>NC_140619.1:6713807-6931307 GCF_057382275.1 Copadichromis virginalis | reverse complement strand
CTCCCGTATTTTGTTGCTGTGACAACCAGGCAAAGAGAGGAGAGAGAGAGAAATGGAGAGACAGACAGAGCGAGGGGGGGGGGAAAAAATCAGCTGATTAGTTGGCATGGCAACAGCAAAGATGTAATCCCACCAGACACACTCTAATCAATGCCCCCAGCGCAGATGGTCTCCTGAGGATCAACAAGAAAGAGGCTAGCGGCCATACTGCACCCCCAGCCCTTCACTACCACCACCACAACCTCCCCTTCCAGTTCCCACCCACGCACCCACCTCTGCTGGTCACGTGCCAACACACTCAGTTAAAGAAGCATAAATAGAAGCTCAATTGCACAAAAAACAATAAGAAAACTCCCTGAATGCAGAGCTGCTTCTCTGCTGTCTTAACTAAACATGTGGCTAATGCATAATGTGCAACCAACCCAACCAAAGGGGATTACAATATTCCAGTTTAGAAAAAGTTTCATTTTAGATTGAAAGACCCATAATGCATGTGTGATGGGAATAAATGAAAAATATGTACAACATACACTATTGTGGCGAATCCGCTTAGCCAAAAAAATGGATCGGACATCAATTGTAGAAACGATAGTCTTTATATAAGGCTTCAAAAAGGGGAATGTACAACAAATAAACTGCTCGACATCAGAGCAACATATAATGGCTTCCCGAAAACTTTCTTTTGCTAGCTAAACCCAGAGTAACTTTCGTCTACCACAAAGGATTCTGGGAAACACAGTTTTCTAATGAAAATACCTGTTAAATGCTCTCTTTTAGCAGAAAATTAAATCTATAATTAACAGCTCTCACTAAACATGTGGCTAACACTTAAATCACTTACAAAATAACCAAAATTCTGTTATCAAACAATAAACTGCAATAAAGTTACAGCATACACAATTTCTGAATATGGAAAAAAAACACTCCACACTTTTGTCCCGGATTATAAACTTCTGGTATGCTTTCATTTCTGAAACTGTACATTAATATGCATGTTGAACTACAGTTTTGTTTTCATATTTGGCTTGACCCCTGACTTTAAAAAAAACACATTTTTCTCTAACTTTATACTCTTTTTCTCCAATTTCATAAGAGCATAAACAACTGACAGAAACAAGCTTTTAGATCTTCATGCAGACTTTGGTTTGTGGATAGTTTGCACTTCAATCCACTTGTTAAGGGGCACAGTGCATGAAGTCAGACCTGCCATGATTAGTGTGTACTCAAGGAATAACTAAGATGAAGTATTTACTGGATTGTAAATATTCTTCTATTTACGCTTACTGGTTGCTGAGCTGCAATACTGGATTTCTTGATGTGTCTTCTTCTGCATAAAAAAGAAATTATTTATTTATTTCATTTTAAAATTTGGTTTTAATTTACTCAAACAAGACCAAACTCTTGGTCTGTGTCTATGCTCCAAATTGGTCTTAAACCTTATATAGTAAATGAAAAACTTGTGATTTTCTTTCAGTGATTGACACAACTGTCACAAAAATGCTGATACAGTGGTTTTATGTGTAAACGCGTTTAAGGGATCTGCATCGTTTGATAATAGGCTTGTCTGGGCTAGATAAGATTAGATTTGACTACAGAAATGTTTGGAAATAATCTGTGGTGTTTAATGGACAGTGACAACTCTCTTTATTTATTTAAGTTTAATTCCAACAGCAGTTTGTCCAGTGGCTGACCTTAGAGTTGAAAGGGAAAGCAGGGACACATCACAGCACGTAACAGACTGAAATAAAAATAGCTTCAAATAGAAGTAAAACTATGTATTTGCAAATTTAGGGATTATATTTACATTTTAGGATAAACTGATGTCTTCCATAAAGATTTAAAATAGACAGATTTAAAAAAAACGTTCTTGATTACCTAAAAATGCAGTTATGTGACCAACTTTCCTAACTCATTTAACTTTTGACATATACTGTATCACATTTTATTTTACTTTAAAACTACAGACATTGAATAAGTGTTAAAAAAAGAGTATATCGAAAATACACTTCCTACCACATAAGTCCAAAGTAATTAATCACTGACCTCTAGGTACCCAGACCATTTGGCATTATGAGTATGACAGTTGTAAACTGCCTCTTTAAACTGCTGCTAAATGTTAAAAAAAGAACAAAAAACAAAAACAAAAAAAACCCCCTCATAAATGTTACCTTTGGTCTTTTCTTTCTTTTCCTCCTTTGAAATAAAATGCATCATTGTCACTCTGTAGCATATAGGTTTTTACCCCCTGGGCTTATGAAACCTATTAAAAGCCCAAATATTATATATAATAGGCCAATTTGAGGGAAACGGGTATCTCTTTTACATCATTCCTGGGAGTCTGCTTTTAGTAGATTTGTGTAATTTACCCACCAGCAGTTAAATAACTTGAATTGTGTTTACTAGTGAGCTGGTATCTTCTGATGCGTTCCAGGTGCTGTAGCCTACAGTGAAATAACAATGCACTATTGATTCTTTTTTCCATAGTGCCAACAGTGAGTGTCCTTAGCACTGCATCTACTATTGCTCCTATTTCTCTCTGCAAGCTTTCTGCCTCCCTGAAACTGATAAATAAATTGGTAAGCTGCCTAAATCAGAACCAGAATAGGAATCCCGTTAATTGCCAAGCGCAATAAATGCGCAGGAATTTATCTTAGTGGCACTGGTGCAGAGACGCTATATTAACCACAAATGCAACCAAGGAAGGCTTTCTTTTTTCCCACAGATTCCAGAATAGATTCAATCATACAAAGCTATTTATTTCACCATAGTGAAAGTCAATCGGTTAAAATCTAATATTTCTCAGCATGGTTGTAACCATTTATTTTTAGCCAAAAAGTGTTCCCTTATGAAAACTAAAAGAAGGAAAATCCCCTTAAATTAAAAAGTGGTCCATTAAATGGTACGGCCCCTCGCAGAGAGTCCCCATTGATTTAAGAGCAGAGTCATAAATCTTCCACACAACGGGGCTGAGATCAGGGGATCTCCAGCTCAAAAGAGCAAGAAAGAATAACAACGTCCTGCTGCCGAGACAATATTCAATACTGTACCCTAACCTGGCAATCATTAATAACAGAGGAGCTGAAGGTCATTAAATCGATTAATATAAGACCTGATAACTACTTCTGGTGAATATGAACAAGATCAGAGCTGGCTAAAGTAAAATATATTTTAGCAACAAACTGCTGACATTGGTTATAGTTCTCTAACTCAACATGATTAGTAACTACTGAGAAGTCTGTAGAAATGCTGTTAGTAATAACGTACACGTGAATAAAGTGTGTTATATTATATGTTAAGTCTGCATAAGAAATAAATCAGTCACTCAGAAACTGCCTCCTATATAAATATCTACTGGGATTATTAATTTTCTACTACAGCTACTACAACATTTAGTCATTTTGTTGACATTTTAAAGACCGCGTGATTGATCAATTAATCAAAAACGAAAATGATCAGCAATTACAGCCTTAAAGTAAAACATATATATACTCTAATGTTGCCCCAGGATATTTTAATATTCTCCATGAAAATTATAATCACCTTCCAACTGTGGGCCTAATTTAATAGCTGAAATTAACTTTTAAATCAACAAACACATTTTATTTATGATAATTATGACATGTGTGCTGCAGATTATAGTTTAAACTTAAGAACAGCATTTCATTGGGATCTCTCAGTGGCTTTGCTATTAAGAGGTAACTGCAGTACTGTCAGTTTGACTGCTGGCTAGTTGTGATATCCCCTCCTATTCTATCCCCATGTTCCCTGACTGCCTCTTCTGGCTTTGAATAGAGGTTGAAATGTATATAATCTCATGGACCCTGGTGAAAAAAGTACAGAGGTGAATAAAATGTAATGGAAAAAAAACCTTTGCAAATTTATTATAGTAATCATCATGAAATTAAAACTTGAGATGTTAAATACTGTAAATGTAAAATCCCAGTTAAAGATGGCAGGTGCAAAAAATACCAACTAGTGCAAAAAAAAGGCTCTAAACCAACGCTGAAAGGGTAAAGATAGAGGAAATTGAAGAGAATTGAAGAAAAGATTATCCATCAAGCTAATGAGCAACATGCATTAGTGTGCATTACTGTACATACCACTGGTAATATAAACACCTGTGAAGGCACCATTAAGCCTCAGTGGTATACAATATATACATTTATAAATACATGCTGTCCCGAAGAAAACACTTTTTTCCAGGAAAGTCCTTGCTTATTATAGGAAGACCATCGCAAACCACATTCTACATATAACCTGCATAAAATCGACTTATATATATTTTATACAGCAGATTAATTCTGCCGTTCCACAAAAAGGTCAGTAGGTGGCACTACAACAAGCTAGTGTTTATGAACTTGAGTCTATCGTTTGAGCTCATGGTTGACGACATAAAGTTGAGTTTTACTCCTTTGCTTGTTGGGATAGAAGGATGCTTTTTGTTTTGATGCTGATGTACTTCTTTTTTGGATTATGAATCTCCAGTGAATTAATTAACTGGGTTAGCACAGCAAGCATTAGCAGTAATTTTGTGTGGTTCACAAAATTACACTCTATCACAAACCAATCGGAGATGTTTATCTTAAACTGTAGAAACTAGTTTTTGAGTTTTATTTTCTGTCCTAGTATAAGTGGTCTTTGGGTAAGTATCATCGCAAAACACATTTGTATTTTCCCTCTTTTTGCAATGAGATGCATTCTAACATTTCAGTGAGAACTGGATTATTGTGGCTATTGTTCACAAAAGTGTATATTATTTGCCTATGGATATGATTCTTAGTCCAGTTCACTGAATTCATTATAGACTGAATTACGTTGTTGCATATGAAGAGCAAGAGAAACATGGTCACTAATGGTGATGAAGTTGCTGTACAATACAAATACAATACAGGATATTTTCACTGCCTTGTTCAGGTTTCCTTTTTTAAATGGAGTCTGTTTCTAAGTGACGAGTTCATCCAACTGTAGCAAGCCAGGATTCAACATCCCCAGCCATGATGCACCCAACTTATTTGATAGTGACAGCTGCGTTGCCTCTGGACAAATAAGCTCATGAGATCTTAATACAACACACTACCCAAGTAGTACTAACAACAACATAACTGTCTACACACACACACCACACACTTGAACTGAAGAAACTGAAGATAACGCTGAACCTTAATGACTTGAGTATATGACTCTTGAACACCTTTAGTGTTATAGTGTATACAGTGTCACATATGCATATTTCAGCAGCATTGATCCATAATAGTGCATCCAATTGAAGCATTAAGTTGCATTAAAAAAGTTCCAATTTAGAATTTTTTTCCCGTTGAATTCAGAGTTAGCACTCACAAAGTTGTAACATCCGTACCAAACCTGACTTTAAAGTCTACGATAGCAGCAGAACACATAAACTGTAAATAACTGTTGCATATTCATGACTTGCAAACCTGACCTCCCTCTCCCAAGTCACTTTCTCTAGCTCTTCCAAGGAGGAACACTGAGGGATTCCCAAGCCAGGAGGTCTCTTGGGTCAGCTCCAGGGTCTTTCTGGTACAACATACCCAAAACACCTTGACTAGATGTGCCTAGGAGGCATCCTAATCAGATACCTGAACCATCTCAATTGGTTCCCTTTGATGTGTAAGAGTAGTATTTTGTGACTGGCTGGGATCCTCACCCTATCTTTAAGGGAGACCCCAGCGACCCTTTGGATGAAGCTGTTCCTTCCACTTGAACAGATGCCCATAGGTATAGATAAGAAACTAGACCATTGTGTAAACAGACAATCTTACTTTTACTATACTCATCCATCCAGTACATTATTAGCACACAACTCAAAGCCAACATTAATGATATTATGGGGCTGCATGAGTGTACATGTCACTGGTAATAGGAACATTTGTGAAGGCACCAATAATGCTCTGTGATACACAGTATGTATATAAGATTTGGAATAATATGTGCTGTGTTCAGCTATGTTCTTGTCTACTATATCAAAACTACATTCTACATACATTTCAGCAGCATAAAGCCACAATAGTGCAATAATCAATTTGAAGTGAGAGGTCCTAAATCCTGAGTGCTCAATCACAATTTTCAACTGGGATGCTCCCATAAGTCAGATATACCACTCGGAGAGTCGCAGGAACCCTGACTTTGCAAACCATCTTGTCTGCGGGTAGAGACAAATTCAAGCCAACATTAAAATAATCACAGAAAAGCGTCTAAAGAGGCATTACCAACACATTTATATGTAAGTACATATTAGCCACCTAGCTTAATCATTTGGCATAGAAGCACCCTGAAATGTACCTTCCACGGTCACCAGCAACTTAAACATAAATATATCATCGCCCCCTGCTGGTACTGCAAATTCTGCATGCTTGTCAATTTCACGCATTGGAGAGGCAAAGCAAGCGTGTCTATGACACCCTTTGGCGTGATATCGTGTTGCACTGGATAACGATCAACATCTGATTCCTGAGATAAAAGGAATGTGACATTAGATAGTGCGGGTGCTTAAATAGTCCAGACCTGTAACACACTGAAAACATTTGATGCATTATGAAGCAGAACGCATGTTGAGCTGAAAATCTATATCAAGTAAGAATGAACAATACAAACCCTCATCAGTTCCCTAACCCTTACATAATCCAGTATTGTTAAAAGAAGCGGTGACACAGGGGTACACAAACTCCTGTCCCAACTATTTTAGGTAGGTTGCTGGAGTCGCATTAAAAATATTTATTTTTTACATGCAGTTGTTTGTTTTTATTTATGATTTGCAAAATTTCAGATTTTTTGGGACATATTTTCAGAACCATAGTAACCATCAGTAACCATTAACTATTCATTCTGTTGTTTAACAACAACCATTATTAAATAAATAAATAAAGGCATCGATAAATGGATATTGATAGATATGCACAATTAATACATACAATTATAAGAAACGTGCGGTAGACACTGCTGGCCACATTCAAAGCAAAGCATATATCAGGAATAACACATCAGCTAGTCAATTTCTCACCAAGGAAAAAAAAAATCCACTCAGGGAATTAAATTTACTTCAGCTGAGATCACTGTGTCACGAACTCGCCTTTTCGCCTTTTGCTGTTCGCTCACCTCCCAGCATGCACAAACCCCCAGCTGGGCACCGGTAACAAGGGCCGTGCCCCCGGAGCTAACACAGACTGGTCAGGGAAAGCGAGGCCTGCAGAGAGTGAATAGAGGTGCTGGGATACCTGGGGTGGCTCGGAGGTTGGGAGTTCTTGGTCAAATTGGCATCCTGTGTCACCTTGTCAACACCTCGCTGCTTTGTGGGCCCGCCACAGAGTGTGCACCAGCCCCTGGAGAAAGCCACCCACTCTAGTGTCCTGCTAGCCCAACCCGTTCGTTAGTCTGTAGCACCACACGAGATTAGCAACAACACAAAGGTAAAGAAAAAAAAAAAGAACACATGAATTCATTAAACTGTACTAAGCTTGTTCAAATACTGCTGCCTGCTCTTTTTTCATCACAGATTGTCCACATTATGATCAAATGTAATCATTAAACAATACATAGTGAGTGTAATTGGTCATTTATTGCTGCAATAGTAAGTAATTTATCTAATATTTCAAAACAATATGTTAAGCAAAATACTACATTTAGGTTTCCATATAAATCCACTTGTAAGTTATACACAATGGGTTATGTCTCAGTTGATATCAGTGGTTTGACAGCCACACTAATACTCTATGGGTCATGTTGATGCAAAACAGTCACAGAAGTACTGGAGCGAACAATCAACAGTGTCTGAAACAAAATACAAACCATCTATGAGAACAAATTCCCATTTAGGAGCCGTGCACTTTAACCATCTTACCTGCGGGTAAAGCCAAATTTAGAACACATACAATCCTGGAAATGCTGCATGTACCTTAAGAATGAAGGAAAATGCAATTCAACCCGAGAAGCCTGTGTGCAACCTCAGTTCATAATTTTAATATTTAGGTTTTTAATAACAATAGGCATTAAACAGACCTGGAAGTTTATTTAATACAGTAACTGTCGGATTCACTGGGGCACAACAGAAACCCCAGGAGGCTAACCATGGACCACTACATCACTAGTTTTTGTTCAGCAAAGGATATTTGGTTTGTTTTTGTTGTTTGTTTATCCAATTTTCTGTTATCTATCTACTATTTAGTCTACAATGAAAAGAACGAAATGCCCCTGAAAGCATTCATTCTGATCATCTTACTCTTTCATTTTAGTGACTACTCATCAATTATATTTGTAACTACAGTGTTTTTATTTCTGTTTGGGAAGATGACCGAAACTATGAAAACAAGAAGAAATTTTTAATAAAGCAAAGCAAAATTATTCTTTCATTGTGCTCAAAATTAGAAATTTTGAAAGACAGAGAGAGGTAGCAGCAGGAAAGGAAAGAGACAGATATAGGCAGAGAGAGCGAGAGGGAGAGCAAGAGAGCGAGTTGGGAGCTGGGGATGATTTCTCTAGGGATGAGGGGTGTGTGTGTGTGTGTGTGGGGGGGGGGGGGGTGCAGGGGTAGGGGGGTGGTGGGTGAGTGAGAGAGAGAGAGAGATGTGGAGTAGAGAGCAAAAGGAGAATGAGCGAGCCAGCAAGCCAGGGAGGAGGATGAGAGACGGGGGGGAGGAGGAGGGTGGAGAGGGATGGTGGGGAGGAGGGTGGTTGTGGTAGAGGAAAGCGAGGCGAGGCAGAGCTGATTGAGATTCGGGCCTCCAGAGCTGCAGGCTCGCTGCTGCTGCTGCTGGGAGCTCAGGGAGAACACGCTCAGTTATTGGAATTTTTTTTCTAATGAATTAATTCTTCTCATCCAATTTAGGTGAAGATGAAAAGAGAGCAGCGCTGCAAGCATCAAATTTAGCTTTTTGTTGACCGGGCCGGGGCAGTTCTGTTCCCGTTCTGTATGGTTAATATTGGACACTTGTAATATATTTTGTTTTTGGGTGGGGTGGGGGGGTGTTGTTGGTGTTATTCTTTTTGAAAAGACTTGTTTACAGAACTGCAGAAAAACATTAAAAGATATTTCCTGTATGTGTTACTGGGATTGTTTACTCATTTACTAATATAATAACACAAAGAGACCCCCTCAACCTACACCCAACCTCCACTCAGCCACTAACCCCTACATGAATACAAAATTGACTGAAACACTGGGCTCATGTGCCCCCTCGCTACAAACTTAAATGCAGGCAGTCTTGCATGTTAATGTACTCCAACATAGCACACAAGCAATTAAACCAGGTTTCTTCATGCAATGTTTATACACTCTACCTATGCAAACATAACTTTTTTTATAGATAGGACATGTGTTTTTTTGCCCCCTTTCTTCCTGCAAAACACTAGTATGCTTAATAACTTGATCCTATCATTAAAGTTTTATTTATAAAGTGATGTGCTGTAGATGTGAGCAGCTGTCAGTAGGGCTAAAATATGGCCTAAAATTCATATCGCGATATAATTTGAAGCATGTGCGGTAACGATATATATTGCGATATATTCTTTTCTTCTGTATAACGTATTTTCCACACTATAAAGCACACTTAAAATCCTTTAATTTTCTCAAAATCTCAAAAACATTTTGGCGTGCAGAAATCTGTTAAAAAATGTTTTAGTACAACTTTGGTAAGCCGCACTGCTTGATGGATTGTCAGAGCATTACGGCTGCCATAGTGAGGAGCTTTGCGGAGTAATCTGGGTCCAAAAAGGTCCCAAAGTCAAACGAACACAGAGTTAAGAACGGTCTAAATTCTTTAATTTTTAATAAAATCATCAGTGTTGCTGCTTTACCAGGTGTAACAATTACGTTTAACATCCAGGCATCCATGAAAACAGAAGTTATTAAATTTAACGGAGTTAGAAGTTAACAGGAAGTTAGCTCGCTAGTTTCCACCTAAACATGACATACTATGTTCTGACTGAGAGATTTTTGAAACTAATTCAAACGTACAGCTCTGCTACCACTTCCAACATAAATGAAGACAGGAAACTAAACAGCAGTGGCGTTTGCAGGGTTACTGAAGTTGGACTACCTGGTATATAATGTTGTGCTACGTGATTGCTAGCAACACAGGTATGTTAGCATAACATTAGCACAGTGAAGCTGGAGGATGAACGCCAACTTTTTTCCACTTGATAAAAGTTAACGTGAGGGATTCTGGTGGTCAGGGACAAATGCAATCGCATAGCAGGATGCTATACACGGGGCAAATGTCAGTCAGGAGAACAACTGAGATCATTCATCCACAACACAAGGTTAGTTATTAAAATACTGCAACATAGAGCAGCTGCGAGAGAATTCAGCATTAATGTATCAATGTTACGGAAGTGGAGGAAGAGCAGTTTTTGGCTTTCCCCATATTTCAAAAGTGCTTCATCTCTTTGCTATGACTGTCTGCATAATTTGCAGATGATAATTGTTGTAGCCACTGCGATGCTTTCGACCAAAACAGGCGCAGCTTGATGACATCATGAAGCGGTATAGTCAAAATCTCTATTGTTGACCAAATTTATATAGTTTCTATCGTATATTGTTTCTATCGCCCACCCCTAGCTGTCAGCAATGAGACTATCCACGGTTTTTTAAATTATTGCTTTTTATGGCGCAGTGGCTGCTGGTTTACTTTACTTGAGGTATATGTTGAAGCACAGATAGAGCCAGTACTGGTGGGACTGCGATGGCCTCAGTGAAACAAGTGTAATCAAAAAATAAGGCATGCCTTGGTTACATCAAACTACATCTGCCAGCGACACCCCACAAGAGTCTTTCTGCAGGATGGTGGAGTGATGTGAAAGTCAAGTGAATTCTGATTTGTCAGTTCACCGTGAGGTCGCACTGCAAAAAAAGAAAAAAGAAAGATTGTATCTGATTTGGGTGCGTACAGACTGTGGGGTTGCAGCAATCTTGTCAGTTCACTGCAAACCGCACAGTGCAACATGGATCTACTCGTGCAGGACGTCAAGTTTGATGTATGCAGACTCTATGATGATAATAAGTACTGAATGATAGCCAACACGCGCATCTGTTATTTCTCGACTATTTGTTTCCAGGCTACATCCTTATTGTTGCAGTCACGATAACAGCTGGAGAACACATCATACAAACAAGGCTGCTGCTGCCACAACTCAACTAGAGTTTCTTCTTTGTTCGAGTCCAAACATTTTATTTTCTCCATTGTACTGCCATTTATTTAATATGGGTTTGTTCTGTTCTGTTTTGTTTTTTTTCTTTTCTTTTTTTCTTCCCAAGTGCCTTGGGAAGTTGGCCAGTGCATCATATCCATATCGTACTAGATTCTTCCTGGTTGGTTAGTAGACGCAGGACTTGGCAGCAGTCACGCTATGAGGTGTTCATTTCTGGCACTGTCAGAGTTTAGGATTTTTTTAGTCACAAGACTGTTAAAACAGCCAACTTTGAACTTCTTTCTCTCCATGATGCAGGAGCATTGCTTTGGAGACACTACCAAAGATAAAATTATGATTCTTTCACATCATCAGCTTTTGACTGAGCCAGCCCAAAATTGTAGTGTACACCTGGCTTAAGGATTGCATATGAAAGTGGGCCAAATCAAAACATCACTGTCATTGTGTTATTTGCACTGTCAGGAAAAACAGATCTGAGTCAAAATGAGCCAAAAAACCAGCTTTTAGGCCACAACTGTCAGCAATCTGAATATAGACCAAGATATGTCTGATGGCTTATTGGAAAAATACATTATTTATCCAATCCCATGTGATTTGGGGCTGCTAGCTAACCACCTGTTTGTTAGTGAAGAACCCCAGTAGTTCAGTGATATGAAAATCTGTATATTTGCTAATGTTCAGTAATTTCTCTTTACAAGTGAGAAAGGGAAGGTGGAAGTGGATGTTAGTAAAACTAAAAGCAGTTCAATCAACTTAAAAAAAATGTTTCTAACAGAGCATTCAATATTATTAAATGTTTTTGTGTAAACAATATCATAATGTAGAATCATAAATGTGATCATATTAGTTTATTCCTGACTCTCAGTCAACTTTCAGAGAGCCCTGGCAAATTATCTTGCTCAATCAAACTGACAGGATACTATCAAAGCAGTTTCTATAGGTTATACATTTATGCAAAAGTTGAAACTACTTGAAATTGAAATGACATAATACTATTGTATGTCACTTAGCATTAAAGAAAATCTATTTGAAGGGTTTTCTCAATTCAACTTAACAGCTAAATGCAAAACATCAAAAGATAAATCAATGCCTTATTATTAGGAAAAAGATTACCCAAAGCCAATAAAGTCTGTGAAATTGTGAAGTCTACTTGTTCTTAAAGCTAAAAGAAATCTATGCCCATTGGCAGATTATGTTTATTTCTTTTTAGAAAATAATTTGCTTAATTCACCCTTTAGCCTAACAGCCTCTGGCAGATCACAAAGCTTAATTTTGCGCTCTGCACAATACACACACTGACACACACACCCACGAGTGAGTGTATGCTGTCAAGTCCTGAAAACAAGAGGGCGTATAGCTGTTTAATGTCAGAACAATCCGGTCTGGTGCTTCAGCTCAGGGTTCATGGTACAGGGAACATGGAATCCCTTTAGCTCGGCTGCTCTGCGCTGACAAGCTATCTGGCCTCAGATTCATTTAGACAGTCAGCAGAAGAACACTAAGAGTCAGCGAGCCATCTAGATCAGACTGTGGTGAAGCAGATATTCACTCCAGCTCACAAGGGATTTCTCTCCCACAAGACAAAAGCAGATGAGCTCATCTTTAGTGCTTTCAGAAGACCTTGGTGTCAGTTTGGGATTATTTCACCTGTGCAATTTGTGTTTCCTGTTACTGCGAACTAAACTTTACTCTTCAAAAGTCTTATTCATGTCCCCCTAGCAATATCTTCGGAGCATCTGGAGGATTAGGAATCCAGCATTAATATGAGCAATACCAGTAGATTTTGAGGTCTAGAAGTGAAAAGAGTAAATATGAGCATATTTGATATTTACAGTAGCTTGGAGATATCTGGCCTAAGAAAATTCATGTAAGGTGCATGTTTAGACAGGTATAAAATATGTCATATTATTAAAGCTGCACTTTTGAGTAATGAATGTGTAAGATTTAATATTCACATCTAAGCACATATCCACTAAAACAGGACACAACTGCAGGATTCCTCTAAAAAATTAAAGAAAAAGAAAAAAAGCTACGAATCGACTGACTGATAGTGAAAATAATTTGCTGACTCACTCAGACTGGCCCTTGGTGCGGCTCTGCTCACCCACCATCTAAAAAAAGCTGTTTTAATTCGTCTCCTTTTAAGGGCACCTTTCTTTTAGACCAAATTTCCTCAGTTGCACCTCATAAGCAAAACATATGAACAGCAGATATGTCTGCCTGAGATGACCACATTAGGATATCTACTTTTCTAGTCAATGTATGAAAACAAGAGTAGAAAAAAAAACTGTTGATATCTTTAGAGTATTGGAGTGTTTAGAGCAGTTTCTACCTCACAGAATTGATGGTACCTGCAAATATAATTACTTCATGACTTGACACTTTTATCATGTTGAATTTGGGCATCAACCATTCTGCCAGTTGCCATATGACAGAAAATAAGGACAAGCATATTAAGTTACTTCAATTTCAAGTTACTGTAACTAAAATGTCACACAATCTTTAATATTTTTCCCACAGATATCAGAGATGAACACTTGAAATCTATGCAAACTAAGTGGATAACCCATAAATTCATCATATAATTAATTCCACAGCATAAACAGTAAAGCCCCCAGATGTGACTTCAAAACCCATGTACAACATGAAAGTGGATAAAGGGGGAAAAAAAGACTCAAAGGGTGTAAATGAATTTGATCTTTAACCAGTTAAGTGGCTCGCCTGGGCCATTATCATAGCCTGTGATCAATTATTCATGTTGGGAGAAGCTCAGGGGTCAGGTGTTACCTTTGTAAACATTGGTTTCCCGTGCTGGGTGACCATGGTGCACTGATCACAGTCCAGGGTAATGCAGGAGTTGTGGAACGACTCCTTGGAGTGTTTAAGGATGTAGTGGAGCTCAGTGACCCCTCCCTCAAAGACTGTGCTGAAATAACGGGGGATCAACGTCCGGCCGATTGCTGCGAGGAAACAAAAGAGAGGACAGAGCTGAAAAATACAGTCAGAGCCCAAATATGAAATGCCGAGTGGTGGAGATAGGGAAAAATATACGGCTATTACTGTAGACTATAATGCTATTGCTACCATCACTCTGTCTATACTTGCAACTGCATAATTTATAGACTCCTACTCTTATACTGTATGCAGCATATAATGTACAGGCTATACATTATATGACTTTTCTGCTGCTAGTTTCAATGTATATGCATTATACAACAGCTTCTGTATAGATACTACCAGAACCACTCCCTTTTCTAAAAAGGGATAATTAGCTTGTTTGTTTCTTGCCATGAGGTAGATGAGAAGATTGATGCTACTCTTAAATCTGTCAGTTACTGAGCTGGAGCGGTGAGACAATTAGCTTAACTTAGCATAAATACTTGAACCAGCAGGAAGCAAGAATCCTGGCTGTGTGCAAAGTTCAAAAGCTCTTAAACCACAAATTAGGTTAACGTTTTATCTACACACTTGTGTTTGCATACAGATTAAACAAATCAGATACAGTCTATCAATTAATAAACTTTAGATGGGCATTAAGCATTGGTTTTGGGGACATCTTTGCTTTTACTTTGGCAGGAAAACTGGGGATGGAGACAAAAAATGTAGGAGAGAGTGCAGGAAAAGAACATGCAGCACATGGTGCCAGACTGACAGTCAAACTGGATCCAGTGCTCAGAGCATATGGAGGGTTGCTGTATGAACCCCAACCACTCGGCATTCGGGTCAATCCACCAGGCACTATGTTCGAACTTTGAACAGAGCCAGCTTGGATGATTTGCTTTTCTTCAAACCTCACAATAAGGTAATCTAATCAACTCCTGGCTGAACACATGTACAGCGGTATCAATTTTCTTAACTCATTTTCAGAGAGAAAGTGGGAAAACTGACAACTGTTCTTTTAATTTGATGACTATGAGCATGGATTCCTTCAAAACCATTTTATAATTTCACAAAAGAATGCAAACCTCTTGGATATCACATGCGTAAACCCAAGCAATCACCCGAAACCTTTGCTTTGTTGCTTTGTTTTAATTTGATACTATCTGATATCACCGCTCTGAATGCTATAAATACTCATACACCAGCAAAGAAGGTGTGATCAGACTGTGAGATAACTTCAAATTCAAATTCAAATTTTATTTGTCACACACACACAACCATACACAGTATGGCATGGGGGTGAAATGCTTGTAGCTGTACAATGCCCGACCATTAAATGACAGAAGAAAAGTTTTACAATATTTACAATTTACAGTTTACTACAAAAATTTACAAATTAACTTAAGAATTTACAGTAAAGAATGTGCAAATAGCAGAAGAAATTATAAAGATAAGGATTATAAATTATAGGAATTATGGATTATAGGAAATGTGTGGTGACGTGTGTGAGAGTCCAGTCTTATAGTGACGTGTTTGGGAGAGTCCAGTCCTACACCTGGTTCAGGCCCCGAATAGCCTGGGGGAAGAAGCTCCTCCTCATTCTCTCTGTTTTGGCCTTAAGGGAGCGGAAGCGCTTCCCAGACCTCAACAGTGAGAAGAGTCCATTGTTGGGATGGGAGAGATCCATCATAATCTTCCTAGCTTTGGACTTGGTGTAGATGGACAGCAGGTCAGGGAGCTCTGATTGAATGATGCGTTCGGCTGAGCGCACCACCCTTTGCAGATCTCGTCTGTCCTGCTTGGTGCTGTTCCCAAACCAGGTGCAGATGTTTGCCATCAGGACGCTCTCGATGGTGCAGGAGTAGAAGTTCTTGAGCACCTTCAGTGGCAGATGGAAGTCTCTAAGTCTTCTGAGGAAGAAGAGACGCTGACGGGCTTTCTTAACCAGGGTGTTGATGTGACAGGACCATGACAGGTCCTGAGTGATGTGGACACCCAGGTATCGGAAACTGTCCACTCTCTCCACTGGCGTGCCACTGATGATGAGGGGTTTGTAATTCCTCGCCTGCTTTGTAGTGAAGTCCACGATCAGCTCCTTAGTCTTGCTGATGTTTAGGAGGAGGTTATTCTCCTGGCACCAGGTCTCCAGGTTCCTAATCTCCTCCAGGTAGGCGGTCTCGATGTTGTCGGAGATCAGGCCCACAACAGCAGTGTCGTCAGCAAACTTGACAATGGAGGTGGTGTCTGATGTGGCTACTAGGGGTGCAACGATATTCGTATCGATATTGAACCGTTCGATACAGTGCTTTCGGTTCGGTACGCATATGTATCGAACAATACAACATTTGTAATTTCTTTTATCAATTTTCCTTCTGACGATGCTGTCTGTGTTGAGCGCTCAGTGAATCTGTGTTCGACTACTCCGCCTAGGCTGCACTGTCGAGCGCAGATCCACTGAGCGCTCAACACAGACAGTATAGTCAGAAGGAAGAGCGCAGGGCACCTCCCCCACCCTCATTCAGTTCTGGCGTTTGGAATTATTTTGGTTTTCATGTGACGTATGACCCTGAAGGTAAGCGAGTCATGGACTAAAGTAAAACAGTATGTTGGATGTGCCATGCAATGCTCAATTACATTGGTGTGAACTAGTGTGCTAGCACAGTTAGCTCGTTAACGTGTTGGCCGTCTAGCCCCATGCACGGAGCGATCGGCGGTAGCTCGTTAACGGAGATTTGCCGTGTTGTGGCGTTAAGGTCATTTCAACGAGATTAACCTGAAAGCACTAGCGGGAACACAACGAATATGACTGCACATTTACGCCGACATCATCCTAGTGCAAAGACAAGTGGAAGCAGACAAAAAAAAGCAAGCATGCTACTAACTTTAGCCGAGTCATTTAGACAGCTGTTAGCACATGATTCTCCTTATGCTGCTGAGAATATAGCCCAGAAGAAGCAGATAGTATAGCTTTTATTTTGGAAAGAGCCATTTCTCTGTAATAAACTCTCTTTTCCAAAGATGAGTGATTCCTCAATCAGATACAGGGCTTGCAATATCGCTAGCCCGACGTCCCGGAGCTAGCGAATTTTTCAGTCGGGCTACCAAAATCTATCTCTTCCCTGCCCGTCGGGCTATTGTAGGAAAAATATATGTCAATGCTTTTGCATTCTTTCAGAAATGTAGCTGGGTAATTATGTCATTGGCATCGGTGAGCCACTGTCAATATGTGACATATTGAAATCGCGTTTGAATTTGCGCTTGTTTTTTTGCTTTCACTTTGCAATCGTGTGAACTGTGTATAGAGAGCGACAGCACTGATCTGTGAGTGATGATAATTTGTGCACCAATTCCTCTGACATCGTCTTATTAATCGTTAGCTTACTATGCAAACATGACAAGTGAAATCTCCCGCAGCAAGCTTAAACATGTGAGAGGTTGATCGCGCAGAGAATCGCTGAGCTTATGTGAGTGAGTGTGTAAAAGCATTTCAGTTCTGCTGAGCCAAATAAGACAGGTCAGGGTGAAGAAGTGACAGCCAAAGAAAAGCTTACCACAAAACGGAGAAGTTATGACAAATCAGACTATAAGGCAAAAAGAAAGTGCAGCTTTATGGTTTCATGGACAAAAGAATTTCTGTGGCTGCAATATGACAAGCTAAATAACCAGGGCTGCACATAAGTGGTCCGCAGGTGCGCATTCGCTGTCAAAATAAAAAACACGCACAAGGGTTAGGGTTAAATTTAAAAACTGTACTTTTGAGTTAAAATATATATTTATAATTTTAATAAATGACAAATTAAAAATGCATGAACATTTTTTTGTATCGAAAAAATATCGAACCGTGACACCAAAGTATCGAACCGAACCGAACCGTGAATTTTGTGTATCGTTGCACCCCTAGTGGCTACACAGTCATAACTTTACTTATTAACAATATGAGTGTATTTTTGTGGGACCAAGCTACTAAAGATATATGTTTGTACTTATTTAAAGATAAATATAAGGTACAGATAGAAGACACTGGTTACATTACTTGTTACTGGGCTGAAATGTGATAAAGAAATTTTCTTTTTATCACAAAGTTCTGTGCAAAACTACGGACAACCTTACAGCTTCCGTAGGAATTAGTAGCAGACAGGTGCTGCTGGTCAACACGATTAATTGATTATCAGGAATTGTGACCAGCTCTGTAAAAGCAGAACTATTCCAAACCTTCTCGGATTACTTTTGTCTTTGATAAGAAGAAAGCATTTACTTATATTATATATTTAAAATTCTTATTGGTTGATGGTTTGGTGTTATTTGTCTTATCTAGTTCATAAATTTTTTTTCCAAAATTATACTTTCTGTCTTTTGACACAAAAAGGAAATAGGTTCATTAAACATGCACTAAAAATGCATCCAAACAGAGCATGCATTCGTTTATATGCAGTCTCGCTGTAGCTGAACGGCACTTGAACAATAATCCTACACAAATGATTTTCAATATTTTAGCAGTTCTGTAGTGTATGCACTCTTAAATATATGCGATTGAACATCAGCTAGGAATCGAGATAGGACATATAGTATATAGTTTAACACAAATTATTGATTGTCCTGAGATGTAACGATTCACTACTTCTGGACTGGACAGACTTCTATTCTCTTTCGAAACAATATCAGAATCCTTCACTCCTCGATGGAGTCTGATTGATTGATCGACTCTGATCTTTCCTTTAAGCAAGTGTCAAATAAATCTTCCAGTGCATTGTGGTCAGTTCAATACTTCCAGCAATCCGAACACTGAAGACTATCTTCAAACAGCAGACAACACCATACATTTTCAGTTCACCTCTTCCGAGTACAGCACTTTATATAATACACTGAATTTTGAATATTCCTCATATGAGTGATACTGCTCAAGAGTTTCACAGACTTTTCAGAATAATAAGCTTCCATGACTTAGTTTGGTATTAAACTGAATTATTAAGATGGACAACTTCTGCGGTGCAAACTTTCCACAGAAGCCTAAAGAGACAATGAACAGGCTGCATGATGAAAACTGGAGGAGGAGTCACGGAGGGAGAAAGTGTCTTCAGTGTTTTATAGCCCTCAGGCTTTGTCTGTAGCTGAACGGCACTTGAACAATAATCCTACACAAATGATTTTCAATATTTTAGCAGTTCTGTAGTGTATGCACTCTTAAATATATGCGATTGAACATCAGCTAGGAATCGAGATAGGACATATAGTATACAGTGGGGCAAAAAAGTATTTAGTCAGCCACCGATTGTGCAAGTTCCCCCACCTAAAATGATGACAAGGGTCGGTAATTTGCACCAGAGGTACACTTCAACTGTGAGAGACAGAATGTGAAAAAAAAATCCATGAATCCACATGGTAGGATTTGTAAAGAATTTATTCGTAAATCAGGGTGGAAAATAAGTATTTGGTCAATAACAAAAATACAACTCAATACTTTGTAACATAACCTTTGTTGGCAATAACAGAGGTCAAACGTTTACTATAGGTCTTTACCAGGTTTGCACACACAGTAGCTGGTATTTTGGCCCATTCCTCCATGCAGATCTTCTCGAGAGCAGTGATGTTTTGGGGCTGTCGCCGAGCAACACGGACTTTCAACTCCCGCCACAGATTTTCTATGGGGTTGAGGTCTGGAGACTGGCTAGGCCACTCCAGGACTTTCAAATGCTTCTTACGGAGCCACTCCTTTGTTGCCCGGGCGGTGTGTTTTGGATCATTGTCATGTTGGAAGACCCAGCCTCGTTTCATCTTCAAAGTTCTCACTGATGGAAGGAGGTTTTGGCTCAAAATCTCACGATACATGGCCCCATTCATTCTGTCCTTAACACGGATCAGTCGTCCTGTCCCCTTGGCAGAAAAACAGCCCCATAGCATGATGTTTCCACCCCCCATGCTTCACAGTAGGTATGGTGTTCTTGGGATGCAACTCAGTATTCTTCTTCCTCCAAACACGACGAGTTGAGTTTATACCAAAAAGTTCTACTTTGGTTTCATCTGACCACATGACATTCTCCCAATCCTCTGCTGTATCATCCATGCGCTCTCTGGCAAACTTCAGACGGGCCTGGACATGCACTGGCTTCAGCAGCGGAACACGTCTGGCACTGCGGGATTTGATTCCCTGCCGTTGTAGTGTGTTACTGATGGTGACCTTTGTTACTTTGGTCCCAGCTCTCTGCAGGTCATTCACCAGGTCCCCCCGTGTGGTTCTGGGATCTTTGCTCACCGTTCTCATGATCATTTTGACCCCACGGGATGAGATCTTGCGTGGAGCACCAGATCGAGGGAGATTATCAGTGGTCTTGTATGTCTTCCATTTTCTGATGATTGCTCCCACAGTTGATTTTTTCACACCAAGCTGCTTGCCTATTGTAGATTCACTCTTCCCAGTCTGGTGCAGGTCTACAATACTTTTCCTGGTGTCCTTCAAAAGCTCTTTGGTCTTGGCCATGGCGGAGTTTGGAGTCTGACTGTTTGAGGCTGTGGACAGGTGTCTTTTATACAGATGATGAGTTCAAACAGGTGCCATTCATACAGGTAACGAGTGGGGGACAGAAAAGCTTCTTACAGAAGACGTTACAGGTCTGTGAGAGCCAGAGATTTTCCTTGTTTGAGGTGACCAAATACTTATTTTCCACCCTGATTTACGAATAAATTCTTTACAAATCCTACCATGTGAATTCATGGATTTTTTTTTCACATTCTGTCTCTCACAGTTGAAGTGTACCTCTGGTGCAAATTACTGACCTCTGTCATCATTTTAAGTGGGGGAACTTGCACAATCGGTGGCTGACTAAATACTTTTTTGCCCCACTGTATAGTTTAACACAAATTATTGATTGTCCTGAGATGTAACGATTCACTGCTTCTGGACTGGACAGACTTCTATTCTCTTTCGAAACAATATCAGAATCCTTCACTCCTCGATGGAGTCTGATTGATTGATCGACTCTGATCTTTCCTTTAAGCAAGTGTCAAATAAATCTTCCAGTGCATTGTGGTCAGTTCAATACTTCCAGCAATCCGAACACTGAAGACTATCTTCAAACAGCAGACAACACCATACATTTTCAGTTCACCTCTTCCGAGTACAGCACTTTATATAATACACTGAATTTTGAATATTCCTCATATGAGTGATACTGCTCAAGAGTTTCACAGACTTTTCAGAATAATAAGCTTCCATGACTTAGTTTGGTATTAAACTGAATTATTAAGATGGACAACTTCTGCGGTGCAAACTTTCCACAGAAGCCTAAAGAGACAATGAACAGGCTGCATGATGAAAACTGGAGGAGGAGTCACGGAGGGAGAAAGGGTCTTCAGTGTTTTATAGCCCTCAGGCTTTTTCTGGTTTCTATCTCCTCTGTGTTAGCTGGCTTCAAGGAGAAGACTGGATAATACAGTGCATGAGGCTTACATTTCCCATTGCATTACACATGCACTGTGAAAACATGCAAGATACAGATTCTTCAATACTTAGATGAATTTTATAGTTTGGAATCATGCAATGAAAAGCAATTACTTCTATGTTTTAACTCTTGATTGTGGAAATATTACCTATAATTTGTTAATTGCATAATCTTAGTTTATTTGAATGTAATAAACTTTAATTTCACAGGAGCATCTTTGGCAAAACAAACCATTCTTATCAGAAACACATTCACACCAAAACTTCTGCAGCTTAGACTTTCTTTTGTCTCAGAACTTCTACCTCTGCAACATCAGGAAAAATCCCACTCCACCTCCCCACTAAGAACCTAAAATCCTGCTACAGGTCTGTTTCCATCAAAATGCACTGCAATAAGTCAGGGTTTAAAAAAAAAGGGTTCTCCTTCTCGTATCAGTGTTTAATAATTATGAGAAAGCCTTGACTCAACATTCAAAACAATCTTCACAATTTCACCAATTCAAAATCTCCATTTCAAAAATGGCAAACTCAAAGGCATCAATTTTAACGTCACACAAAATCAAAGTAGTTAATATTTACAATTTGACAAAGTAGAGCAACTTAATAATGTGGGAATTCTAAATCAAAACTAAAAAAGATTAATTAAAATTTTTGTTGATCCAGTAATCTTTAATAAACTAGTCTTTTACTTCTAAGAAAAGCACAATTACAGTCACAATTTCTTAGGATGGATACTTTGCAGGATGTGGAAAAACAGCTTTATTTTAGCACTTGGAAGAAATAATCTCAGTAAAAAAAGAGATATTAATAAATGGAATTTACTTAAAAAAAATAAAGCAAGACTGTCTTTAGTGGACAACTTGATATGCAGATCAGATATTCTGTATACCACCAGCAAAGAACAGCTGCATCTAACAGCCTTTACTTTCACTTGGGATAAAAATTACAGCCTCGTCTTGTAACTGCAGAGCTCAATATTGCAGTTTCAGTTACTTCTTGAGCAGCTGTGTAGACGCAATCTGCTGAACGACTCACACCATCTTCAAAACCACATCTTGGCAACACATTCCCTCTTAAAGAGCCTGCTTTTCTTTCTCTTATTTTTCTAGTTATAGATTTTCTGTTGAACACTGCTACTTAGTTTCAGCACTGCCCTCCTTCAAACGTATGTACACATACACACCTGAGAGCAGCTCTGCAACCACTGGCTTAATCCAAACATTGCCATGCAGTTCCACTTGAGCAACTTGACTTGCTCAAGGGCACAGCCAGTAGTTACTGGAGGGGAAAGTGATTCTCATCCACTCAAATGCACAGGGAATCTGAACCAGCAACTAACAACTGCACTTGAGGTGCTTTGTCCAAATATTCATGTCCCTTTTGGATTTTCTTTTCCTTAATATTTTTGTGAATTTTTCTTCATGTGCCACTTGTACTTGTACTGTAGCCCATCAGGTAAAGGCTAAATAGTTATACTGTTTAGAGTACAATACAGTTTCCCCTCATGGACAAAGACAGCTATGGCATATATGGAAGACAAAGTAGTTTTAGTGGGCTTCTGAAAACAGCCCTGATAGAAAAAATTACACATGCTAGTAAGACAATAAAACAATATCCCAGAGATCCAGTTTGCATGACATACTTTAAATATGCTTTTAAATGTTTTAATATCAGCCACGTTAACTTCCATCAGACTTTCAACAAATAAGATAGCATTTACTAAAAGCAGCTGCAGATGTTGTTCTTGCTAAATGTTCAAATATAGAAAAAAACACCAACAAAAGAAATTGTGAAAAATACATTACTGGTTTCTAACTTGAGAATTTGTCAGAGGATATTATTTCCACTGTGGTTTTTGTGGCAATAATCACCAGATTAACAGTAGAAATATTACTTACAATCTGCAAGTAATCTAACATTAGCAACATCTTGCTAAATGGTGCTGCACTTTATTCAGCTGAATTTGAAACAACTTCCACTTCCACGGCTTCACTGGACGACTATTGTTATTTTGCTGGAGCCTTCTGTACTTGCATCCCGCTGCATCATTGGAATGGCCTCATTGAAATGAAAGATGAGGCTATGTTGTTTAAAGTAGGGCTGTATGTTGGCCCGAATGCTGCCTAAATTAGTGATTCCCAACCAGGAGTACTTGTACCCAGGGGACCACTTTTGGAGTTACCAGGGGGTACATGGAAAGATTGCACTGAAGGGAGGCTAATTTGAAAAAATGAGCATGATTTGGTTGTGGAAAAATACACCCACATATTGTATTTGCGTTCAAGAGGATGCAGAGGATGCAGCGAAGCTGAGCTTAAGTGAGATTACTGTAACAAGTCCTAATAAAGTACCAACTGTTAATGTATTTTCCAAAAGCAGGGAGAAGTCCACTCTTTCTAGCTTACAGTAATGGATAAATGACTGAAACATCCAACTTCTGGCACTCCTAAGTTGTAGTTTTGAGATGGGCATGTCATATATAACTTCTAGATGTAAATCTGTGCAAATAAGCACCTGCATTTAAGGGTGCATGGGTTCTTCTGATGAGATATGTTAGATTAAAAAAATAACTAAATCAGACCTTAATGCATAAATCCATACTCTTTTATTTTGTTTTCTTTCTAGCATCATTGGTTTCAGCTCTCTAATCCTGGGAAGTGTTAGTGACCTGCTCTACCAGCTAAGCTATGCAGGACTGTTAAATAACAAAAAAATCCAAAACACACATAAATCCTGACTTTGGGATTATAAAAAGCAGGCATGTTGGGATTTTCTTCAGCCTCTCGTTCCTTGCCTAGTGGAACAAGTCTCTCTGTTCCTCCGCATTTTCCTGCCCGTCAAATCTCCATCATTAGAACACTGGAGGAAAAAAAAAATCGGGACAGCCACATTATCCAGCAGCACATGGCCTCTGATTTCAAGCAGAAATAATCCATCTTAGAGTCAACACTCTGTTGGCTAGAATTATGCTCTTTCTCTCCTTCCCCCAGGGCGGGTGGGTGGTCAGGAGGAGGTGGGGGTGTGGGGTAGGAGGAGGGGAGGTGAAGCCTGGGAATAAAACTTCATTTAGAAGTGAAATGTCCCTAAAGACAGTGGCTCAAGAGGCTCTTGAGGTCAGACCTGGATGGTGGAGTCTAAAACGAGAGACGGAGAAAGAGAGGGCGATGGGGATGATGTCGGCGGTTGGGTGTGTGTGTGTGGGTGGGGGGGTGCAGAAGGGGGGAGGAGACAGGGGGAGGGTGTACCCGTGACTGGCATGTTTTTCAAATTCGATAAAGTCAGGCATGACTAAATAACACATAAAATGTTTGGCATCGTGAGCAGTGGCTGAGGGAAGAGGAGGGAGGGAGAGCGAGCTGCTGGGTCCGCTCGGCGTGGATGACTGTGTAAATGATGCTCTCTCGCTCTCTCTCTTTCTATCACTCGCACTGCACCCTCTCTCACTTCTCTCTCTCTCCCTGTATCTCGCTCGCTCCCTCGCTCGGTCTCTACCACGGTTGAAAAACAAAGTACGTCTAGCAGTGGAGCTGACTGCTAATGCGGAGGAGCTCTGAGGAGACGAGGGGGAGAAGGGTAGAGGGGGTGTGTAGGGTGGGGGTGGGAGGGGTGCGTTGGGTAGAAGGATTGGGACAGAAAATGAGCAAGGGATGAAAGAGAGAGAGAGACAGAGAGAGAGAGAGAGCGAGAGGGAGAAGAAACTAGGAGGGAAGATGAAAAAATAAGTGCTTGTCAATGAGGAAAAGAAGACCCACTGAGGGGTAATAGGAAGGATAGGCAGCAAGACAGGGTGAGACAGAGAAATAGACAGAGGGCTGGGGGAGTTGGGGGGTGGGGGGGTGCTCAGGTGATACGCAGATCTGCTTCTTGCACACCCCACCAAACCATGCAGGAGTTTTGGTTGCGTCTTCTCAACCAAAACTGTCCTAATAAAAACCAGCGTGCATAGCCTGGAGTGACAGAGTGATAGATAAGCATGTAATGGTAGTCATGCTAGCAAGTCTTGGATCATTTCAAGCACAACAGTCTTGTGTTTCTCCTCAGACAGGTTCTAGACTGAGGCTCAAATATTTTCTAGCCTCCCTTACTCAATATTTACATTGTAGGCAAACACTTTAGCTGAGCTGCTGTACGTCAACAGGCCTAATTGTTGAGCTTGAGGGTGCTTTCAAGGACATCGTAAAAGGACATGTCAGGTCCTTTTTGTAGTTCACAGAGTTTCCTTTAATCTACTATGTTTTTATGTACTTGTGTTGTTCTCCATCTCAAACACAAGTTTGGTAACAGGCATGAAATCAGATATAATGTTCATTTATGCCTTTTTACTCACTTTTTTTTCATTAAGTAATCAAACATCTAGCTGCTCTCCACCACTGTTCCTGTGTAGTCCTGCTACATTTGGATAGGTCCCTGGAAGTTCCCTTCTGACTACTTGTATATGCAGATTTGTGATTTCACTCTAAACCTCAAATGTGCAAACACTGAATTCTGCATCAGACGGATCAAACTTCAATGTCCTCTTCAATGGCTACGACTGCAGTGGTGAAGCCCGAAATTTAGGTGTAAGACGAGTTCTAGCAAACTATGTGATAGAGCAGGGCGATATGACCAAAAATATTTATCACGATATACATTTGAAAATTTGCGATAACGATATAACTGACGATATAATTGACACTAGAGAAAATACTTTACAACTCCACAACTTTATTAGTGCAAAAAAAACAAAACAAACATCAATGTATTTTCACTTAAACAAGCAGCTGTTTTTTATGTGCATTAAAGTTATATATAAATTTAACAGTGCAAATTCAAATTCCTCGCTGACAGTTTAACCAAAAGGCATTTCCAGTGGAAATTGGCCGACATATCTTCAGCATAACCATGTATAATATCCACAAAACTTAAAACGAGGTTATACACACAATACGGTAATATTATGTTGAAGCACAGTACGTATCACTCCGTGAGGCTCCTGCCTACGATAGCCGTAATGCTCCGACAATCCATCAAGTGGTGCGGGTTCGTAGCTTAGCAAAGTCGTACTAAAACATTTGACAGATTTTCGAGCGCCGTGTACGACATAAAATCGTTTCGAGGTCAGTAAACACAACCAGGATTCATACATAAGGTACACGGGATTATAAGGGGCCACTGTCGATTTTCAGAAAAATCAAAGGATTGATTTTTAAGTGTGCTGTATTTTCCAAAAAACACTGTAATAACAACGGCCCACTAGCACGCTCTACCAAAAATAGTGCTTTGTTGTGTATCTGACGGACGAAAGCTAAATCAGTTCCACACCACTGAAGTTGCAGCATTTTTACAAACCAATTCTAGTTCATCCGTTTCTTTCGCCCTTCTCATTCTCCGTCGCCGCCATGCTTTTTCCGCCATGTGCGTATGAAAACAAAGGCTCTGCGCATGCGCGTTTTATGCATATCCTATCGTGATATTTCATTTTCTTATCGTTGCCCAACATTATAACGGTATTACCGTGAACTGTATGATATGGCCGAGCCCTACTATGTGAGCACTGTAAATTCATACTCCAGGGGGACTGAATTCTAGGTTAGGACAAAACAGGACAACCAATGACCAATCTAGGCATAGCAGAGAGACTGGTGCAGCAATTCACAACGAGATGACCTTGAAGAGGAGACTGGTCAAATAAGCAGGTTCCTTTTTTTTTAGTATTTTACTGCATATCAAATATATATTCAATAAATATCCAACAAACTATAAACTGCCAGAATTTTCTTGGATTTTCATAGACTGTTACTTTAAAGACACCACCGTGAGCTTTGAGATATTTTGATTGACATTTTTAACTTTTTAATAAAAAATTAAAAAAGAGAACTATTATATAGCATAGGTATAGCATCGCCACAGATCAAGGCAATTTCTTTATCCAACACTCTTACATTATGTAAAGTTACAAAAGAAACAACATTCAAATTTGAATTAAATATATATAAGAAAAAAATCTTTGAGAAACTGGACCCCATAAATGTTTGTTTGTTTCATGTAATAAACACAAAAGGTCACAGCTGAAGAATCTGCACGAGCTTTGCTGAAACACAACCTGTAGAGGAGAAATTCATAAATAAAAAAAACATTAAGAAAAGAAAAACAATTAAAATATGTTAGTCAGAGGATGAAGGGGAAAGCCCACGGGGACACGAATGATAAAACTGTGAGCTCCAACATTCACTACTAGCCCCGTGTTCTAACCCCCTGTTGAAAACTCTAATATTTATCTTTTAACAGGCAGTCGCCAACAGAGCACAAGCTTTACAAACTTCAAATAACCGCAAAAGACGAGAAAAACTTTCATGGAGCCCAGATGAGATGAAATACATTTGCCAATCTTATTTATTTTCCCTTCCTCTTCACCTCTCCTTCTCTATTTCTCTCTCGTCTTCTCCTTCATGTGTTTTCTTTTTCCTGCACTGTGCTGATTGGCCCGTCTTCAGTCGCGGGGCACTCCAGAGATACAGATTAGCTGGCGCTTGTTTGGGCGAACACGAAAAGCAGCATATGTCTCTCAAGTAATGTGTACCCAAACATGCAATTTACAAATAATTAACGTGGTGTTAATTAGTCACATTAATTCATGCCACTTTGTTGGGATTGTTTCCCCCCGTTGGTCCCCAGGACTCCTGCCAGCACCATCAGCCAGCGAGCGCGAGTTCTCTGCTCCAAAGCGAGAGTGGGGCGTCAGAAGAAAGATCCACTGGCTCGAGTACACACACCGGCAAACGCATTCACACATAAACAGCACAAGAGGGCACCTGCACATTCAGAATCACACTCAACAATGAATAAAACTGTGACAAATTAAAAGAAAACAGCGAGGGGAACTGGTGACTTGGTTCTGCTGTAAGGGGCACTTTTTTTTAAGTTAATTTGGATCTACTTAGAGGGAAGGCTAACTGAAAATCACACCGAGCTGTTGGCACAAAGGGCTCACTGAATAAGTATGAAAATGATGTGAATCATATACTAAAGCTTTCACAATCATCAGACCTCAACCAAACCTAACACCTGTGGTAGATTTTGGCCCACTGTGTTAAAGAGGGCTCTCCACCACTATCATCGACACATCTTTTGTAAGCTCTTGTTCTGGGGTACCTTTAATTTGTTAGTTGTCTAATTTTGCAAACTAATATTCATCCTTTTTTAAGAGACATGTGCTGACTAATGAACCCACACAATGTGTGTTTTCTAAAATTTTATAATATATATATATATATATTATTATATACATATATTTCTATATATTTCCTAATTCTATATAATTCCTAATCGCTGCTTGAGAGAGCATTTCCAGCAGAGGGAAGGTGTACATATGACTGACTAGAAATTGTGTTTGTGTTAATGGTTAGTGACAGAGCACATCATCCACTGCAACAGTGTGGCTCAGCAATGTGTTTTTAACAGTTTTTGGACAACACTGGGGCTCTGTGGCACAGACAAATGAGATAGATCAGGCTTTGGACACTGATGATATTTGCTATTATAGGTTTTCTTTTTGTGAGAGTTGTTGACAAATGAATCAAGAGTATCTATACCCCTTAAAATCTTTTAAGGCCAGGATTTTAAGACAATTTCCAATTCAGCAGTTTCAGCACAGACAGCAAAACGATTTTGGTTTTTTTTGATAGATTGCTGTGTCAAAAAATCTCTTTTTATTAAGTAATTGCATTTTGAGATTGTGACCTAAATAAATCTGACACCGTGGAATTATTTTAACATAGAAAAGTCAAACTAGAGCCTGAATGTGGTTGTGTGAACTTTTACTACATTTTTTTTGTTAGTTTTTCCTCAATTTAAGTTGATCTTTAAACAAAAGAACAGAGTTCTCGCATGCCCTTTGTTCCATCTCTGAGAAATAAAAAGTATCACATCTTGCAGAAAACTCCTTTTTGTATGAAATTTTACATGTTTAATTAATTAGGACAACATACACCTAACATCCATCTATTGTAAGTCACTTAAAGCTGGAATCAGCACCATGTAAAATGTTAAATATTAAATCAATAAAATTAAATCAAGCTAACAGATAGAGGTCTGTGTGTGAGATGGGAAAGAGCAAATATTGTCAAGTTTGAGTCAAAGCAGCCCCAGAATTTCATGCAGAACCAATCAACAAGTATCAATCCCATTTTTTCATCAAGTTGAGAGTAAAATGCTGGAACCGTGGTGGGCTGAAATAGTAATAACTACAAAAGAGAATGCGACAGACTGTCACTAAACACCCATCATGTGGCAGCGAACACAAGAGGAGTTCTCCTCTAAAAGAAAGTCATTACCTGGATGTCATTACCTAAAGTTCATTGTTCACTATCTGCAAAATACTGACAATCTACTGTTTTAGAGTGTGATCATTCATAGGATTTGAGCTACTTCTAACCTTTGAAAAGTACAATCATTTTATGTCTAATTTTGCGCTATCAATCATTTTTGCCAGAGGGGATGTCACTTTTTTTTTTAGCAGGATTATACCCAGACCACTCAGACACGGCAGAGTTGTTTGTCCAACCTGTCCACTCTAGATGATGACTAAACGGCATATTGGTGGAGTACTGCTCACAGAATGAAGCCAAATTAAGAATTGGGGGAGGAGAAACACAAGAAAGTCGGGAGTACTCAGTGGGCGATTATGCAGCAAACGCAGCTCTCCGCAGTGCAGAAAAGAATGGAAATGAGAAGGGGAGAGCAGGGAGAAATTGTGGATGATCTATAATGTCTGTATCTTGCAAATATTCATCAGACAACCGCTTCCTTGTTTGAGTTGTGCTCAACGGACAGGGAAAGGTTCTTTATAGAATCAGAGGTTAGGGTTCAATTCTCTGTGTGGCTCAGTGGAGAGAGAAGGACTCAAACACTTACAGGGTGAAAAGTTCAGTTCCCTGTGTGACTTCATGCAAAGGCCAAAGGAATTAATACAGCAGAGATTTGGCCACTTTCAAGAATCATTTCTTTGTGCTACAGATATTATCTGTAATAACGAGAGGAAACGGCATATTAAACAGTATTACAATATTTATAGTATTTCATATATAGTACAAGTTTCTCATCCAATCCACTGCATTACTGCAAAATATTCTATGGACTGAGACATTTTTATTCATTCCATTTATTTAATTAGTTAAACTTTCTAATTTATCTGTTGTCACTTCTCTTATTCTGATGCCCCGCACATCAGGGTAGCAAACTTAAGTACCTGAAAATGTGACATGAAAAGGTCCGGGCCATTAATAGTATTTTACAAAAGTCTACTTTATTTACCTAACATGCATTGTGTCATATTTTTTTTGCAGTTTATTTATTTTTACTTTATTTTACTGTTACCACAGGTATATGTCCAACACAGTATTATTTTGTCCTTTACACACATTCAAATTACACTGGGAGCTTTTCAGAAATAGGGTGTTTAATCTGCACAGGGGCTTTTATTGTGAAAACTGACCGGATTCTTAATGGTTCTCCTGTGTCTGACTTCTTTATCTGCTCTGAGCAGCTTTTGCTTTTCTTTTTTTAAGCTGTCTAATGCTATTTTTGTGGTCTGCTCATTAGGGAAAGATTGCAAGAATCAACAATCTGAATTAAAGTATCCAAAAGGGAAAAAAGAAAACAAGCTGCTGGACAAAGCCATGTATACAGCCTTCTAGGTGGCTTAGCTAAGACTGAAAGAGAAGGAAAAAAATGATACAAAATGATACAAAATGTAGCCAGTATGCAAATATTTAATAAAACAGTATAGCATAAAAGACCCCACTGGCTATAAGCATTTATGAACATGTAGCGCAAACATAAGCCGACATTAGGGATCACAGGCAGACAATAATTTATTGAAAGCACTGTACTGTTTGAAGCATGTGTTTTCCCAGTGGACTATCTTTACACTTCAGCTGCACATTTTTACATTTTAAGACACTCTCTCTCCTGAGTGATTCCAATCCCAAGTGGTTAAAATGACATGGATTTGATGTCTCTCTTGATAATCTCTGGCCTTTCATTTACCCAATGATCTCGGTAACCTCGGCCAGACACATACCTCATAACCCATACATAAGGTTAAGCTAAAGCAAACAGATTATGGGACCTGAAAAACAGAGTAGATCAGCAGACTCACGTATCGATTTTCTTCAGCCTGTGACGTGTGTACAAACTAGTGCTTGCTTAGACCTAAGGTATGTGCTGTAATCAATAAGCTAAGCTAAAAATACTATTAAAATCGATTATTGCCCCTCAGTGTAAGCTACTGTTGATGATTGGTGAGGGAAAAAGATGCATGGATGAAAACCAAGCTGACATATTGATCCGTGAGCTTAATCGATGGTTGAGGAGAACCTACGCTACTTGCCAAACAAACGTCTGTCTTCATTGACTCATATTTCTATCTAAATGCCCATCATGAGCTACCATTACTGAGTCAACAAGGAGGGGTATTAGATCATTGGCAAACTGATTAAGTCAACTCAAGTTAACTGTATGTCAAACCTCTGACAAACAGCATTCTTGCAAAGTGCTTCAAAAAGGACAGGAACAGGGAGAAAAAGTGATAACATGCACAGCTGTTTAATACTCACATGCTGATAATACAGAGAAGTGACATTCATAAACAATGTTCTATCCGTAATGGGGGGGTTTCACTCCGCTGTGAAAGATGCACAGAACAGTCCTTGTTTCCTGCATCCTAAAGTTTAGCTCCAGAGACTGACAAACAGCTCCTCAAGAAAGTTGAGCTACAGCTTTCAGTTTGTTTTGAGGGCATCAAATCCCCTAGTGAGACAGGTCTCATATCCAGCTTGTCACATGGAGTGACATTTAAATCCACTGGTTCAGCTTATTTTTTAATATGCAGGGTTAAAGTTGTGTTTCTTTTCCCTAAACCTAACTAAATAGTTGGTATTACATAACTTAGGCAGATGGTGAAGGAAAGACTTCCTGGCTTACCAACATGCGAGTTACTCTCCCTTCTACTGATCACTGCTCAGGCAAACTGTGACATGAGCACAGCCCATAAGCACTATTCTCCTAAGTGCAACAACACAGAGAAAATTAATGCATCACAAGTGGTGGTATACAAATAGAAGAAATCAAAAGAGTTGTGTAGGTTCTCGGTCATCTAGGTCATGGTAGAAGGTAAAAGAAAGCAACTGGAGCCAACAGAAAAAAAGCAATTGTCGGCATTTCCCAAGTTTGCTCCAGAAGTATTGTAACAATCTCTGTCCGAATTATTTGAGAATGTTGGTGCTTCTGCATTGGGTTAAAAATGCCCATAATGAACAGTTAGCTTATGCACTCATGTCTCTGCCGCTGCCACTGAGTTACAAACCTAGAGAGGTGCATGATATGCCAAATCAATACCAAAGCATAGTGCATGCAAACATTGCAATAAGCATACATTGCCAGTAATGCAGACAGTAGATCTTTAAAACTGGACTCTCCTCTCTGTGCATCCAATATTGCAGTATATGAATTCTACCTTGTGTGTATCTCTGCAAGAGCAGCAGCCTCTGACACAGGAGCAATATTTGACGCCCTGCAATGACAACACTGAAATCCCAAGACTATTGGTCAATAAGGGCTGCTGAGGTTTTCTCCAGCAACACTTCAGTGAGATTCCAGATACTATAGAGCAGCGGTCCCCAACCTTTTTTGCGCCACGGACCGGTTTATGCCTGACAATATTTTCATGGACCGGCCTTTAAGGTGTCGCAGATAAATACAACAAAATAAAACTAGTACCAGTACCGAAAAAAAGAAAATTTATTCATAACACACCTGAAAAGGCCAAGGAAAACCGAGTAAACGATAAAAACGATAAAAACGATAACAAAATAACGCTGAAAACCGATAAAAACCCTGAAAACTATACATTTCACACCTGAGCCTCAACTCTCGCGGCCCGGTACCAAACAACTCACGGACCGGTACCGGTCCAAAGCCCGGGGGTTGGGGACCGCTGCTATAGAGAGTTTATAATGTCCATATCTTCTTGCATCTTGCAAAGTCAAAAATTTCCAGAGCCTTCAGATTACCATGAATGCCACTTTCAATTATGGTCTCAAACTTCAGATGGACACTTCTACCATTTCTTTGTATCGTAAGAAAATTAAAGGAATATAGTTCCTTTGCACTGGGAAGATAATTCAATGAAACCTGATCATGTGTGATACATATGTATCAGCCCCTATAGCAAATATAAGACCAGATTTAGCCAAATTAGCAGTTTCTATCAAAGTTGCTGATGTTTTCCTCTCTGTGTGCTCATGTTATCTTGATGAGCCACAACAGTTAGATACATCTTGATCCTTCAACCATGGTGTGAAATAAAATATGTGACTCTTTTTGAAATTACATTATAGCAGGAGGTTTTTTTTTAACTTTAAAGAGCATATGACTCCACCTTGCAGGTTGCGGAAGGACACCTTTTGATTTAAATTTGCTCACTGTGTGGTTAGAGATAGATAAATACAACATTTCATCATATTAAACCCAATTTTGTACCAAATTTTAACCCATCTTAAGGTGTAGACACCAGCACACATTCTGTATTCATTTATTCAGACAGGCACCAGACATTGATTAACTTAAATGTGACTAAAGGTAATAAAAACAGCTTGCTCAACCATTATATACATATCCATATATCTTGGATCCTGAGAAAGGACAGTCTCATCTTGGCAGTTGTACTCAGTTAAAAAAAACAGTTTATAGCACCAGAAAAAACTGTCATTGCTAAATATTCCCACTTACTTTTCTAACTCAGACCAAACCTTCTTTTAGCCTTGGCACAAGGATTTTTCTTTCCTGTCTAAGTCTTGTGAACCAAACAATTACTTTTAGAAGTCTGTTTCTGTCTGTTTATTACTACATATTTATGCTCTAAAGACCAAAACCTTTACAGCTTGAGCTTCACCCATAACATTTTGCCAGTAAACAAGTTGTTATTTATCAAATATAGTACCCTTCCAATGTTAGCCTTGAAAAATTGGCAGACACCCCACAAATTCTATTCACAATTTCAATTTTAAATCTCAGCATATTTTTGCAGCATCCCCAGAATCTGTGCACACCAGTACATTTGGTCACTCCCACTGACTGTAAATCCAAATCTCTGATTATTTTATCCAGTAATAAAGTTTTGAATTTTTTGTTTACTGAACAAAAAGGAATATAAAATAAAACGCTTTGCTGATTTTAAAGCTGACTTTAATATTAAGTTAACTTTTTAATGAATATGTTTCACTTTTCTTTCTTTTCTTTTATTTATTTTATCCCTCAGACTAAGTTAGCTAAGTCTTTTCTGACTGACAAGTATGCAGCGCTTGACTGCTGTAAATAAAGACAAATATTGTTGTCTTTTGTCGTCTGTCTTTGTTTTCTCTTGTGTACCAAAAGTACCGAACTGTGACTCAACAAGCCTTATACTGAAGTTGGTACATTGTTAGACCCTTCAATTACATACTTGCAAGAATAAAAGCAAAAATTCACTATGTTCTAAATACAGTAGAGAAAGGGTTAAAACACCAGCATATATTTGAGAGGAATACAGACACATACACATACTAAAGTGCATGAACACACACACACACACACACACACACACACACACACACACACACACACACACACACACACACACACACGTGCGCACACACACGCTCATGCACAAACACACCAGAATGTGGGAATCACTGCCCAGAACATGAAATATTCATCAGTCATAAAACTTTAATTCTCTCCCTCTCTCTCTTTCTCTCTCTCGTCATTTTGGGGGCTGGTGTATTCTATTTTGTGAGGTAAACACTCACTCGGCTGCTACAGAAAAAAAAAAAAAAAAATCATAATCATAATAATAGATTTCATTAAAATTGCCCAAATGCACAAGCCAAAGCACGTCATTAAGACACCGCTACATTTCAGATGCAGGAAACCACTGTTCACGCGGTTCAAAATTACATTTCAAAAGGGAAAGCTGCTGGTTGGCAAAGCAAGGAGCGGTCCTCGTTTAATACTGTGATGCTGAGTTTTAGAGGTCCCCTGTTATCAAAGATATTGTCACTCAAACCAAGCTTCTCAAACACAGATAAAGGGAAGTCCAACTTTACCAGTCCCTCAGTAACATTTATGAAAAGAAAATCAGTAGAATGTAAGTCACATTTTCACACTTCATCATTGGCTTTAGTTTTACTTTCAAGATTGTAGATATTTAACAACAAAGAGGCAGAACCACCAGGTGTCAAATTTTGATTTGATTGAGAAATATATGGGCTAATAAGAAAACTCCTGCATGTATTTCACATGCTTTTCACCAATACTGCATGTCCATTACAGCACTCAGTGCAATCCAGTGCCTCTGTCTTTGCAATATTTGCATATTTGACCTTTTTTCTTATTATGTGCAGCCTGAAATCAAAAGAAAAGCATGACAATCAGTCCAATCCAACTGAAATTTGGCTACAATGTCCAGGGTCAAAACCCTTCCAGCTGCATAGAGCTCTGAAGCCCAAGGGTTTGAGAGGACAACAGAAAACCACTCGTTGGTGTGCTGCTCTTTTAAAAGCAGAGATGAAGTCAGTTTATCTAAAATCTATGTGAAGTGTTGCATTAACTATTTAACAAAGCCAAGACACCTAAAAATGCCTTATTATCTTTGCATCCTCAAGTTAACACAAACCTTTCCAAAGCAACAACATTTAAGTATTAAACACTTACCATGTTTACATGGCCAGCACACATGTGAGCTGCTTAAACATAAGCAATTATAAGGTAGACACAAGCCCAGCTTTGGATAATTGGGAGGGTTGTGTTGCAAAATTCTTGCCAAATCAAACATGTGGATCTATCCTCTGTAGTGGAAATAAGAGAGCAAGCAAAGGTACCTTACTGTTAAGTTGTCATTAAGGTACTGGTTAGCAGTTATTGCTAATAATAAAAGGATAAGTTTGATGTTGGAGCTAGGAACAAAATGTTATCGGTCCTGCCAGCCTGTGTATTGCTATAATGCTTGAAATTCAAGCATTGTCACAAACTCTGTTTACTACAACAAGTCTGTATGTTCAGCCTAAACACCACTAAAGCTTGAGCATATTCCTTTGACCAAAACAGGTCAAACTTCAACACTTTGCTCTGTTTATCAATGAAACATCTCAGACATAAAGCTCTTGGCATCTTGGCACCCATCTATTTGCAAGAGGCAGCCAATCAGAAGAAAGTTGGCTTAAAATGAGGGTGGAGTAAAAGAGAAAGGAGCTTAAACAGCTTGTTTCTGATAGAGGATGAACTAAGCGGCCCCACCAGCCCAGTATAAGATAAAAAATTATTACTTTGAACTGTGAATTATGCAAAGCTACTCCGGTGGTGTTCAAGAATAAAAATATAGAGTTGGAAATGAGCAAAACAGATCCTCACTAATATTTTTTTCATTCTGAATTAGCAAATAGCTTCAAATATTCAGTTGTTCATTAGTGCATAAACAGTATTTAAACAACAAAAAAGAGCAACAAAAAAAATAGGGCTGAACGATATATCGCATTTGCGATAATATCGCGACATGATCAAGTGCAATTTTCTAACCGCAAAGGCTGCGATTATACTCTGGACATGTCCAAATTCATGGGCTGCATCCTCCTGAGGCCGCATTTGTAGACCGATTACGTCACAGCGACGTGCCGAAGGCTGTCCAAATTACTACCATATCCCAGAATTCATAGCGCGGCCCAGCCAAACTCCAGTTTCCAGCAATGGCGGCCGCTACTAAGTTTTAAAATTACTCATACTAATCTTTCTGGGTCACAAAATAAACTTTTAACATATTTTCAGGCGAGAAAGTAGTTGTGTAAACATCAAATATCTGCTCGGTTTATCAAGATATCCCATATTTGCAAAAGTGCTTCGACGTTTTCAGAGGCGTCTGCTACCCACCAGCTCGACAGCTAGCCGGGAGCTCGAGGGTTACTGATGCGGCCGAGAACGGCACAACTCCCGGCACATCATTTTCAGATCACCGCGGAGTTTCGCTGCTCGGGTTAAACGTAATATATAAGTCACTTAGACAACCTAAAAATGTTATTGTTGGGCTTTTTTCAGTGTTTTGTTTGTTCGTGAGTAAATCGGTTTGGCTGAGATTAAAGTTATTAGATTAGATAAAATAAAACTTTATTAATCCCCCGGGTGGGTTCCTCCTTGGTTTTCACACAGCTGACTAAACGTCAAACAGAAAACTTATTAAACAGAAGTATGAGACAGTCGAGAATTTACGCCAGTGTCTGGTTATATTTTAGATAGCAAGAAGCAGACGGCCGAGTTTATTAAACTCCACCGAGACAGCGGTGACGCTAATCAGAACTAGACCGTCCAATTTCACGCCTTTAAATTTTAAAGGCGTGTTTGTGTGTGTGTTTATACAATTGCTATTATGTTTGCACTTTATGTGTAATGTTACTGACTGCAGAGATCAGTAAGATGTGTGTATTTTTTATTTATTAGTTTTATTTATTTAATATTATTTTTTAATTGAATGACTGTCTAGTAGTTCACAGATGTCGAAAAACTGAGTGTGGTAAAGCCACTGATTTTTTTTTATGTATATTTCTGCAATCTGCACATTGTACTGACTTTCATTTTAATGTTTACACCAGGGTTCCTTGTCAGCACTTTATGCTCAGATGTTTGTAAGCTAAAAATAAACTATTGTGTATGTTCAAATATACTGTTGTGATTGAAGAAGTTAAATAAAAATGTCAGTCATCAATTCATGCATCACCTCATGTCATCATAACAGAGGTCTGTCTTCCAGGAAAGAACAGTTTAAAATTAATGTAATATAGTATTGGCCATACTATATGATGTATTGCTTGTCTTTGTTTAATAATACAGAAGACAAAGACCTTAAAAAATAATCGCATATCGCATCGCAATCGCAATATTGGGGCAAAAAATCGCAATTAGATTATTTTCCATAATCGTTCAGCCCTAAAAAAAAACTGTAACCCGTATATAAACACATTTGTTAGAAGACAAGGTTAGTGATTAACAATTTGCTTCAAAGATCCCAAAAGATACAAGTACACGCTGAGTTTGACATGCCATGTCAATACTATAATTGAGACTTTTACTAGCTAAAAAAAACAAAAAAAAAACAACTTTCAACCATCTACACTTAAAATGCTATACAACTGGGCGAAGGTGGAACCACCTTTTTTCCCTTGCTCTTGTTGTAGCAAGCAGAGGGCTGAGTGCCCTTCTGCAAAAAAAAATCATCAACAGTAAACAGTCTCCTCTGTGCAGTTAACATTGCTGGAAAATGTCACAAATGTTATTATGTAACTTCAATGTCATAGTTGCAGCTTTCAAAGTTGGGAAACAACTTCACGGTGACTATATAGTGAAGTTCACCTACAGTACGTGATAATAAAAAATAAAAAAAAACTGACGACCAAATGACAACGAAACCGTGAAATATTCAAATTGAGCCATCTGAGAAAGACATAAACAATAATGGATGATGAATGTAACATATTAACCAAAACTGACATTATGATATCCAGATTTTTAGAGGAAGAAGGAGTAAAACAATAGCCATGAGAAGCTGTTTCACCAGCGGTTGAATGCCGCTGGTAATTTATAGTGGAGGAAAATCAAGATACTCTATGTCTTTGTCTCGTTTTCTCAACATCTGCAGACCATTTTCGGCTGAATGGACCTCTATCATTTTGACTTTACCAGCTCAAATCTGGGAGGGAGAGGAAGAGCGAGATAAGGACGAAAGTGTAACAAGAGAGAGAAAAAACGGCAAAGCAGAAAGACAGAAAGAGAGCGCGAGACACATCTCCAGTCACCCTCATCCAACCTCACGCCACGCGTGGATAGCCACTGTTTGGGCAGAGAGGAAAGCAGGAGGGAAAGAGAGGGTGGGGGAGGGATGGGGGACAGTCGGAAGTGTTAGGGATGGAGGGGGGTATGTACCCTCGAGGCCAGCCCTCATCCCCTCTTCACCTCCATCCATAATTCAACAGGGTCCAAACCCCCCCCCCCAGCTGCACAGAGCCCCAGGGCACGGCACCGCAGGAAGGACACAACACGCAGAGGAGGGAGAGACAAAGACACCCCGCTACAACCACCCAAAACACCTCACACACCACAAACAGTGGGACAGAAAATGCCAGGAGTTAATAGTGAGATGCATTATTCCTCCCTCACCATAAGTTAAGTCAAACTCCAGTCACGCATATTCTGAAAGAACAAAATATCATCCTTAACTTGACACTATACACATGATCACAGGATCATCATATTGTACATTAAATACACACAAACCTATACAGACTTACACACATTTCATAAGTAACTCATATTCCTGGTTGGCCCAATTCAACTGAAATGAGTGAAAAAAAAGCACATAATAGTAGATGCTAGACTCTGAGCAACTCATTTAGAGATGGGTCAAGGTCAGAGGCGGTTCAAGGTTGAGGGGTGGGCAGCTCCTTAGAGTTAAAAAGAAAAAAATGGTTCCATGTAACACTTTCTGGTATTTCTAGGTGATGCATATGGCAGTAAGTAAAGCAGAGTTTCTTTAAGCCTCTGAAAAAATAGACTGAGAAAAACCGTGAGCTACCCAGTGAAACAATCCATCTGGTAATTTCCATAAAATAATCTTGACCCTGTCCTAAAGCATTGAAACTTTTCTGTATTCAACATACTTTTTAACTGAATCTGTTCTCATGAGATGCAAGAAACAATTGCAATATCCAACAAGTGCATTTATTCTTCTGGTGCAAAAAAATATTGTACAGATTATTTTTTTTTTTAATCAGAATACTCACTTATATGTTTATGGCACATAAATATATAAGCAAAAGCTGTCACTGAAACTGTTTTGAACTTTATTTCTCTTCTATATCTACGTGTAGCAATTAAAGTTTCATAATAAGCTTTCGACACATTGTAACTGTAGTAGTCTGAGAGGCAACTACACCTTCTCTAGGCTCCATTTTCTGTGTGGCCAACCACTGGTCTTTTTTTACAGAGATGAAGTATTACAAATAACAAAGTTCATGCATTTGTTAAACCATGGCGGTGCAAATGCACCTTAACTCAAAACTCAGTCTTCACTTACTTTTAGCATGTATAAAGCAGCGTTATGAAGTTAACTGATCACAGTGCTGGTTTCCAAAAGAGCCAACATTGAACCCAAAGATGAGATTAAAAGAATTAAAGAAGAAAATATGTATAACCCTCTTGCTTTTTTTTCTGGAAAATTACCTTCCAGGGCCTTCACCTTTTGAATGTAACAAATGAAATGTGTGAAGCAAACTGGCCTTGTACTGAAGATGAGGATTTTAAATAAGAAACACTTAATTTTAAGTAGTACTTTAACAAGATGCAGAGGTTCAGGACAACTACACTTTGAAATATCACAGAACTTTCTGTAAGTTACTCACCATTCACTATTTACTGCATGGACTGCATTTATAAGCAGTAGTTGGTTTGTTCAAAGCAATTTCCCTCTTATTCACAAAAACACACATCATACAATGTAACGGCCTTCAAGAGAAACTTTCATCTTTCCATTCACTTTCCCGCTGAAGGACATTTGAGCATGTTGATAGGAGGAACTGGGGATTAAAATGCCAATGCCACGATCACCGAACAACTTGCTCTACCTGCTGGGGATCAGCCGCCCTGCCAGCTGTATGAGAACAGAATTCATTGTTACAGTGTCTGCAGCTTGAGATACACCTGAGAATTGGTAACACAAGCAAATGTCATGGAAACTTTGTGCTACTTCTTGTCAAAAAGACATACACCAAAGACTGAGTCATCAGGATGAATATATCATTTTGAACTGGTGAATTTCTGCCAGTGTGTGTGTGTGTGTGTGTGTGTGTGTGTGTGTGTGTGTGTGTGTGTGTGTGTGTGTGTGTGTGTGTGTGTGTAAAGAAGAGTTATTGAGGGATGAAAAAAGCGCCACATAAACATTTAATACCTTAAGTAAAGCAGTGCAGGCCCCTTTCACAGACTATGGAGACTGATGGGCCTCCACCACACTGTATTATATATAAATATGGATTTCTCCATGTGTCAATAACTCTGCACCGCTGACGTGCACAGGCACAACTGTTTGTGCGTGTGTGTGTTTATGATGTGTGTATGCGTGTTTTCTGTACAGATGCCAACACTTTTTTCCCCACTGTCTTTGAATCTAAGACCAGATGTGCCCTCTGTCTGTGACTGCGTATGTGTGTGTTACACTGTGCATACACTGCATGTTTTCCAGGTGGGGTTCTTCTTCTACTCTCCCGTGTGCAGATGGAAATTCTATTTATTATTAATAAATCTTCTCTTTCATTCTCTCTCAGAGCTCATCTTGTTGACCTTTCAGGAATGTTCTACTTTTAAAAGCTCATGTTGCATTTCACTCTTCACTTTTTCATGAGCTACACGTCTGTCGTCATTACTTGTAGCAAACATTTGCAAATTCCACTTTAGCAAAACAAATCGCAGAAGTGTAAAGTAAAAAGACCCCATGGGAAACTTTCCCAGGATCCTTGTAAATGTAATTTCATGTTTAATTCATATATTACAAAATGTAGGTTCAAAGTGATATGGAAACTAAATGCAGGGAGAGAGTGAATGCTGCAATTTCAAATTCTGAAGATGCTGAAATAGATCTTACTCTTTCAACAGAGTGATTCAAATTTTCCCCCAAAACACATTTTATCTTACAAAACATTCAGACTCTTTATCTTTACATGTTTATGTTCTTTCTGCTAAATATATTTTTATTTGTTATAAGTTCCAGCTGTTACCGCCCACAACTCACTGTATTTTTCAAACCTTTTTTCTTTTTAAAAAAAAAACAACTCAAGACAATGATGTTTGAAACATACAAAGTAAATTGTAAGGCATTGTATAGACACTCACAGCTTAAATTAAAATGTATGCAAGACCAACATAAAATACAGAACTAGGGAGGAAGAAGAGGTAAAAAGAAGGTGTGAATGAAGCAGAGGAAAAAGATGGCGAAAATCATTAGCGTAAAGAAAATGTGGAGGAAAAAGAGAAAAGAATAAGAGGGAGGAAGCAGAGTAAAATAAAGGATGGAAATAAGCAGGGGGAAAAGAACAGATGAGAATGTGAGCTGAAGGAGAGCAGGAGATGATAAAGGAGAAGGACAATGCAGCAGAAAAACAGGCAGATGATAAGATGGAGAAAGAACAAGGAAGAAGGAAAAGAGGGCGAGAGGAGGACAGAAGCAGATGAGGGCTATGTGTGTGTGTGACATGTATTGTTTCTCAAACTGGAAGGGGAAGCTGGTTTTGTTTTGCTCCGGGGCGCACAGAGTGTTGAGAAACAGGAAGCCAAGGGACCTGCCCATCCTCGCGGACAGCTGGTGCCCTCCGATAGCTGTTCCCCCTTCCTGTTAGCTTCATACAATGGTTCCCACCCTGGCTCAGACCATCTGGAAACCAACATGAGTGACCACTCTCTAAGCAGTATACGAAGCTCTTCAAACTAGAAATAGTACCATACTGTAAAACTGTTGTGTTTTGTTTTTTGTTTTTTCTCTTTAGAGCCTTCACAGCAAACCGATGTGCCAACTTCACCATATCAAAGAATATTTTATCAGTGATTAAAGTGATTCCAAGTAAACAATTGATAATATTATTTTCATCTCTGTTTTGCACTGTAAACACAGTAGATCTATGCTTCCTGGGTCTATCTTTCAGCTCATTTTTATAGCAACCAGCATAAATTCCCTGCAACCATGGAGAAAGAAAGATTCATTCAGTCTCTCCCGCCTAATTGCTCTCTGTGCATGTGCCAAAATCAAGAAAACTAGGGTGCACCACAGCCCTACTGCCCAAAGACCTTGGCAAAGATGTCTGCAAATTAGCAGACTTATGCAAAAAATAAATAAATAAACATTTTAACTCCAAAATGAAGAATTATTACTCCCTCCATAGCCACATACTGCTCCTGTATATGGGGGAAAAAAGCAAAGCAAATGAACTGTAAACCTTCCCAGGAAATATCCAAAATAAAAAAACTGAACTCATGAAAGTGTAATATATGCTTTTTCTAAAATAAAATAAATGTAACAGACCAGAATTCCCAGCTGGCACGGTTTATTCTGATGATAGACAAACAGTGGAGTCACCGATGTTTTTAGAACATGGATCGCTGGTAATGACAACACTAGAAATATAGAAACACAGCTTGGTACTTGGCAACATAACCTATGCCCCATTGTTTGTAGAACACATGTAGTGAATATGCAATTTTACAGTTATACAAAAGCTTTTTCTGCGTGGTGAAGTTCAAACTGAGCATCAGAATGGGAAAGAAAGGTGATTTAAGTGACTTTGAATGCGGCAGCAGAAGATCACACCAGGCGCCACTTCTGTCAGCTAAGAAGACGAAATTCAAGCTAGAAGAAAAAAACCACTGTCTGCTTTGATGAGTCACGATTTCTTCTGCAACATCGGATGGTATGGTTAGAATTTGGCATAGACAAAGGATGGATCCATCCTGCCTTGTATAAATGGTTTAGGCTGGTGGTACTGGTATTTTCTTTGTATACTTGAACCCCTTACTGCCAGTTTAAACACCACAGCCTGCTTGAGCATTGTTGTTGACCACATCCATCCCACTGTATCCTTGATGGTTGCTTCCATCAGGATAAAGTTTCATATAACAAATATCAGATGATCTCAAACTGGTTTCATGAACATGATGATGAGTTCACTGTACTAGAATGGCCTACACAATCACCATATCTCAATACAATAGAACACCTTTGGGAAGTGCCGCCACAGAAGATTTGCATCATGGATGAGAAACCAGCAAATTTGCAGCAGCTGCGTGAAGCCGTCATGTCAATATGAACCAAAATCTCTGAGGAATGTTTTGAACACCTTCTCGATTCTGTGCCATGAAGAAGTAAGTCATTTCTAAAGGCAAAAAAGGATCCAACCCACTAACATGTAACTAAGGTGTATAGATTACCAATTAATCACATAAAAAAATAGTAGAAAACATATTGGACACTTGTTTTGGGCACGTATGAAATATAGCAGAAATGTGAAACATGCCCTTCAAAATTAAAGTATTTGACACTGTTAATGCTCTTTCCTACAGTAAATTAAATTAAATAGTGCCTAAGAGTGAGACAGCAATGTAATGCAGAATCTTTACAATTCCAACTGCTTGTATTTGTCATTTCTCACTCGCTATATGCCAGTTTTCAGAATGTGCTCAAATAAATAAAAGGCTGCCTTTGGAAATCGAGTTTCACTTTTAGAAAGTCTAACAGTCTGATGACTAGTTGCCGTTTGTGATTGTAATCCAGGAGCGATGCCATGTGTTAGTGTGAAGAGAAGCTTTATCTATTCATGAACTGCTGAAAAAAAGGAAAGGCTTTCTCACATATAAATGCTATGGAAACAGAGTCATTTTAAGTCCTTACGAAATAAACTTGAAAATAAAACTTGAAAATTGGGAAAAAAAATACGAACTTAATACATTCGCCTCCCCCCCAAAAAAATAAAAAATAAAAAAATAGAGTAATTGCTTATTTTAATGAACATGCAAACAAATGTAGGTGTTACTGCTAAGAAATAAAACAGTTTCTAAAGTCTGTTGCTTTTATTGTTTTATTTGTCCTTCAAGTCCTTTGGTGTTTGTAGTCTGCTGTCAATAAACAACAATGACCAAGTGCAAGCAGACAGAAAAGAATAATGGCACACAATAATATTTCTAAGTCTTATGTGTTGTTTTGCTAAAAAAAAAAAAAAAAAAAAAAAAAGTAAAATGAACTGCAGGTGCCTCCTAATGTGCTTTACTTTCATGCCAGCGGGCTTTTTGTGTGAGAGTAGGCGTCAATTATTTTAGATATTGGATATTGTTTTAGAATGAAAAGGCTACAATTCCCAGCAGCCTCAGAAGAACCACATTATGTCTTTACAAAGGCTCGTCTCTTTCTTGTCTGGTCAAACATCGCAACAAAATCCACTGCTCACATCTGCTGCTGTATATTTTCATCCGGCTCTCACATAAAGTGAACACTGTGCAAACACCCACGGATTCTCACATACTGCATTAAAAATCGTCTATCAGAAATCAAAACCGGAATCACATCAATTCTGGCGGTTTTATTTTTTTGTGGTTTTTTTTATTGATTGGTTTTACTGCAAAAGGTTGATTAAGAGCAGCGAACAATCAGGATTATAGAGTTTCACTTCTGTATCATTTTGTCTTTGTCTCCGGCTTTGTCTGAGTTCACTTTGACTGCGTTTTAATTGCAGCAGTTTTTCAGTTACAATGGCAATTTGAAGTTAAAGTTAAATTATATCAGCGCGCTCTGACTCGGGCTCTGGTGTGCTTTTATAAACTCTGCATGCATAAATGGAATTGACTCATTTAAAATATTTATTTTCATAAAATGTGTAATGTGCTGCACAACAAATTAAACCATGAAATAAATTTAATTATTGATGATGAATGCACTTAAAACAATTCCATAAATCTATTCTATGAAACTTCCAAATTAAGGTACGTTGCCGTAGTGTTCTTAGCTCGATATAGCCATTTCATTAAAACAAATTTTATGCAAGATCAAAGGGAGGCATGAAAAAAAAAACAAAAAACGGGTAAGCCAAAGGGAAATTTACATAACAGGGGCATGTCTTTTTCCACATATCTTGCCAATATATTAATGGCATCTGATAAGGGGTTGTCAGCTGCAGACAGACAAGGTGCTACTGCCTCTTGTCATGGAAATCGAGTGACTGTTTCTGATAATTGCCGGTGCCTTCGAAATGTGCCAGCTTGATCCACCGCAGTCAAAATGTGGCTGAATTATCATTTTCCACTCAAAGAAACTTGCTTCCCCGTTACTGTACAATAAACTTTCTTTCATTTCTTTGCTTTAGAATGTGAAGTAGCCACCGCCGTTTTCACCTCACTCAACTCTAACCCAGAATGCAGGCTGCCTGATCTGATTGGCCACACAAACCACACACAGAAAGGGGAGATGGCCAGTTGCCAGAGAGCGGCCGATAACAGGCCTGTAGTGAATGAAAAAATAAACACTAAAACTCTTTCTGTTCTGCCAACTAAACAATCAGCTATGTCTTAATTGCCATCGGGCGGCCACTGGGAATAAAAATGAAAATACAACCTGCAATTAGACTTTGAAATTGATTCCATTAATAATTATTTTGTAACAGACATTTTCTAGCTGTTATAAGGGTGTTAACAGACAATTTAGGCAAAATTCCAGAAAGAAGAGTTTTAATGGGACTGGAATTGAGCAGGCCTTGCTATACCTAACATAAACAGATGAATTTATACAGGCAGAGCAAACCAGCAGCAGTGACTGCATGAAGATACAAGATGGTAGGTAGACCTTTATTTAATGAATGAATATGTAGCTGCCTATACAGTATGAACACTTAAAGATTTCCTGTTCATACCTGACATTACTGCAGGGAAAAAAATTAACAAAACAATAGTTTCTATGAGTGTTTTTGACAGCTTGATCCACTTTAAGTTCACAGAAGAGAATAACGGATCCCTCAGGAGCTTCGGGGCTCATCAGATTCCTTTATGAATCAGAGTCAGAATGTGAGCTTACTAGCCTGTAGACAAAACTCCTGATCCCAACTGCCTGCAGAGTCTGCAGAGACTTGCTTCTAGAGTTTGGTGAAGTTACAAAACTTTTACGGTTTCTTTAAGCATTTATTTGACTGTAGCAGTGGAGAAAGAGAGGAATAGATAAAGAGGCTAAGGGAACGGCACGCAGCAGTGTTTCTGACCGGGAATTACACCAGCTCGGGGTTCAGTTGCTTAGGGCAAACGCATCTATGTGGTACCTTACATGCTGTTTGGTTGCCTCTTTATTGAAGCAATTCATGTAAAAAACATAATCGTCATGTAGTGTACTTTTTTTTTTTTTTATTTCCACTTGACACTGAGGGGGAAAGCGCTGAAACATCCAAAAAAAACAAAGTGTTCCTCAAAAGTGTTTTAGAAAACGATCTTTCTTTGAAAAGAAGCAATGAACACAGCTAGGAAAACCTATTTCAGTGTACACATGGGCACCTGGCTGTTGCTCAAGACAGACTCGACCAAACCTGTCATGCTTGTTTTATCCTCCTTTTATTTTCACGTGTTTAATGTGTGGCTGAATTTATAGTTTACATCTTACACCAATTTTGTCTTGGCTTGAATCAAAAACAGACAGAGCTGGTGTTTCTGATGGAGAAAGTGTGGCTCAAGTGCAATCAGAAAACAGACTGCAAAGGGAAAAAGAGGTGGCACACAACAAATAAAAGCTTTCTCTTAAGTCATCATTAGATTCAATAAAGAGTTGAAATAAGGTGATAATATCGGACAAAAAGGCATAAGATGATTTTCAAAAATGTGAAGCTACTTCCGTCAAAACAGTACCTTAAAATAAAACATATTAAAGAATTAATTAATAATTACTGTAATTTATCCTATTGGTTAGAGTTAGCTTCTATGAGTAAGTTATGTTATTCATATTTTCACTTAATCAAGATCTCTTTCACTCTAATAGGTTTGAATTTCGATTATAATTTGCAAATGTACTAATGCAATACTTTCTGGGTTATTTGAATCTAATAGAATCTGCAAGCTAGGCACAAGGAAATAGTCACAAAATACATTTCCTTCCTGTAGAGTCGACTGATATCTAATAATGTTTCATTTCAATTCTTTTTTGCTTTTTGGGGGTTTTGAATCATTAATGCTAACCTGCATGTCCTTTAATATGCCAGCCTGTTGACTGTATGTGAAACAACATAAGGCATCAGCGAAGCAGGATCCATAGCGCCACATTTAAAGGAAAGGTTCACTCTAAATGTATGTATTCTGCAAGTGTCTTTTTAAAAGCAACAGTAGCTTTTCTTTAGATTGTGAAAATCTGTCTGAGCCACATGCATCCTATTTTCTTTATGGGGCAGGGCACACAGGCTTTCAGAAGATCGTCTGGCTGCAGGTGCAGGCAGCAGAGGGATCGTGGATCTGCTGGAGTGGGAGGTAATGGTCGGAAAATACGGCAGAAGCAAAGAGACGCTGGACCTCCAGGTCAAAACTTACTAACGGAGAGAGACAAGGGTGTTTTTGTTTCACAGCTGAATAGAATGACCACTGCATACCATCATGCATGCTTATCAAACTATGCGCTGTAAATATCACAAAGCTGCCATCTGCAGATCAACTGCCATCAGAAATTGGCCATCTCCAAGGCCAGAGCACAAAGTCTAACAATGCGGGGCTAGAGACGTCAAATTTAGATCAGCAAGCAAAGGAAAAATGTAATTGACTTATTAAAAAGAACATGAACACAAGCATCAAGTCAATGCTTTGCACAGCCTTAGCAATCAGTATCTCTAAACTACTTCGAGATTCCTCCACATTAAAGGTCTTTCTTTAAAAAAAGGGCCACAATTATAACTGCATACACTTTGGAAATTGAATGAGAGTATTTTAACAAAGTTTGAGGGCTTGCTATAATAATTTGATTGATAAGTTGATTAAGACAAAATCAGCTACAATTATTTTGATGAGTGTTTAATTAGGTTAGTTACTTATCGAGCAAAACTGCCAAACACTCATCAGTTTTGGGATCTCAATTTATGAGCATGCCCCATTATCTCAGCTTTTTTTGCAATTACAAATGACATATTTGGGAGTTTGGGGCTGCTGGTTAGAAAAAAAACACAAATAACTTCAACCTTATTTTCTGACATTTAATATACCAAAAAAACCCCAAAAAATCAATTAATGAAAATAAAACAGTCTCTGCAGCCTTAGGCTAAAGCTGTTGTCAAGGACAAAAGTTGTCCTCTCTACATTATATGTTTTTTATTCAGATATATAAGGGCCCCTTATATGACTTTGCCTCCTCATGTCGACTGCACTGCACATAGACACACAGATGCACATTTAGCACAATGTCAGCTGTCAGAAATATCATGAAAATGCCATCAGCATAGTTTACAATAGATGGCAGTGTCGAACTATCCAGGAACAGAATATACAGCAAAATGTTAAGGGTACATTTTTTATGTTTAAATCTATCTTTTCTCTCTCTCCTCTCTTGCACTTTCTCCCTCCGTCTTTCTTTGTGGCCAATCCAGCGCTGCGGTTCCCAGGCTCAGCTCGACTGTCAATCAGCAGCAGCCTACATCTCAGCGCTGCAGCTGAGCCAGGGCCGCATCATCCCGCCTGCCAATCACCGCTCTACACCTTCAATCCATCCTATCCATCTCTCTGTAAAGCAGATTCGCACACCGTCCCCCGTCCCCCCCCACCATCGCCATCCCCGCACCACCACCACCTCCACCTCCTCCTTTCAAAACAACTGCCACCACAGAAGAATTGAGATCCCTTTAACTCTCCAACCAGCACATTCACGCACAAACATTTACCGTCGCTTGAACGGGGAAAACACACAAAAAGATACATAGTTTGTGTTTGTGCATGTGTTCATACAAGCATGAACACATGCACAAACAGAGGGAAAGGCCAACACTGGACAAATAAATGATTTATGTTATGTAATTATACACAAAGGACACAGTGCACACCAATGACATTATAGTTTCTTGCAAGCTGAATATAAATTTGGCATTCCTGAAGACAAGATAGAGTCTGGCTTCTGAACTGGGGGTCTTGATGCATTAATGCAAACACATGTTACATTGTAGCATTCAGTTTTTTATGACTATACATTGTGTAAGCGGTTATTTGTACTGATGAAACTACAGAGAATTTTCATGCAGCTCGGCAGCTCGATGCAGCTGTTACCCTCTTTCACTATTTTCATTTGACGGCACATTTACTCTATGGTTCAGTCCATCCTGTTTCCAGCAGTCGCTGGCAGGCAGCTGTTTTTACCTAACAAGTTCTCATAAACCCACTGTATTCTACTTGGCTGGTAGCAAACAAAAGACAGGCAAAGTCAGTAATAACTTGCTTAACATAGTGGAGCTTTTAGTGGTTAAACAGCATTTTTTTTTACTTTTCTTTCGATGAAAAACACCCTGGAGGGTTTTTTTGGGGGGTTGTTTGTTTTAAATAAAAACCTTATAAATTATAAACCTTATAAAAACCTTATTTTTGTTTAATGGTTTCAAAATTTACATCTGTTGCTAAAGTTGTATAGCTTTGAGCTAAAATGCTTTGTAAATGCTTCATTTAAAAGTAGCTACATACAGGGAAATGGTCATTACTGCTGAGTAAACCTGTGGTACATTATGAAGTTTTCTGAGGACAAGACAAAAATGAAACTCTTATTTCACTGTATAAAACAAATGTTTTATTGTATGTTTAAGTCAGACATTTTTACCAATACAATAACACTGGCCTTATATGGCTAAAAACACTCATTATGGTCTTGTTGCCAAATGCAAGACTGGTCCAAGAAAAGATCTGATCATTATCACATTTCCAACCGTACGCAATCTGGTTATTGATTAAAAGTTTGCCACTTTTAATTCATAGCACCATGTGAGCTCCTTGTTAAGCTTACTTCACGGCAGAGGCAAGAGTATTAAAACAGTTTCCCCGTGTTTTCTTCCTCCTCATTATGTCCTCATGCTTGCTTAAAGATTATTAGCTGTGGTCATTTTATCGCTGCAATTATTGCGTGCTGCAATGCAAGAATAACTAGATGAATTGTAAATGCGTTGTGAATCACTTTTGCAGTTTGCCTTGAACCAACCCACTAAACATGCAGACTTTTCCCTCTCTTGTTTGAACTACTTCTAAAATGAGCCTTGCTCTTTGATTGCATCATGGAGTGCAGCTTTCATCAGATGCCTCATAGATTGCAGAGCCAGACAAGGTACTGGGGCGAATGTTAAGGCCACAGCAATTGAGAGTATAATTAGATAGAGGTTCTGAATATTCGGTGTACTGTAGAAAACAGTAATTGGCCTGCACCGGTTGAGAATTGTTTTACACACATACAAGGGTGCACAAATGTGCACCAAAACGCTCAGTCCAAAGATAAAATACGACGCCAAGAAGAACATATTAAAAATATTAACTTATATCAAAAGCAATATGCTGTCATGGCAATACAAGATGTTGTTAAGTTTTATGTCCAAACTATAAACTATAATGGCATATCCGAGGCTGCGAATTCTCACTCCTCACATTTAGTGCTCTTCAGATCTTTGCAAGAACAAGGCGAGGGAAGAAATAATGCAATCTGTCTGGATAAGCTGCTTATGTTGTCGTCTGTCATGCTTATTGTTCCTGATACATGTAGATCACAATTAGAAGCAACAGACAATCCTGTTTGCTTTTCGTTAATGACACAAAGTGGGGAATAATTTTTAAGAAAACAGCCACATATTGTGACTTTAAATTCTCCACCATTTCACCAGCAAGCAAACCATTAGTTTAAGCTTTTCTAGGTCAGTCTCTAGATATGGTTTGGTTAAGAAACTACTAGTTAAATCTGGGAATTGACCAGCCAACCAGCTGGTTAAATGAACATTCATTGACTTGCAGCTGATTTAACCTGTTGATCTGCTGCTGATGCTACCAGGAACAGAATATTTTTTCTTTTTTCTCTTTTTTTGGTTACAGCTTGGAAAAAAGTGGGGGATTGCTGAAAAAGCTTGCGAACCACTGCTCAAAAGTGTCAAAAAATACTCAAAAACGCATCTTCAAATTGCTTGCTTGAATTGCTGACTGTTGTTAGTAATAAAGGCATTCGATTTACAATGAAATCCAAAGGGGGGAAAAAACAAATCCTCAAAACACTTCAGTGAAAACCCAATCAAAGAGCAGCAATGGCAATGGACAGCACCATAAAAGTGTAAAAAAATCTATAAGAGATATATTAGCAGGCAAAATAACTCTGGATGTTCTATACTGTTTAAATAACACATGCCTAACACAGACTGAGGCTACTTTTTCCTTTAATGATAGAACCAGTCGAAGATGGTTTGTGACCTTTTAAGCAGAAATGTGGAGAAAACTGTGCCCTTCACAAGTTCGTACAGCCAAAGGTAAAAACTGTAAATGTTTGGAATTTTTGGATCATGGTTTCAACTGCCGATTACTTTTTTGTTTTTATTATTAATCCATAAAATATGTCTATATTTCTGCTTTGTCCTATCAGCAGTCCCAAACCACCCAAAATGTATATTTTTACAAAGATAATTAACAGAAAAGTAAATTAAGAAGCAGGGAGGTGCAAATGTTTATTTTTTATTTTTATTTTTTTTTATAATAAATGACTAATTAATTACCAAACTGACAAAGTTGAAGATCAATTTTCTTTAGATTGAGTACTTAATCAATAACTAATTGTTTCAATTCCAGTTAAAGGTCAGAACTGATTTTGGAGCATCGCATAGAGCAGAGAGGGCTCAAGGAGGATACAAATCTATTACCGTTTGTCCTCCAACAATTAACACGCAAGCACATCCAATATGAGCCATTTCCTCTGAGAAGCCACAATGAACACCAGCTGGAGACGAGTTACAAAACACCTGAACGCAGGTCCATGCAATAATAAAAAACAGATTAGGTAAATTAGCTTTTCTAATTTTTCCTCCGCTGAACGTTATGAAATTAGAGCACCCCAGAATGGAGTGAAATGATTGTTTCCTTGTAATTATCGCATAAGCTATTGCATGACTCAAACAAATATGATTCCATTTCAACGAGGACGGGAGTTTTTGTGTTTATACCTCCATACGTTACGCAGAAAATGAAAAATAAACATATTGGGACTGTTTTAATGGAATAATACATAAACAGTTTAATGAACGTCATCTCAAACATAAGCATGTGTGCTTTACAAGCAGAAGCTGTTTAATAAAACACAAATGTCAAGACTTGTCCTTTTCATTTGCTTAACATGTTTAATCTTTATAGGTCCATATATTCTCGTTTCATTGTATAAATGTCATGAGGGGAAAAAAGATAAGATCTCTAGCCTTATGATTTAAATCTATCAAAGATAATGCTAAGAACTTAGCTTAAAAACATTTTGTTCTACTCAGAATATTTCTGTCAGAGGAGATGCTGTTCCACTGTGCTAAATGTTATAACCTTTTGTGTCTCTCTCACTCTTGCAACATGTATGCATGGCCCCTTTAACCACCGCTAACCGTTCTCCACTTCCTACACACTCGCATCTCCACTGGTCAGTGTTGTTCTGACCTGCATGACAATAACATCAGCGCTTTCTCACATTGCTGGAAGCTGGGAGAGGATTTCAGAGTAAGGCCACATCGGGGGTCACATTTACATTTTATATGTTAGGCAGTTAGCTGACGCGCTTGTGCTGAATGACTAACAATGAGCCCAACAGCACGTTGAGCTTCAATTTCTGAGATGCCAACAGTACAATCTAAAAGCAAAAGGATGGAGGATGTAGCTGTACTGGCAGCTGAAAGATAATGGCACCGGTTCAGAGACACAGAAAGTCGGCAGCACAAAGTTAGAGCGACAGTAGTGGCACTGTAAGTTTTTCAGGCAGTAGACTGAGGTTAATGTGCCATTGGGTCTTTTTTTTCACTTGCAGATGTGTTTGATTTTCACTTGGTTTCATTTTAACCCACTTTCACAGGTTTTGGCACCAACATCTACTTGGTTACAGTAAGGAAATGATTGTGGTTTTTGGGTTAAATATGATCCTTCATAGTAGTAATCCCTTGCACTGAAAACAGACAAGGTGGGAGTACGATCTCAATCATGCCAAAACCTGGTGCATCAAGCTACAGACACCAAAGAACACTTTGCATATAAACGAGCCACGCCGGCAGCTTTGACAAAATGGGTGAGTCACCCAGCCAAGCAATATCAGTCACTGGTTCCCAGTGTCTGAAACAGCCCATTGAAGGTTTCATGAAAAGAAGTAGGTGGCATAAACTGACCTTATTTTAGACCTGATTTTTGTGTGGGCCATTTAAAGTTCCTCTTTTAATGGCTACCTAATTTTGTTTTCACTTGAATGTTTGGTTAGATTTAAGCATCAAAACTACTTGGTTTGTGTCAAGAAAATATCACAGTTTAGGTTAAAATATAGCTTTTCACAAAATTGAATGCAAATGGCGATCTGGTGAGAAAAGTGTAAGTCAGCTGCAAAGAAAAATCTAGGACAGCAGCTTAATGAAAAAAAACAAGGGTGCTTTAAGTTCGAAACAGACAGCTAGCTTAAAGTTTAGCTAGCCAAAAGCTGTACAGAGACATCAATATGCACAAAAAATTGCAAATTTGTAGACGTTTTTGGTAATGCAAAAAGGAAACAGTGTAACTTTTAAACAGCAGTCATTATATAAAGTAACAAGTTACTGCAGTTTTCAAGTTATCCAACAGGAACTTCTCCCTAAACAAATATTTAAGTTGCCTTAAGCAAGGCACTTCCGTCCTCCTACCTGCTGAGTCATTGTAAGCAGTTCAAGAGCTGTTGCTAAAAATAACTACAGTACTGAGCAGTGGACAAAATAGCTAACTGGAATATATATGACTACAAGTATTGCTATATGATGCATTATGCTGTGTTTTTATGTATACAATGCATAGGTGCCAGTGCAAAGCTGCGAGACAGCCACATCTCTTTCAGATTCATTGTTATTCTTTAGAATCGGATCTGTTGCTTGGTACGTGTAAGGTTGGTGGATTGTTCCTCGATTATGTATTTCGCTGTGTGTAACTTAGAGCACCTGAATGTGAATCGAGGAAGGCTTGAAACGGACGGTGAGTCATCATCGCCATGGTGTTAAGCCTCCCGTTCCCGGGGGAACAAGGTTACCGTCTCTACACCAATGGGGATTTTTATTTTTACATTTGAAAAGCAAACCAGGGCCCAGCTCACAACAATCCTCCATTGCCCGTCTCTCCTCTCCCCTCCTCCTCTTCCATAACTTAAGCTGCATCACACACACAAACCCAGCAGATGCTACACACACATCGCCTCATTTTAGAGCACCACGTCCTTATCTATGTCTGTGTGATATTCAATATGTTTCAGATATCAAAATACAAACCTATGCAGATGAGATGGAGGGGACAATATCACAAACTCAGTAAAAGCCTGTGCTCTGTCATTTGCTGCAGAAAACCACATACTACAGCAGCGGTCTATTTTCAGGAGTTGAAAGCGTACAATACAATACCAACTATTTAGAAACCCAAAGCCCTGCAAACCTTAAAGGAGCAGTTGGGGAATGCACTAACTGGCCTTCTTTACAAAAAAGGAGATGGCTGATATCACACTCCTGTCTTTATTGTCTGTGCTGGAGTTTAAACTTGGCTCAGCTATGCAAAAGTGTAAGCAAAATGTGTAATTAAACACATTATTTGCTTGTACAACCCAAGGTAAAAAAAATATTTCCATTAGAAATCAACCCTCTCATCAAATTTTCAGTCACCAGATTAATTAAAATGTTTAAAAAATGGCCCAAAATTGTCAAAAGTGCTATTTATAACTTCTCACTAACAGGGTCCTTATTCGTTGAGTTCTGCCTTCATGAAAAGTCAAAAATATTCATATTTTCTTCTCAAAGGATTACTCACATTATTTTTTAAATCTTTAATTATCAAAATAGTGAGATAGTGATGACCTGAGATTTCCTTTTTGTTGATCAACTAATCACTGCAGCTCTTTCTGTATCTCTGGATGAATAACTACAGAAGGGATGCTACCGAGATATTCTTGGCACTGACTTACAAAAAAGAAATGAAAAACAGGGGGAAGCAGCAAGGCTGGCTCTCTCTTAAGTTATGAAATATTCCTCCTAGCACCTCTACAGCTCAGTCTTTAGCCATTTTCTTTTAACTGATTTGCTTAGCTACTTCTTGAGAAACAGTTTTAACCAACCATAACTTCTATGCGGCACCTCCACTAGCTGGCAATTTGTTCATTCTAATAGCCGCTCCTAAAATGGCAATTTCTTCATTTCGTTTTGTGTGTGGATTAAACAAACTAGATTCAACATGTTGCTAACTTTGCTTTAGAGTCAATCTACCTGTTCCATATTAGATAATACCCTCTGGCCTCCATCTTCATACTAAACGCCCATGAGATTGGTATTGCTCTTTCTATCTACCTCTCAGTGCGAACGTGTATGTCTGCATTTGTTAAACTCTTCTTTGAAACCTGATTGATTTCCCTTACAGGAATAATATGTAATCAACTCAATGAGCAGCCTACAGCATGCAAACAGCTCTAAGAGTATAAGGCATCAAAGTGGTGCCAAAGGTGTTTTTTTCTCTGTGTTAATTCATAAGTTTTCTTTAAAAGATGTCCTCAGTGTTCTTTTAATAAAGAAACAAGGGATTCTCCTTGATATTCTGAGGCCAGTTGTAATTATGTTTTCAAGAAATCCTGTTTTATTCTGGTATAGTGGTTGACTACATGCATAGCAACACCTACTGGCTTCCAGCAGCCATGGCTTCAGAGAAGAAGCAAATCAGAGGGGTAATTTGTCAAATTAACAACCTACTGTGTTTCTATTTAGGCCAAACCTTTAGTTTAAGCTCACTGTCAGTAAGGTAAAAAAAACTGAAATTTAAACTCCACGACTGGATATTTTTTTTAATCTACTTATGTTTTTTCCCCCTTAAGCACCAAGTATTTTCCAGAGAGATGTGTGTCCACCGAAACCTTGAAGTGCACAAAATACTGGTCCTCTAACACTGCAGTAAATGAACAAGACATTTTCTATCTGAAGACCAATATGACTCCTTTAACTTCTCAAACCTATTGGAAGTAAAGCAGACATGGTATCATTTTCTTCTGCATCCTTCTAGGTAAAAAGTACCAAGCTGTCACAAAGCCCCACGACTATGATCTTATACAAAAGCAGCTGTTTTGTGTCTTCACAAGACAGACATGACCATTATTTGTCTATTTTCGAGACTGCGGTTTATGCTTGCATCTTTATTTAAAAAGTGCAACCCACAACGCAAGCCTGTGATGAAAGTTTCAGAAAGAGGTTACCAGTAGTTACATGTGATGTTGCACCAATGTTCGGCAATCACATGCAGAGAAAAACCTATTGTTAGAAGAAGAAGAGATACCAATTTTCTTGCTGTCAGTGCCTCGGTGTAGCCGAATGCAGAAATGGTTGACTCAGTGGTTACAAAGCTTTACTGGAAATGTCTGACTCGCTAACTGAAGAAGTTCACACATTTTTTTTCCCTAAGAGCTGTTATGAAGGCATTTTGGGAAATTCAGGAAATCAATAACTTAACTGAAAGAAGATGTAGTAGGTTAAAGCAAAGTGGAAGTAGTCTACAACTTTTTTTCCCATTTGAGCACAAAGTCAGTCCCAGAAATGATGAACAATGTCTGAGTATGTGTCTGAGTATGTGTAGGTGGAAGTTTTCAATAAAAAAAAAGAAGAAAAAAAAAAAAAAGAAATGGCAAGTTGTGTTGCTCAGCCACTTACAAACATGCCTTGAGTCTTACTGTGCCACCAACATCCCCATAAGAGGACACAGAGTGGTGGTTTAAGACCCTTGAAAACAGGTTGTTTTAAGAGAATGCCCCTTATGAATTTAATGGTTTTGAACATACAGCAAGATAGTTACAGATGTAGATATCTAAAGAGGAAGCCAGTAATAAATAGGCTTATATACGCATTCTTTCTTATAGCCAGTAGGGGGTGACTCTTGCTGATCTTTATAGTCTGATCCTATAAAGATTTACAACAAACTGCCCCACTTCTCATTTGTGTAAATATCTCAATAAACACTTTGCTGATGAGTTATAGGTCTTAATCACTAGGTTTGAGTATATAGAATCTTTAGCTCTTTAATTACACTCCCATTTAAGCTCAACATAAACAATAAATCAGGGTAGCCATTCCCAAACTTCACAATGTAAAGGTCCATTTTGAACTCTTCCTGAAAATATTTTGTGGTCCTACTTAATTACATCATTAATCAAGACACAAAACTATTTGGTGTTCTGGACCCACACTTGAAAAATTCCAGCAATACATATAAACTTAGGCTTCTTCAGCAGCACGTGTTAGCCACCATAATTGCGAATAACACATTTCATGTGACTTTTTAAAAAATATATTTTTAATATTTTTTTTACTTTAAACACTTTATTGTGATTTCAATTAGATGTTACTGCAGTGCCGTCAAGGACCACTAGAGGGCTGTGGTCTGCATTTTTGGCATCATTGTTTTAGGGCAGCGGTCCCCAACCTTTTTTGCGCCACGGACCGGTTTAATGTCAAACAAAATTTTCACAGACCAGCCTTTAAGGTGTCGCAGATAAATACAACAAATAAAATGATACTACCAAGACAAAAACTGTGGTATTTTGTAAATATAATAACAAACACAAATTCACTGTGTAATTGTGTAACTTTATTAGCAGCGTCCTCCTGAAATGCGCCAAAAACATTGAGAGTAACGTCCTCCTCTCTGCCCCTTAATGTGCTCTGGTCGCTATGGTAACGCTTAAATATTTCTTTCAAAATAAGACACACCACTACAACACAGGAAAAGACCCAGGGAAACAGAGTTAACGATAAAAACCCTGAAAACCAGAAATTTCACACCCGAGCCTCAACTCGGGCCAATACCAAACGATTCACGGACCCATACCGGTCCGTGGCCCGGGGGTTGGGGACCATTGTTTTAGGGCATGACTATGTTGTGACTGCCCACCTTACTGTATAACCAAGGACTAACCTTGGTTTCTTATTCAGATCCACTCCTCAGTTGTGATGTCCAATTTAAAAAAAAAAAATCCACAGCGCCAACATGGTTATGAAAAAAAAAAAGTTCAACTTCAAAACAAAATTTCACAAAATCACTGATGATGGGTGATGTCACAGTAGCTAAGCCATACATTGAGTTTATGGGTTTTCCCAAAGAACACTGCGTATTATTTCTTTTATTCCATGAACATTGTATTTATATCCAGATTTCTAGTCTGAAAATGTGATAAAAATTATGATTTTTAGTACCTTAAATGTCATTTTAGCATAATAGACTACAGTGTTGCTCAGAGAGTAGTGAGTGACTTCAGAAAAGGCTGTTCACTTAAAAATGACCTAACAAGTTAAAAAAAAAAAACCCAATGTGCAGACAGAACTGTCACAAATAAATGCTTTTTACTTAAAATACAACATAATTAAAATATTCAGTTGGCACCTACTAATTGAGGTATGTGGATAATCAGTGGTTATTAACAAAGGAGTTTTTGAATAGAAGAAATGAGATGATTGTGTGTGTTCTTACTGTATCTCTTTGGTCCATCTTCGAGGCAGAAGGAAAGCGTGAGAGTGGCATCCTCTTCAAAAAACTCTGTCGCAAAGGCATCCCACCACAAACTGTCGCTTTCCTGAATAAACAAAGTCAAAGGTCATAAAGACAGGTATACCACTTTCTGCCCATTTGAAAATACTGTTTAACAGTTTTTAACAACAGCCACAGATTTAAGGTCATCACCACCTGATGTACTGTGTGAAATCTTGTGTTTTCAATGGCCCACGTGTTGCTTCAGTTGGGTATGAAATTCTTCATTTTCTTCTACTATTTAATAACCCAGTGAATTTCCTTTATCCCGGTTGTTGTGCTTGTGCTATTGCATTTTTTTACATAAATTCAATATTGATTTATTCTGATAAGACAAAGATATTGTGACAATGCGGGCTTTTCCATGAGACAAGATAAACACGAATCTAGTTTGTTTTTTATCACATGTGAATTCATGAGTGTTCCCCTTACTGTATTCATTCAAATGAAACTCAGAAGCTTTATGAAAGTTTACAGTTTGGGCTGTAAAATGGTTTAAATACAACACATTACCGTGTGGATCAAGAATGGAAAAGTTAAAAATATGGGAATAAAATAGAAGTCAGGAATGCTTCTTTACCAAAACAAAAGACAATTCTAAAAGATGAGATGTGATGGCCTGAGAATTTAACACAAGTTGATGTGAAGCCAAAATATGGTAACACTCTTTGCTTTTCTTAAGCAAGCACTTTGGGAGAGCCCTGCCTGAGGCTTCTCCAAGTCTGAATTACAAGCTGAAGTGTAACAGCTTTAAGATCAACTTGTCTTTTCAACTTTCACAGCAGGTCACGATAAGTTGGCCATAAGAACACTGCTGACAATATTAATATATTAGGTGGATATTTTAAATTACTCTTTTAAATATATGAATAAACAAACGTAAGTGATTTACTTAAAACAGTTAACCTCTTAGTATTAAGTAACAGTAACAGTAATGGATACAGTAGCAGCAGGCCAACAATCATAATAACAGTATCACTAGTAATTACAATCACATAATGATTGTTTAAAAAAGTACTATTAGTAGTAGCTTAAGCAGTGATGCTTTTTTTTTTAAAAAGCATTAATATTAATATACTAATAGAAGCATTGAAAGGTGCAAATGGAGTTTGCAAAGTCAATATTTTGTATGACTACCTATATTTGTCAACACAACCTTAATTCGCTTTGGCAGGTTTTCTTGTAATTTTTCAAGGTATTCCTTAGGGACAGTTTTCCAGGCTTCTTGAGCATCCCAAGGCTTTTCTTTGGATGCCAGATGCCTTTAGTTAAATGGTCTGGATTTGTATAGCGCTTTACTTGGTCCTAAGGACCCCTATACTATACACAATCATTCACACACTGGTGAGTGCAAGCTTCAGTGTAGCCACAGCCGCCCTGGGGTGCACTGACAGAGGCGAGGCTGCCGGACACTGGCACCACCAGGCCCTCTGACCACCACCAGTAGGCAACGGGTAAAGTGTCTTGCCCAAGGATACAACGGCAGAGACTATCGGAGCCGGGGCTCGAACCGGCAACCTTCCGATTCCAAGACAAACGCCCAACTCTTGAGCCACGATCGCCCCATAGTTCTATTCCCTATTGACGTGATGCCACGCTGCTTCAATAATGTTGAGGGCCAGGTTCTGGGAAGGCCAATCCATGACTGATAGTGTTCCATTTTATAGTTTTAATCAGGTATGTTTTTACTGCACCTGCAGTGTGTTTGGAATCATTGTCATATTGAAAAACGAAGCCAGTGCCAGTCAAACGCTTTCTAAATCATATTCAAAATCTTCTCTGTGTTTATAGTTCCATCAGTCTTGACCCCCAACACCGCTGGCGGAAACCATGATAAAGCCTCCAACGTGTTAGACACTCCATGTTGTACATACTGACGACAATTAGACACAAAAAATTTCACATTTGAATTCATCGCTCCCTAGGATCTGTTCCCACCGATTTTCAGTACAGTTCTTGTGAAATTTGGCATACCTCAGGCTTTTCTCCCCGTTTCCTTTCTTAGCAATTCTTGCTTGCCAGCCACCCTTGTTTGGTGCATTTTTTAAGAAATTGGAATAAAATTAATATAAAAATTAATATAAAATATATTAAAACCTTGGAAGGACCTTCAGAAAGTCTGGAGAGCTATTGCTCAAGACCACGTAAAAAAAAAAATACAATAAAGTCAGGCTCCTTGGAAGCAAAATATAAAAGACTTATGCTTAGTAGTGTACTTGTATTAGAATTAGAATAACTATTAGTGTTAGTATTAATATTACAATCATTAGTAACAGCAGTAGTGTTATCCCTTTCTGTTGTAACTGCAATAGAATTTATTTTCCCACAGTGAATCTGTGAAGAAACACAATCATGCAAATCTCTTTGCCCTGAAATTACTCCTCTAACAGCCATTTGCCCTCTTCCCCCTCCTAACAAAAAGCCCTGATAATGTCGGCTGGGCATCCTCCACTCCTGTCCCCCTCCCTCTTCCACATACCGACGTCCAATTGATGCTAATTTCCTCTGACACGTTATGACAGATCACCACGTTTCATTCTGCGCCGGGCTGAGGGATGGCAAGCACTTCCCAGATGTTGACAATTAGCGTTGTCACCATCGAGCAGTGTCAAGCCCAATAAGAGGTGACTGGAGCGCCCCACAGGTCAGCGCTGCTCATACGCAGTGTATCTGATGCAAAGAGAGAGACATGTGGTGTGGAGGACCTGAAGCTAACCCTCATGCAGCAGGTCAATCAATAGGTGATCATGAGTTTGTGGGGAGGTCTTTTGGATGGCCAACCAATCAGCTGAGCTGGCTACAGGCTGAACTGAGACTACACAATAAAATACTTTCAGTGGAGTGGAGTACTAACACTTATGAGCCATGCATTTTGGAACACTAAGACTTACCACTTATCAAAGGTTAAGAAAAGCTGAACTCTTAAGTAGTAGGTTTGAAAGGAAATATTTTTTAATAAATTATTGCAAACTATACCCCAGTGAACCTGATTTATACACGAAAAAAGACCTAACATTACTGTAATAATTAAATCTTCTTTGTATGCTATCATATGCTTTTTCTAGACCCACTAAGACACAGTGCAACTCATCCTGACCTTCTCTATACTTCTCCATCAACACTCTCAAAGCAAAAATCGCATCTGTGGTGCTCTTTCTCTGCATGAAGCCAAGCTGCTCGCTGATCGTCACCTCTCTCCTTAACGTAACTTCAACAACTCTTTCCCATATCTTCATCAACTTTATCCCTCCATTTCTCAGAGTCCTCTCAGTCTCATAGATTGTGTTAAACAATCCACTGCTCTTACTCCTGGACATCTTCATACCTCCACCTGGACCAACCGCCTTTCCCCTCTTCACCTTCTTCTATAATTCAACAGTTTTTCAAGGAGAAGCCTCCACTTTTGTTCAAATAACAACATCACTAACAGATATTGGTGGAAACACTGATAAAATATAATTAATCCTTTATGGTCTTAAACCATCTAAAATTTGTTCCATTAAGAGTGAATTAACAATCCCAGTTTCTCAGCATCCACTATTAAGTCTTCAAACGCAAAAATCAGGCACCAGGTGACACGTAAAAGAAAACTGAATTTACAGTAATCCTGTAAGGCTTTCCACATTCTTCTGGAATATTTACTCCCTAGACAATTTTTTATGTGCTGAATCAACAGGCATGCCTTACTTTTCATGTCATGTTGTGTGTGTTTAACTTGGGAATGTTATCTTTAATTCCATAAATAGTATCTGCTTGCCTTAATAAAATGTCTATTACTTTGATTTATTAACCCTATTAATAAATCAAGTGAGCTTGAAGTTAACGATCTAGCTAACACCACCACATCCAACCACTTCTTTACTGAGAATACGTTAGAGAATGAGAGGCCAAGTCCTGGACCTCCTTTTCCCTTCAGACTCTTACTATCTTACTTTCATATATTTTCAGAGGTATAGAAAGACCCACTGCTGCAGAATAAATATCTGCCCCTGTTGGGGGCATCATAATGTTTCAGAGTAACATCATAACCACAAATAAAAGTCCTCTACTTTTGTCATGCATTTATTGGGGGCATACCTACTACTGCTTATTCCCCAAAATCTAAATCTATGCAAGTCCCAAATGTCTTTCTTTACACTGAAAAGCTGGAGGCTGCAAATATTTTGCCTTTTTTTTTAAATAATTAGAAAAAAGTTAATTGAATTATTTTAAAAATGAAAGGAACATTTTAATGTAAGTTTTACAAGGACCTCTCAACATTGATACAAATGTACTAAATGTTAGTGCTGCAGGTTTCATTAAAAACTGCACCAGCTGTGCCAGAACCATCAACTTTGACAGGAAACCATTGACTTGTAATTACAGCTCTCCCATTGGGTCAATCAGAGTAATTGTTTACACTCGGCCAGTGCTAAAATACATCAGTCACTTTCAACGTAAAACTGTAAGACAAAGTGATATATGAATAAAGTCCATGATTTTTCCTGAGTGCATCACTGGGATAGAATGTGTTGCATGGAAGCTAATGTGTGTATTTTACATTGGCGAGAATGAGCAGACAACACTGAGTCTTCTCTTTCAAAAAAAAAAAGAAGCCTTTGCTTGAACTGGAAGATATGGTGGTCAAACACGCACCGCTGACTAGCCACTGGGAATGAAGTGCATGAGCTGTCGTGTGCATCTGTGCGTGTGTCTGCCTGACTGTGTCATACTGTGCGAATCAGCAGGTGTGAACAGCCGGCATGTTTGTGGTGTCATGTGAATACATCTATTTCAGAGGGCCAGACGGAGAAGAGTGACACACACCAGGCAGAAAAAGACAAAGAGAGAAGGAGACCGCCTTTCGTGCTACTCAGCATTCAGATTGAGTTCAACCCATAATCCAGTATCATGAGGGGGCGGGCACTCCTGGGATTGACAGTCAAGTGAAGGGTGAACAATATGCTCACTCTCAACACTTGCTCACCACTTCTCAAAGATCCTGCTCTGCACATTCATTTTTTACACTTTTACAAAAAAATTAAAAAAAATGATAATGTTATTCAGAGAACAAGCTGCCATTGTGGCAGATTTACAGCAGCTATATGTAGTATTAAAGCATAATGATGCATTCACTTTTGTTTTATCCGAGTTAAAATAGAGTGCACTATTTTAGTTCAGGTTTAGTTTTGTAATTTACTGGGCAAAAACTCGACTAAATTTAGTTCAGTTTAATGGTATTTAGGCACTTTAGTATTGAGAGAGTTCCCCCAACAATCACACAGTCCCCTATGAACAACCACTTGGCAAAAGCAGGGAGGAAAAACTCACTTTTATTGGGAAGAGCCCCCTGCCCCTTTGTGGGCAAAAAAACCCATCCTAAAACTACAGTACACGCTTATGAAACTAACTAAAACAAACTGTAAAAAAGCAACATAAGGGTGCATATGTGTTTTGACACTGAATTAACTGCCTCCATATATCCCTATATCTTACTATAACAAGGTGTAACAGGTCTGTCTGTGTCTTTGTGTGTTTATTTGTTTCTCTGTCCACAAACTCCTCCTAGACCATTAGGTGTTGAGCAACCAAACTTTGTTTACAGGTACATGTAAGGCCCCTGAACATCCTTAACTACACTCAACAAAAATATAAACGCAACACCTTTGTTACTGCTCCCATTCCCCATGGGATGGACGTAGAGACCTAAAATTCATTCCAGATACACAATATAACCATCCCTCCCAAACAGTGGTCACAAATCAGTCCAAATGTGTGGTAGTGGGCACATCTGCTATATTGAGATAATCCATCCCACCTCACAGGTGTGCCACATCAGGATGCTGATCTGACATCACGAGTAGTGCACAGGTGTACCTCAGACTGCCCACAACAAAAGGCCACCCTGGAATGTGCAGTTTTGTCTCACAGCAAAATGCCACAGATGCCACAAGCAATGAGGGAGCGTGCAATTGGCATGCCGACAGCAGGAATGTCAACCAGATCTGTCGCCCGTGCATTGAATGTTCATTTCTCAACCATAAGCCGTCTCCACAGGCGTTTCAGAGAATATGGCAGCACATCCAACCGGCCTCACAACCGCAGACCTCGTGTAACCACACCAGCCCAGGACCTCCACATCCAGCAGGTTCACCTCCAAGATCGTCTGAGACCAGCCACCCAGACAGCTGCTGGAACAATTGGCTTGCACAACCAAACAATTTCTGCACAAACTGTCAGAAACCGTCTCAGGGACGCTCAACTGCATGCCCGTCGTCCTCATCGGGGTCTTGACCTGACTCCAGCTCGTCGCCGTAACAGACTTGTGTGGGCAAATGCTCACATTTGATGGCGTCTGGCACGTTGGAGAGGTGTGCGCTTCACAAATGAATCATGGTTCACATTGTTCAGGGCAGATGGCAGCTGAGAATGTCCCAGTTCTTGCATGGCCAGCATACTCACCGGACATGTCACCCATTGAGCATGTTCGGGATGTGCTTGACCGGCGTATACGACACCGTGTACCAGTTCCCACGAATATCCAACAACCTCGCACAGCCATTGAAGTGGAGTGGACCAACATTCCACAGGCCACAATTGACAATCTGATAGACTCCATGCGACGGTGTGTTGCACTGCATGAGGCAAATGGTGGTCACACCAGATACTGACCGGTTCTGGGTCCCCAGACCCCCAATAGCGCAAAAAACTGCACATTCCAGGGTGGCCTTTTGTTGTGGGCAGTCTGAGGTACACCTGTGCACTACTCATGATGTCAGATCAGCATCCTGATGTGGCACACCTGTGAGGTGGGATGGATTATCTCAATATAGCAGATGTGCCCACTACCACACATTTGGACTGATTTGTGACCACTGTTTGGGAGGGATGGTTATATTGTGTATCTGGAATGAATTTTAGGTCTCTACGTCCATCCCATGGGGAATGGGAGCAGTAACAAAGGTGTTGCGTTTATATTTTTGTTGAGTGTATATCATATATCATGATGTCATTTTATTGCATAGCAATCTCCTAGCAACAAGGTAAAATTGATGATTCTTTTAGCATTCATGCACATATAATAACTTATAAAAGCATTGCATCCTTGTTTTTTCACAACTGTAACGTTACTTTATATCCACTAAAGTTGAATTATGCAAGATATATTATGATGCCCTCATGTTGCCTTGCACCAACCTAGCAACAGGCTAAAATTACCTGTTTTTAGCCTTTATGTATCTAAAACACCTTATGAAAGCCTCCTATAAATGTCTAGCAATGGTTTACATTTTTATGTATATATGTATTTTATGTATATAGTTTCTAGTTTATAAAATCTTAGACAGCCCAGTGATTCTTTTCTGGAGCTGTAAGCCATGAGCTCAAGGACTATACTGTACACTGTTTTTAAGAACTTAGCTTAAAGACATGCTAGATATGAGAAGCTCTAGTAAAATACCATAAAAGCAAAATTAAAGTTTTTAATCGCTCAGTATATATTCAAAAAATAAAGGACACATAACTGCAGCATTTTAAAAAGATGGCAGTCTCATTCATTGCAATTCCGAGACACAGGGTTGTTTAGATATCACTTGAAATTAAATAGCAGCACAACTAAGGGATGCTTCGGGGGCAACTTGATTCTCTTATCCTGTTCTATGTTCTGTTCTATTCTGTCAGTTTAGCAATATTTAAATAGTGAAACAAATGTGAGTGATATATAGCTCAATTTCTTAGAAACAATATTAATAAACAGAACAGAATTTATGTAAACATTATCAAATCGATAATCTCTTTTTATGTGTGGAAGGCAGCAGGAAGTTATATTTAAGAGTGACAAAAAAAAAAAAACCAAAGAGGTCTGTGTTCATCATAATAAAGGAAATGTCAACCAGTGCAGTGGTGTGTCTCATGTATATTAAGGCACTGCTGCCTGAATGATGGTCTAACTCTTGCGATGGTTCACAAAAGCCTTAGTGATGAATAAAACACGATGCACGTGTAACTCAATGAGCATAAACTTACCATAATATCTGAGACTCAAAGATCTCACATCAGTCAGCAAGTCAGCGTTTAAGAAGCTGGGACCGTAAAATGTTTGGTGCTTTTACTTTGGAAATGATGAATTAATGGCTACCTATTCATTTTCTGTCACCTGACTTTTGAATTGCACTAAATGAAATCTTAAATAAATTTATATAATATAGCATAGTTTATTAAGAATGAAGGTAGCATAAATTAGCATTATGCTATGCAGCTACTTTAATAAATGTATATTTATCATCAAATGCAGAGCTGATTTTTTTTAAATAAAACTTAACGCTAAATAAAAATCCTTTATCCAAAATGAATAAAACCATAAAGAAATGTGTGATGTCACTCACCTGACAGGGAATACTGTTAACTCTTGATATTAGCCAAGCAAATATAGTAGGCCATGTTTTAAACATGCTATTCCATTTCATCCTGCTGTTTACCTGTGCATGTCAAAATAAAAACTTCAAGTACTGCTCATATTTCCTTAATAACTTGCTAGTAACGTACTTACAGAACCCACGAAGAGTTCATGTAATCAATGAACTTATCCAAAACACAGTTGGAACAAAACAGCAGAAAGAAAATTAATCAGCAGCTATCCTGATAATTCTGATCGTAATGTACGCTTTTTTTTTTCCATGCAAAACGTTTTAATATCAGCTTCTCAGATGTGAAGTTTTGTTACTTTTTTCTTTTAATAACTGTTCATTTGGGGAAGTTGGATTAATTGTTAAACAAAACAGTCTGACTAAATTCTGAATTTTAACTGAGTGAACAATCATCATTATTATTGTAAAAAACAATCACCAGTTGCACTCCACCACAAAAACAAATCTGATAAATCACAGAACTATAACCGTAAAAATATAACAATATAACAAATAATACTATTTTAGTGGCAGGAGGTATGATAAGTTTTTTTATGCTTCTACACTTTAGCTAAATTAATATGGGTTTTTTTTTTTGTATTTGTATTATAAGAGTTGGCATTTTTAGAAGGTAAATGTAGCAGTATCAATAACATTGCTTTCAGTGGCACTACAACAGTGTGCTGGTCTTACATTAGTATTACATCATTTGCACCATAAAGCAGATGTGCGAAAACAACCAAAGTTGAATTGTAAGGACATTACAGTTGGTACTTTACAACATTTTAGCTATAAATACTTTGTAAATTCAGATTTTACACAAATATTTTGGACAGCTTCCAAAATACCGTGCACCATTAAACAAACCAGAAATGTAAATTTTTTCTAAATGATCTCACCTTAAAACCAAATGCAGCATTAAAATAGAACTTACAAAGCATTGCATCAGTGCCTTCTACTGCCTGCAGAGTAATTTACTTAAGTACCTTTGGTACTGGAGTGTTGGAATGGAGTATTTTAAAGTCTTCTTTCACACCACTGTCAGTGGCACAGATGATCAAGCTTTAAGCCAAATTCAATGCTGATTTTGGTTCGCATTATGAAAAAATGGGGAACATCATACGCCTTACCCTTTAATTTCCACAAATTAATGTTTTCTAGTGGCAGACAATAAGCAGCATCGCATCTGAACAGACTCTGTTGAACTTTGAACTGTTGAACCACGGCTAAAAGAGGATTTTAATATAAAAGCATGATCCCCATTTTGACATAAACTGCCTGGATTTAGTGTTGGAGATAATTTTTCGAGTGTTGTCATCCTGAGGGCTCCCATCACTCTGTGTTAGAGACTCGATATTCATTAAGCCTCCTCTCACTGTTTTAATGAAGAGTGTTTCACTTAAGCTTCCCCTGTTTTACAGAACATCTTTCTTAAAATCCCCCTTACACAGGTTTGCAAAGGAAGGTTAGTTCACTTCTCTTTCTGAGTTAAAACTGCAATTCACTCACAATGGCTTAAATTTTGCGTTTCACAATGGTGAACTCACTTTTACTTTTAATATTTTCAAACAATTCCCTTGCCATTCTGTTTTCAAGATTTCCCTCAAACTGAACCTTTTTAAAAAATAATATTTTCTGCTCTAACTCAATATAGTTCATTTTGGCAGTCGACTGATATTTGGCTCAGCCCTGCAACCACGCTAAAAAAAAAGAGCATTTATTTCACAAAGAGCAGAGTTGACAGCGGTGTGTCTATTGTCTTGTCTCCATTAGCTCTGCTCTGCCCAGCAGGGTTCAGCCATAGATGATATGGTTTAGCTTGTGTCTCTGTTGAAAAGCCTCCCACCCAGACAACAGAGGAATCTGAAAATAACAAGCATATTTCATGTGCATGACCAGCATTTAGTTTCGGAATTCACAACAATACAACCCATGGGACTTGGCAGTTTCATTGCTCTTCCCCAACTCACTTATTTTCTAAATTAAATACACTTTTAGTAGTGCTAGCTAATAAAGCTAAATGTAGCTCAAACTTTTCCATTATATCCATGAGAAGTTCTATTTAGACTCAGTAACCATTAATCCTCCAAACTGGAGCTTTTGAGCAGCTTTTGGCCAGTGCACTGCCAAATTGTGAAACGTGGCTGGCTAAGCTGTGGACCGTCCAGGTTTGGCTCGGATCTAAAGACAGAGGAGAAGTTGGACCAAAGCCAGGCAGGCTGGAGAACAGCTAAAGCCTGGCCAGTGGACACAAACCATATGAATCCTCTGGCTCAAGCAAAACCGTACACAGAGGAGCTTTTCAGTGTTGTACAGCAAGAAATGTCAGGAGCTTTTTTTTTTAGGCTGTGATTGGTAGCAGGTTATAAAATTGTAAATGACATATATTTACTATGAAAAAAGAAGCCCGCACTGTTCCGTCTTGTAATATCCTATCAGTCTTTTTTTTTTTTATTATCTCCACCAGTTTCTTTCATATCCACCTCCCTCTCACTGTCTGTCTCCTGTCTGATGCGGTTTGCTGACAGACGGCGTTCTGCCTTCATTATGCCCGTGGACTCTCTGACAAACCACGTGGCGTGACGATGTTTGTTGTCAAATGGTACAAATCAGGCCCACTCCGAGGGACCCGTGGTGAACTGACACGGATGCGGCCGTGACGGCCGTCAGCCGATAAGGCTCTATTGATTCAAACGGATCGCACCTCATATGCGGGGGATTTATCAATGTGTCAATTGCCCACTAGCCAACCACAAATCACCAGCACGGGCCAGAACCTCGGGGATTTGTGGGATATCCAGAGGATTGGAGGGACAGCATAGGGAGGATCCTCAGTAAATAGCAACAGAGCTGTGGGTTAAGTGCTCGCATAAAGAAATGTCCATACAGGATTGATAGGCAGATGACACTAAGTTTTACTGTCTGTGGAAACACTCAACAATACGCCAAGTATGAGTATACAAAACGCAAATAAACGAATATATTTAGAACATTTTTGTTTACCATAAAGTACATAGAGATTTACACACATGGCATGACCTCATTTTCTTTCCCTCTGTATCGTTCGGTCCTCACACCCTTAACATCTGTAAGTTTAACATGAACCATTCTCCCAGGAAGCTTTTGTTAGTCTCTATTTCTTCATTGTTGCTTCCAGCCTCTTGTGACAGAAAAGCCTCCAAGAGTGTAGGCGTGTCTGGGACCTGACCTTGGAGAATTGCCGATGTCTAAAACCCCATTCAACTCCTGAATACCACGTAGCGCAGCTGACTGGTGGGCCAAGAAAGTTTTGTTGTGAAAGACTCAAACAGCTTCAAGGTATCGAGGAGCATAACAACATAAAAGAAGCAAAAACTCACTGGGTGTCTGAGAATGATCTTTAGCAAGGTAGTGTTTGTTTTCATTGTACGGTAAAGGCCACTGACAAGTAACACATGTCAAAGTCTAATAAAAAATGCTTCTGGTGAATGATTGTCATTTTCACGAGTTCTGAGGCAATACCTTGACTGAAAATATCTATATAAATTTAGCTTCCTCCCGAAATGTCCATACTAGAATCCAACTAAGTGTTAATCTGGTAGATAATTTAATCACAAGGTTGATTGATCATCTAAGTTATTTAACAAGCATGCAAATATAAAACCTTTGCTGGAATAACTTGCAAAATATGAGGATTTCCTACTTCTAATCCCATTTAATTTAACTATAAACTGGAAATTTGGGGGGTTGGTCAGATGGACAAAAAAGGAACCTAATGATGCCGATACAGACTTGAATGTTTTGATGATTTCTATATTCTTTCATCAGCAAATCAAATAAACTGTAACCTAAATGCATTTCTACATTGAAAAAATCAGACTTCAAGAGCCTAAAGTGCAATAAAATTAAATATAAAATTTAATTTCCCGGTTTTGCAAATCATTGCCATTTGAACTGAAAGCGCAACAAAACCAAAGTCACAGCTTCCCCTGGAGCACAGGGCTGTATCTTTCAGGGAGTCCTCAGTGTGACGACGGAAAAACTCTCTTTTAGATTGCATAAACAACACCACTTTAATCATGTCAAGAGTGTCATCACACACCGATGTTTGATATCAATGCAGGCTTACCCTCCCGGGTTCTAAGTGTTTTTATATAATGCAGACCTAACATGTTGCTGCATTTGGCCACCGTACAGCCACCAGCAGAGCATTATGCAAATTAAGAGAAATGAGTGCAGTGGGAGAGAAGCCATTGCCCTTGAACAGCCGGCGCACATTCCCGAGGAATGACCTTTCTACCCATATATGAAATAAGCAAAGATATTCCCATGTTGGGTTGCATGTCTGCCACTTTACTTAGGTATCTTTTCTAGTCTTCATTTTTCAGCGTTAGACATCACAGGCAGCAGTCAGAGGCATAGCTCAGATACCACTTATTGTGTTAAAGTGTCAGTTTAAGGTCAGGGTTAATACACAGAACTTATTTGTCTGCTGTTTTAAAGCAGGAAACATGAATGAATCAGAATTACTTCAACGCTTCTGGCTTTCACCCCAAAGGTGAAGGGGCAGGACTGATCCCCACAGCAGCAGTAATACAACTCTCCTGCTCAACCCTCCTGTTACCTCCTCCTCCTGAAACCTGCTAAAGACATTGGCAAAATCTTTAAAAATCAAGTTCTACACAACTGTGCTTTGAAAATGCCACACAGACAGAGTTTAAATGAGTAAAAGCACTGTGATCGTTTTTGTGGGACCTGTTGGTAACCACCTCAGCAATAGTTGTATTCTGGTTGCTTTCCCATATAACAGCAAAATTGTTGAACACCTATGTCATTTGCAGTTAAATTACCATGCTGTAACAACTACATCACTATTCACGGAGGAATTTCTGACACTCTGTTTCAAATCTATGAGGGTCTGGCTAGACTCTGGATATAAGACATTTATGTAAATTTTTGGGATTTTTTTTTCAGTTAACCACCATGTTATCACAAACACAGGGCATGCAACTGACTTCATCTTATTGCCGTTTTATTGCTGTCTTAACACACTATTAACTGTTAACAGCAGCTGTGTCTGAATGGTTCAAGCCCCGGTCCCCATCTTTGAAGGAACCATTTCAAAGGCAGCAATATTTTAAGTTAATTGTGCACAATGGCAATATTTCTCCTACTACTGTTTTCCCTGTTGTCACTGTACAATGACAAACAGATTCAAAAAGATCCAATGGTCCTTTCACGGGTTGCTTGTATCAGAAGTATTGTTTCCCTTCTTTTTACAAGACAGAAAATAAACTTCACTTATCATCTTGTGTATCTGCCATGAGATTTAAGACCTTTACAAGAAATAAGTAGAAGCAGGCATAAGCTGAAAAATATGTCCCAACTTGGCAATTATACAGTGACACGTCAGATTTACCTTGTGATCCCCACGGGGGGTCTCAAACTAAAACCAGTTTCGAAAATACTAAATTAAAGGATTTCCTTAACTCTGGTTTTATTCGTTATAAGCATCTTGGATGTTTTATATATCCTTGGATTATTGATTATTTAAAAACACATGGTAATTAAAGATATTTCTTTGGAATCCTTGAATTTGTCATATAAAATGAACAAGCAAATATTCACAATCATTAGCTGTAGGTTTGCACATAAAAAATGCTGAAATGTGCTCGTAAAACCTGCACAGCTGCCATGTTTAGTAACAACAAACATCAATATCGATGGAAAATGTTGAAACAACAAGATGCATGAATAAATGAGAAAGCACAAAAAGAAAATGATTCTTTACAACCATAAGAAATTAAAATAAACAAGAAAGTGCGGTTCCAGGTTCTGGTTTGGACGCACCAACACGGAGCTACCCATGCAGCCTTTCTTTCTCTCCACTGTGCTAATTAGACTAATAAACAAACAACAGGGAATAGTTCCTCAACACTGTGGAGCGAGACGCTTGATCGATACTGGATTTCATCAAATCCACTGGTATTGTTAAGTTTGTGCGTGTGCCCTCCTGCTGTTGTTAGTGCTCGCTTTGCAATCTCACCTGTTGCTCGTTCGGCTGATGAAACGAGCGCAATGACTGACGTGCTGCACTTGAAACAGGAACTTAGAGAACATAAGAAGTTTTTACAGGTCTTCACAAAACATATTAAGCTTTAATTCACTTAAATTTAATTAAAAGAAAAGACATTTTAAACTGTGAAATGAGCAAGGGAACGCTAAATAGGCTAAGTGATAGACTAAAATGAATTGAGTTAAATTAATTGTAGCTGTAAACTATAGGGATAGTGCAAAGTTTTATATTTGCTTTTATTTTCTTAATCACCTTTTCATAGACACACTCATAAATTTATCAAAAGAGATCTCAGGAAAAGCATTTCTAAACAAAAAAATGATAAAACACACAAATGTTTTAAGCACAAATTTCTATTTAAACTGGATATACAGTGCACATATTCATAACACTGTCCTTATTGTGTTAAAGCCTGAGCTCTTGTCACATTTCAAGCTAGATCGACAGTGAATGCGACTTCATTGGATTAGAAATGAGTCTGATGTTCTATGACTGAGAGCATAATCTGTAATAATCACTCAAAACCAACATTTTGTGTGTGCCAGCATAAGAAGGACGATGATAAATTTCTTGAAAATCAAATCTTCCTTTTGCAAGATCAGAGACCAGTGTAATACTCTTAGAGGCATATACATTCAGTGTCTTGCTTAGTGACACTTCCGGAGGGCTGGGGGCTTGTTTACATGCAATGTGTGAGCTTTAGTATCTGAAGGATGTTGTTTCATATTCATGCCTGGGAGATATAGAAGCTGAAGAAAAGGCATGCATGCCCAGGCATGTTCTCTGGCTAAATGAGCATATAAAAAAATATATAAATGAAAACAGTATGCAATCCAGAATAAGTCAGTAAATTCATCTCAAAGGAAAAACTACATCAGAGCGAACAGCTGATCAGCAAAATGACGAAACGCCCAGAAACTGGCGCAGAGCAGAAGCTGAAGTACAGTGTGCCTCCCTGAGTTCACTGTACCCACTGTTGAACCTTTTTCTTCTGTGGAGCCACTCAAACATTATGCAGCTAGAATTGCAGTGCTTTCAATAACACAACACTGCAAATCAGTGTTAGAGGACTAAGGAGCTCATTATTAGGTTTCAGTGTAAATAAAGACAGTGAATAATATTCTTATCAGCTTGTTTAATCAGTAATTACTATTCGTTTTTATATATTTCAGTAATTTTGTATATATTTCATTTGTAAACCTGTAGCTTATACAGCAAAATTTGTTCTAACTGTCAAATTTAAATATCCTTACATTGCCAAGACTCTGCTGTCTCTGCTGTCTTGAATCAAATTTAACATTAAACTTTAACACTGGAGTGTAACTACTTGGACATGGTCTTAAAAAAAGAAAAAAGAAAAGTGCTTCAAACAGACAACATTTTCATTCATTGCATTCTTTCTCAGGAAACATGACTAATTTTAAGCCCATCAACTGAAAGTTATTCAAGTTCAAAATTTCAACCTGTGACCTTTCCGTTTCAGGACAGCCTGCCTAACTACATCAGGGAGGCAGAACAACAGGACACGAACAGACTACAGACCCGTCTGTCTTCCCTGTTATCTGAGCAACACTGCAGCCTGGAAGGAACCATGGGAAAGGGCCAGGAAAAAGGTGGGTCTATTGTCTCAGCATCCTGCTGGATGTGACTGACGCTTGCGATTTGACCAGAGGTCTTTTTTTTTTTTCGCTTTATATGATTTTCTGGAAACATCCTCTGAGAGCATCCCATTTGCAGTATAGCATTACTCATACACACACATCATATCCAAATTTGTCTACTTTAACAACTTACATTAAAAAAATTATGTTAAAATCAACATGTAAATAAACATATATATATGTAATATATGTAAAAATGAAATGCGGAGTCACATAAAGTACTTTATTATTAATTCATTGATATGTTTGATTTTAAGGCAGATAACCTTGTGAAATGTCAGTTGCATCAGCTATACTACTTTTTCCACAACCCACAAATATAACCCCACTGCTTTACCCCAAAAGAAAAGAGGGAGATTATTACAAATATGAATGTCACATTTTAAATAAATACAATATTTTCCTCTTGTTCAAAGTTCAGCTTGACTTATGATTCAGTAGAAATATTTTTCAAGGAAAAGGACCAAAGGGAGAGTTCAACCCATAGTTCAGTCTTGGTGATTTAGTGATCTAAAAAGTTTGATGAGTGAATATCACGGTGTTCTTAAATGAGATTTGTGCTTTTTACATATTGAAGTCCATATCTCTTACTTTAAAAGCACTTCACTTTAGAGGTTTAACGTCTTATGTTCATTTGAGTGGGTTTCAGTTTTCTTCTAGAGCCCAAAGTCATGTTTAAGTGGTGATTCTAAGGTGGCTGTGTGTGTGTGACTGTTTCTACTGTTAGCCCTACGAATGAGTGTCAACCCCTTTGGGAGTACCCCCCATCTTGACCTGTGTCACATGTGATAGGCTTCAGACCCCATGGGTAACACACTTTTGGCTACGCTATTAATAAAATGGATGGACATATTAAACCTAAAAAACCTGTATTTGTTGTTGTTGTTTTGACCACTTGTGTCAGTTGAAACAGACTGTGACATACAGACAGGTGATAAATTAAAAAACTTGATCCGGTGGCTCTGTTATGCTGTCAGAGGCATCGGGCTCTCATGTTTTGAGTCCACTTGTCCCCTTGGAGAGACAAACCACTGCAAATCAATACTGAGACGTTCTGAGTTATCTCCCTTAGCTTATGATGAAACATTCCTGATGGGAGTGGTCTCTTCGAGAAAAAATAATGCCACCATCCACAGGGCCCAAGTGGTCATTGATGTGTTTGACGTGTGTGAAAATAATGTGAGTCATAAGCTATGACCTTTGCAGTCACCAGATTACAACCCAATTTGACATCTATGGGAGACTTTGGACCAACATATTGAGAGCACTCTTCACCATCATCACACAAATGCCAAATCAGGGAATAATGGATTTACAGATGTGGAGATTTGTAGACTTAGTTTCATTATGTTTAGGGTTTTTTGGGTTGATGTTTATTTTATTTTTTTACATTTTCCACTGGTTTTTACTCTCTGCTTAGTATTTCTGCCTGCTACTTGGTGCTGAGCAGGTGCAGTGGGTTGGTGGATATTGGCAAAAACTGCATTATAAGAACAGAAGAGTTGCAGGCTAGATAACTAAACAATGAGCCGGATCTCACCGTAGAACTCTCTAAAGCCAGGGGACCTAGAAACCCAATCCAATAATTAATTATTAATAACAATTGATCACTGAGACTAAACAACTGACATGTACTGTAATACGGTCTTAGCATAACAATCTTGATAATTCCTATTTTTATAGACATTATTTAATGGCAGGAGAAATCATGAAGACTTAAGATGCAGTAGTTTGTATGTTGTTGAGTTACTACAGTTACTTTGGTGTTATGCATTGTCTCCTGTGATCTTGCGTCCATTTCGTTATTAGTAAAAAAAAAAGTTTCTCCTCCAAGGATTCATAAATGTATCTTAATATCTAAGATAAATAACATTATGATTAGATTTAATTAATAAATAATTAATGTGTTTTTACACTGCAGGCTGTATAAAAAAAAAACAACACATTAATTACTCTCATCCTTAACGTTGTATAAAAGTGGACAGTGGACATCTCAAGAAAGTCCTTTTGTGTCTCTATTCAATGTTTTCACACCAGACAGCAGCTTTCTAAGGAATGAAATAATAAATAGACAAATGGTATTCAGCTATGACCAGTTTTCTGAGGAAGAGGTTACCATTTCTTTTCAAAACTATCACCCTGGCTGCTTCACCTTTTAGCAGTATTATTCTTTAATTAACCTAAGGGGATGTTAGCGGGGCATTAACTAAGGGAAGCAGAAGCTAATGTGATTCAGTCCTTTCAGTGACTGGCAACATTATGAAAATCCAAAATGTTTTTGTTTTTAATGTTAAGAGCTCCGCAGCATTTTACGAATCCACAAAAGCAGATGTCTGTTCGTTGTCAATAAGGCATTGAATCACAATAACAACACATATTAGAGATTTGGTTGATAGAGGAATAAATAATAATGCTGTTTATTCCAAGTAAATAACAAATGGTGCACACTTATTTGAGCTATTTAGCTTTTTCTCCTTTGTTTTCCTTTTTCATGTGTAGGAGGAAGCATAAATGCAGCATAATGTGTTTATCTAGCTAAAAATGATCTTTAATTTGCCATGTATTTGATAATTGAATCATTAAAATCAACACTGTCAATCAGTGCTTTACATCTCATTAACTGAGATGCGACGCTTCACTGAGGGTGGTTTCAGCTGCAAAAGAGAATAAACATCTAAACATTTACAATGTAAGAAGAAGACGCAGATTTCACCAAACCAAATGACCAGATGTGGAACAAATTTCTAACAATTGATTTTACAGACTGTCCAGCAGTTTAAATCATTTAAAAAAGTGATTAAAACTCAGCTGTGTCACATTTAAAGTCTTGAAGTGACACTGGCTTGTTTTTCCCGATGGTAGATAAATCCAGCAGTAATGGTTCAGATAAGGGCAACACGATGTTCGACACTTCTCTGGTAATTACTCTCTGCTGGTTTCACACACATGCACTGCAAAAATGTTACCAAGTATTTATCGCTTCATTTTTGGTAAAGAACTTCTTTTTGTCTCCAATGGTGACCATAATTTACAAAAATAAACATCATGTTTTATTGACTATGATTTTAAACAGACAGAGCGATTTAAGTCATCACAAAAGTGTTAAGCGAGGGCACGCAGGAAGAGCTGTTTTCCCATAGACTTCGGTACAACAGAAAGACTTTTTGCAAGCGAAAGAGTCTCCCCCTGCTGGTCATTAGCAAGAATTCAGGTTTAATTCTGTCTAATTAATTCTCTCTTTCATTAAAAAAATGTGTGAGGTTAGAAACTACTTAGTAACCCTCTAATATCCCAACAAAGAAAGAGAAAAGAAACTGGGAATTTTCACAATTACCAACCTGGACTACTTAAAGTTGGACAAAGTTTTTAATATTGTAATAATTTGGATGATTAAAGAATGAAAGTTAGATGATTTTCAGCTGCCAGTGGAATAAAGCTTTCTGCTGTGGGGAAGGGGTTATGTATACTTTTGTGAATCTATCAATAACACTAAAAGAAAAAAGGGGCAGACAACTCTGGTGTTCCGTTATTGATTTAAGCTGACTAACTCTTGCCTTATGTTATTATTAATGATCAATAAAGCTTGAAAATACATTTCAAGATAACTTGAAGACAATGTAAACAACTGAATGAGATTATTGGGAAACTGCATTGTAGAAACAAAGTGCGGTTTGGCCCAAAATTGCCAAATCTATTTGATTTTGCTCCTCAAATATGATGACTCGCTACTTTGGCCTAAATTATAATACATTAAATATCAGTGGAAGACCTGGATGAATAAATAAATTGAAGGTCTTCCCATGTCCATTTTCTGATATTTTTATTTACCAAATGGTCGTATAAGGAGCGCGATCTGTGCTGAAAACAATCATTATATGCAATTTATGTCTTTTTTCTGTGAAAGCAACATGTGAAAGCCAATTTTCACTAAAAGAAATCATCAAGTGTGTTCTTGGTGGCTCATCTCTAATCCTTCTATGTGAACCTTACAGCTCAGTGCCAACTTGACCTCTACATCATAAACCTATTCATGTCAATCTGACACGTCGAGCTGATGGGAACAGATCCACTTTGCTCCTGACAGGAACAAGGGATTTGGCCATAATGAACACTCCAGTTCCTCCAGTTCCAAAGTCGAGCCAATGAGTCAGGTCTGTGGGGCCATTTGAATAATGAGAATGAGACTAACTATGTGCAATAGACACAAGAACCCAATGAATGGCCTGCCAATCACTGTTACTGATTGCTTGTCTATGTGCTGAGGAAGAGTGTGACCAACAGAGCCAATGTCAGCAGCAGCGGCAGCAGCAGAGAGGTCTCTGAACGCAGCCCTGTAGCTACTATTATCGCACCTCCATTAAAATGCTTTTGTTTTCCTTCTGTTTCACTCTCTGTGTTGTAGTTTTACTTACAGTGTTATTTTGTGTCTCCGCTCTCCGCCGCTGAATATTAATGTCCTCTATGCTAATGGCCTTACAGCAGCTGAGGTCGACCAAGCTCCTCCTCTGAATGTTAATCCGCTGCCTCATTTGCATACGCTTAAGTGTCAAATTCCCCCACAAATCACTGCAGCTGCCTCCGTACGACGAGGTCTGCGGCCCCCCCGAGCGACAGCACAGAAACAATGTGGTCACACCGTATGCATAGCATCAAATCCACATCAAAGACTGTTTAGATTGCCAGGTCACAGCGGGTTCACATTGTGTAAAATGAAGGTAATGGGATAGCAGTCAGCCCCGTGCAGAAATACAGCCAGGCAGGTAATAAGTATGAATGGAGCAGGTAATAAGGTTGGGATAGAAGCAGACCCCGAGTCATCTGAGCAGCAGGACTGTTTTAGCTGCAGCACAGTTATCAGTTCAAAGGTGAGCCCTGATCCGAGACAAACACACAGGACAGGTTGTGTCGTTAGCGTTTATTCCTCCTTATTTCCATGTGTGCCTCTGGGTGCATGGCAGGTGAAACGGCTGCTACTGAGAGGGGGGATAAAAAAGTTCCTCGGGATTACAAAGATAAAAGTATTTGCTGTGTTAACAAGCCTAATGCTGACAACATGACATATCTGTTATCAGCATTCATGTTACAAATCAGAATTCACGGGGAACTGTTTTGAAAATCAATCATTTTCCACATTCTCAATTCAGCTTTGTTGCTTTTGTTCACACTTCACTTAATCCAACTGCTTTTTTTCTTTTTTAGTTAAAATAATCGATTTAAATAGATTACCTTTGTTGCAAATTTCCCCTCTCCTTTTGGTGTTTTCAGACAGTTTATAAACTAGAAATCATCATTAATTAATCAAAGAGAACAGTTTGCATTGCCAGTTCCAGGTCTGACATTATCATCACTGTAGTACAGCTGAAAAGATTAGTTTAATGATTTGTGATTATCAAAAATGAATCCAGCAAATATTCTGATAATAGATGAATTTTTAGCTTTCAAATCAGAGGCGACATGCTGCTTTTCTTTAAATATGTGACGATAAACAGAACAGCGTTTGGTTCTGAAGCGCTGTTTGAATAAAAAAAAAAGTGATTTATGTCAAACGAATTTAGCAGAGATTCATTATTTAAACTTAAAATGTTCTCCAGTATAATAGTTACTGGCACTACATCCATGATCACTACAGCAAAGATGAAAGGATTAGCTCAGTATTGAAAAACTTCTACATAGTATTTAGTTACTACTTAGCTAATTAATTATTCATTTTTAAAGCAAACTGAAGCTGAAACAATACACCGATGGGACGATTTCCTTTTCTGAATTACAGTAAACTAAAGAAAAGACATTGGATGGAAATTTTTCTAATCAACTGACTGAATAATTGAGAAAGAAAACAAATGTCATGCATATATATCTGTGTGTGTGTTCTCTACCTAAAAGTGCACCTTGAAGCCAAACTAAACAAATCAATGCATATGGTTTCATTTAAGGGGTTGCAGGTAACAAACCCATAAATATGGAAATATGTACAGCCTAGAGTAAACTACAAAACAGAAGAAGAGAAACTGATAACAAACACTCTAATGCACTAAACACAACCAAAGCTGATAAAAGACGCTGCTGTACCTTTGCAGTCCATGAGGCAATACTGCATGTTAGACAGTAATCCCAAGGAATAAAAATAGTCCGTGTAATTTTATCAATTTGCTTTTCTTCCCTTGCATGAAGGTTTTTTCTATAGATTTCACTAAGTCGTACAGACTTCCTCTCAAGGTAAGTAAGTCTCCTCTAAGTGTCAAGTCCTTGAGTCCTGCGCCTGCCAGTGGGAGCTGCAGTTGCACCACGAGCCAAGCAAATTCAAACGCACACTCATGAATAAGACAACTGGAAGTATTTCTGACAGAAGACTAACTTCAGACGAATCCTTCAACACTTTTTAAAGGTGATGCCACACTGAGGCTTAGTCAGCTCCCCTATTAAAACCCTACTTAAAACGGCAGGAATGCAAACTATAGTGAGTCATTTTGGCTCGACGGTCTGCCAGCAAGCGCGATATTAAGTACGCTCGGAGCTATTCTTATTCTTAACAATGGCAGTTCTTTCACGATATTAAGCATCTTTACTCGGGTGATAATTCTGACAAGACTGCTGTTTGCAAGCTTGAAATCGTTTTGACAGGATCAACAAAATATAGCAGCAGCCCCAGTCAAATAATGTCACTTCATACTAAAATCCAGCAGAAGTAGCCAATATCGTATGTTCTTTTGGGTGATTTTACATGTTCGGTGTCATATGCTGTACATCAAAACAACAACAATAAACCCCTTCTACTTCTCACGACAGGTTAAGAAGGGTTTTCATCCTGGAGACAGTGGCCACAGACATAAAATGCAAATATGCAGTGCATAAACTGACACATTACATCTGTTCAAATCTCTCTAGCAGGTTGAAAACAAGAGATTTCATGTATACTCTATATCAGTGATCAGTGCTGACGGTACTAATCAAAAGTTAATTTCGTTTTATTACGATTTGTTAAAAAGTCTAACTACTGATCCCATACAAATAATGTAAAAATGCGGGAAGACACAGTGTCCATTTCTTTGCCTGTGATGACTTTTTGGCAGCAAAATAATGACATATTTCTGTTCATGCATGGCTCATATAACACATGAATATTTCTTTAATTGGTGTAGTAGGATTCCCTTATGCAAAGGGAACAGTTCATTCTTTTTTTATATAGTTTTAATAAGGTCAGAAGAAGACAAAGACGCATATTTAAAGGAAGAAATAACACATTTTTGGCAATTATTCTTAGAACAGTGTCATCTGTGGGCTTCCAACCAATACATTTTCAAAACTAAAAAACTCCCTCCATAAAACAGCAGTTAACTATTCGCAGTTTGGCTATTAAACTCTGAAGGACATGGATCCGCAAAATCTGCTAGCAGCAAAATCTCGATAAAATATTCCTTAAACTATCCAGCAGGACAATTTGGCTGTATTCTTTTAAGAGGGAGAGCGACATCCCAAACTTCCTGTTTTGTAACAACACCAGCATGACCCTGCACTGCTCTTGTTTCTAAATGTGTTCTGACTTTTAAAGTTGTATTGGAGGAGATGGACTGAGTAGCAAGCAGCCCAGTGATAAAACAAGCAATAGAATGACCCTTCAGGCACGCATCATCATCATTAGGACACCAGCACCGGCTAACCGCGCTTTACAGGAAGTAAAAGGCTCCAGTGAGTCTGCTTGATGAAGAATGTATAATATTTCCACTCTCAGTCTTAGTTAAGGCAAAATAGACATTATGCTGTATATGTAGATTTGTAGAGGGAGATTTCTTTTACAACCTTTTTCCTTTACCACGTATACAATAAGTTTTTTTTTCTTCTTAAATGACAGCGGCTACTTTGCATTCATAAGGATAATTACTATATAATTTTGTTAAAAGCCTGAGCTGAGCTGCGTTACACATCTGGATGCAAACAAATTGCAAAACTCGAAGCATTTATTTCGCTTCTATAAGACACTACTCCTTCCTCATTACATTCACCACCTGCATTTTAATTGAACAATAAGAACATCGCAAAAGAGAAGACATATGATACACCCTCACCATGGAGTGAAGTGAGAAAAAAGATGAAGTAGGAAGCGAACATACAATGAACACCGGCAGAAAAAAAAAGCAACTAATTATGTTATCATGCAATTATATAATTTAGTCTGAGGAGAGGTAATGGTGTAAATTGCTATGTGCCTGTACAGTGTGTCTATATTCTCAATGCCATGTTTGTCCGGGCTGTATACGAGTCCGGCGTTGCTTTAAAATAAATGTCTTGTAATGTCTGTGTATGAATCTGAGATTGCTCATGTGTAAGTGCGTGTGCCGTTTGGTGCGTGTGCATATGTGTGGTACAGGAGTTGAGGTCCACTGGGGTTTGGACCACTTCGTATGAATAATGCATCAGACTGGGCCATTGCATCTCAGCAACATTGCCTTGGTCTGCTTAAAGTTGCAAGTTCCTCTTTAGGAAAGTCAGCACCATTCTGCAAGCTGCTGCAGTAACTCAGCCGGCTTTGAAGGTTTTTCTAAAATAACAGTAAAAACATCACATGAAATAATTTAATGGGCATGTTTCTCAGTTTAAAATGTCTCGTGGGATTCAAATTCTAGTCTAAAAGCTTCAAAAGGCAACAAGAAGTCAAATTATTTGAAACAGTAAATATTTAGAGGTAAAACTATTAGTTGCTTGGTTGACAAATAGCAATTAATTGCTTTAAATGTCTTCCAGCTTCTCAAATGTTGTTTGTCTGTTTTTTCTTAACATTTTGTGATAGTAAACTGAAGATCTTTGGGGTATTAGACTGTGGGTCAAAAAAAACATGGCATTTTTAAGAGGTTCCTTTGAGCTCTGGGGAACTGTAATGAGAGTTTTTTTTCTAAATTCTAACATACCACTGACGGAATTATTCAGTCAACTAAAAAGTACTGGTAAAAAAAAAGTATATTTATGACAATTTTTTTTTGCTTGAGCCGTAATATTTATATTTACAAATGTGTAGCCAGGCTATTAAAAGATGATATTTATCATATTTAGCTTTTTTGTTGTCCTCTAATGATTGTTTGCGAGGAGAACTTGACATGTTGGATGAACTTTTTATCTGCAGATTTACACATTTGTGATTACAGAACAGATGCTAAAGACAGCTGCTCCCAATACAGTACAACTCAGAAAGGAATCACCAAAAGTTCAGTCTGAATGACACTGTATGCCACACACACTTAGCACCCAATGAGATGAAGCATCAGCAGACTGACATGAAAGGAATTCACCCCATGCAATCATAAATGTGCAATCAGGGCCACTTTCATTCACAAAATCTAATCCGCAGTGATGAATCTGTGTCCTGAACAGGCAGACCAGAAACGCTCCACTTCAGTGGACAAACTCTACTCCACTCCACATGGAAGAAACATATGCAAATATGCAAACACCAGGCAAAATGTAAATGTATGCAAATTAATTAAATCCAATGAAAAGGCTACTTTGCCTCAGTCTGCATAGCCTATTTGCATAGTCTTTGTGGACTTCTTATATTTTCTGGGATTTTTTTTCAAACTTTGTTATGATTAGCCTTTACGTAACTTTCTCTTAGAAATGTGCCACATTTTAGAACCACAATCACAGCCGTGATTTAGCTTGGTGCCCTGATTAAAATATTTAAACTGGAGACCTCAAATGTTTAAAGTCTACTTTTGTTGATTTTCTTACTTTTATTATTACAGCTCATCCCAACCTCAGGTGACTTACTTGGATGACAGTAAAGCCGCGAATTTTTAACAGGTTAATTGGCCACGTGAAAGCAAAAGGACCTCCTCCACAAATCAGCATTTCCCAACTTCAAATTAAAATTTTAGGACTAGAACAATTTACTTCTGAGGACGTCTATTTCTTGTAACGTAGACTACAGACAGAGCCTGTTTACTTTCACCTTAGGAATGTTTGGTACTTTGGCATTATATCCGTATCTCCTGCCTGACGGACCTTCTCGGCTCATCTTTCTCTCCCGGACCGGCATCTCGTCCCTCCTCTCCAACCCGCCACCCTCTTACCGGTACCTCGACCTAAACGGGACCGTGTAGCGGTTACGTCCGGTCGGCTCACCTCTGTGCGCGCCTGCAGCCGCTTGTTCATCTCGTAGATCCGATACTCGGGCTGGATCATGTAGGGCGAGTGTCTCCTGTAAAAGGGTCCGAAGGGAGAAGAGTAGAACGGGTCGTGGGTTGGGTTGGACATAGTGGCTCCTGGCGAGGCGCACGGCGCGATTTCAACATCCAGCGGGCACAGCAGCGCACATGGGAGTGCGATGCTCTCCGAAGACCCCCAGTTGGAAGCAGCCGCTGTCGAGGCTGAGCTGCACTCTGCAAGTTGGCCTGCCTAGTTCGCTGCTATAGCGTGGTGCTGGAGGAGGGAGGAGGGAGGAAGGGGAGCAGGAGAGGAGGGGGAGGAACGGTGGGTAGGAGGGGGGGGGGCAGGATTGAAGGGGGAGGAGGGAAGTCGTTTCCTGTTCCCTCAAGACCTACACTCAGTTTTGCACTCTTGCAAAGTTCAAGTAAGATCTCTATGTTCATGTGTGTATGTGTTTCGTTATTTCCTCTCGTAAGTAATTCTGCGCATGTTATTAACAAAAAAGCTCTATTCTTTACCTAATATTAAAATATTTCTTCAAAGTATTTCCCAACGTATCAGATTTTAAGTATGCCTGCCAACACTGGCTGAATAAAGCCTAGTGCTGGTAGGATTCAGATGCATGAAGCAATGCATGGGCATCAGTTGCAACAACAGTGCAAAGGCAGGGCATTTAAAGCATGCTTCACACACAGAGGTAGTAAAGAGAAATCTAAAGAATATAAGACACTAAATTTAAAGCAAAAACGAGCGAAATTTAGAGTTAAAACACCAATGCCTGCTCTTTCACATATAATATATTGACTAGAATAACAATGCTGTCTGTTGACAGAGGTGCAATATCGATTGCAAATATAGCTCTTGGTCATGTTTTGACTGAAAAAGAGGTGAGAGTCTGTTGCAGCATAGGGTCAAGCATCTTCATTTTTAACAGTATCATCTCATATTATATTCTTTGCAGCAAGCTGCCTCTTGCAGTAAAAGCCGCAGATTTTATAAAAAATACAGTTAACTCTTTTTTTTAAAGCATTCAGTTCATATTCATTTATGTAGAGCCAGTTCAAGACTACAGATGTCTCCAGGTACGTTATTGTACGATAAAGACCCTACAATATTAGGTAAAAGGCTAAAATATCCCTACAGAAAATGTGTGAAGAGATTATATTTAAATCAGCCAGTTTTATTTCTGAAATTAAAAATACATTTTATATTGACCTTGGCTGGAACTAAAATGTATCTTTTAAAAATCCTAAGCCATAATTTGTCTGAGCTCCAAGAACTGAAGGTGTGAAGCCTCACGGTAATTGATGACAGCATACAAATGCTGATGAGGCTGCACACTAAACAGTCCATTTTATGTGTAGCATGATTTCATAACATTGTATTGACTGTGTTGCCTCTGGCCAGTGCTGCTAATGACAGAATCTCCCCGACTAGTTATGTACCAAGTGGCATCATTTGTGATTAAAGGAAGGTAGGAAAGTGTTTTCTTTTTCCCTGCTGCTTCAATGTCCCTCCAATTCTTAATGAAGCAAAAGCTGAACTTATGAACATGTCAGGATTGTCTTTTCTTTCAGTAACTATGTGAACAGTGGCTTGCTAATCCATCTGGTTTAAAGACACAGTGTGTAGGATATTTTGATGGATGAAATTTCCAGTTTAATAGCCTTCAGTGTTTGTACTGTGAGAGACAGCTAATATGAGTAATTAGAATATGAGTATAGACTATGGTGTTTTTTTTAATCAATTAACTTCACACAATGTGCAGAAAACAGAGAAATCTAAATCAAATGAATATTTGACATGACCACCCGTTGGCTTTAAACTGGCAGTAGTACAAAACAGCAGTTTGGAGAACTTGCCACAGTGACGATGGGAATGGATTTAGGCTACTGGCAAAAGACAAAGAGGAACAAGAGATGGCCCTGGTGTCTTCTATGTCTTCATCTAATCCCAATCTGAATCCATAATGTTGAGATCGGAACTCTTTGGGGGTCAGACCATCTGCTCCAGCACATCTTGTTCTACTTGTGGCTCAAGCTAGCTCCTTGTGATTTCAGAGTTCCTCATTTAGCCAGGAAATGGATTTGGGAGTAATCAGACAACTTCTTTTTTTGCATAAAGAACCTACGCTCTTAAAACAGGGATTTGAACACACTTGTTACAACCACGATTTATATATAACCTATCCAAGTTCCCATTAAATTTAGCAAAGCCAGCTGGTTTATGCTAAATTAATACTTGCAGAATTTGCACGTTATGAATGCTATTATAAGATTTTTACACAGAATTAGCTGATAATGAGGAACTTGCTTTACTTAAAGTGGTGGTTTAGTGGTGCAAATATGCAGCTGCTTGCTTAGCTTTTATAGCCCCGCCTTATTTCCCTGCTTATGCCTTAACATAAAAAAGCAAATTCTGCACATATAGTTTGTGTTTAATGTTTTTTGTAAAGAACATCCAGAATAAATGGCACTGTTGTTAGATGTTATGTTGTGTTTTCAATATGTAGTTTCAATGCAAAGATTCCAGCTGATGCATGCAACGAAGGAGTTAAAAACATCTGAACTTTAATCAACACTTTTTCTTGACTCTGTGTTCAAAAGCCCGTCAGCTGTCTGACTTCCATAGACCGTGGATTCCCCTTAAAATGTTATTAAAAGATCTTCTAAAAAGCTTTTAGAAAATCATCAGAGTTATTTTGGGCGTGTGTGTGTGTGTTCACAATCACTTTTGCCTGTTTTATCATTTCTCTGAGTTGGTGACTTCTAAAATATCCCAGATGAAGGTAGTACAATAATTGGTTACATCTCTGCTCGTTTGAATTGGCATGGAAATGTATAATCCCAATTAGGCATTGTCTATCTTATATATTTATTATTCAGGGAATACAACTAGAGTTTAATGGTGATCGCTATATGCACAGGATCTATTTATAATTCACAACATAACTAGTTAGCAAATTATGACACAGGGACGGTCAATGTCATATGGCAAGGAGCACTATATGCAAACAGCAAAACACAGATGGGCTCTAATTTATTTCAACATTTTCACAGTACAATCCATGCAACACATTTCAATAATATCGTTTACTGTGACAGTATGTGTTACTAACATGTTGAATTTCCAAACCAGGCACACCAGTGCTTTGACGATCTTTTCTTGGCACACTGATTAAGATTTCCTCCATGTTCGCCTGCGTGACAGATTAGGCCTGTGCTGCAAAGTAGCCACAAGAATCTAAAAATAAACAGACACTCAGGCCAGACATAACGTTGCAACCAAATCTCAAATTAACTGCCCACACTGGGAATTAATGAACAGCATTTATGAAGTCTGACTTTTAATCCAAAATGGCTGAATGGGGAGAGGCAGTCTGAATCGAGTGAGATAAAAGTTGTAATCCAAATGCCTCAGGCATCCGGTTGGGTAATTAAAAAAAAAGTTTGAAAAATCTATTAATAAACCTTTAATTAAAAACTACATTTTTAATATCTCAAGACCTTTTCAATTGACATTTCTAACAGGATTTGGTTGCCCGCCTAAAGCGCTTACCACTCGAGTGTGGCTGCAATACAGTACATTGAAGTGAACAGCTCATTTAACATATTTCAGTATTAATTTGGTTGTATAGTACATATGATAGTAAACACAACCTACACCAGTGGTGGTGTAGTGAGCAAAAGACTATTACTGAAAAAAGTACTAAACAGAATGAAAAAAACATTTTTGCTCTGACCTTTTTTTTTTGAAAATCCACAAGAACATCACAAAAAATAATTCAGTAAATTTAAATGACCTAATTCACCATAAAGGTCTTTGGAAACAGTGCCATCAAGCAGCCGCAGGTTGATATGATCCATTTAAATTTTTATTAATAGATAAATATTAAGGTTTAATCAGATTTCATTAAAAGCCATAAAACAATAACAATGCTATCCTATCAGACTAAAATCATGAAAAAGCAAATGAATGACATGACGAGTTATTACTACTTTTTTGTGTTTATTTTATTTATTGTTTTTCATTTTGTGCTATGACCGTCTCTCAGGCCCTATCACGAAATCTAAACTTTTTTAAAATGCATGTGGCTAACATCCATGTTGGTCATTAAAACAAAAGATCAAACAGGCAACTTGAGCCTACAAATGATCTAAAACACATTTGCAATTTGTGTTCACCAGCTCAAGTTATTCCAAATAAGGATGCACAGTGTTTCCCAGCACACATCAGCTGATGGCTCAGCTGATACCACATTGTGTCTAACTTAATCAGTGTAATAGTTATTATCATTGCTGCCTGTTTTGTTATCTGCTGGGTCCTTCCATACATCCACATAGTAGAAAGCGACACAGCTAAATGTAAAGTACTGAAATAGCAAAGGAAATAACAGAAAATAACAATCATCATTCAAAATAGTTTATATTTCTATTATTTACAGTATCTCAGCATGCGTGCTATAACTTATTTTGCATTAGTTGGATGCCATATTGTAGTAAATCTCTGTGTTGTGTGTATAGATCCCAATAGAAATGTAAACAACTTGGGACTGCAGAGTCACAGAGAGAGAAAGTAAAATGGAAAGTGTGACTTAACACAGTGCACCGATGCTGACTCAGAGCCTTTATTTTACGCCTGGAATTTAATTGTCATCTGTATTTGGATATTTTACTTGGATAGGGTGAAATGCCTGCTAATGCAACATGTAAATAAACTCGGAATTAGCATCAGAATGTGATCAGACTGGACAAACTACATTCGAAGGTGGTTAAGCTAGCACTGTGATTAGATATCAGAAATGCAGTCGGTATAGTTTGACCACATTAAAAAGAAAAACTTGAGGTCATCTTTCTCCCCCTTCTTCAAACCAAGCTACAGGTAGAGGCGTTAAAGATGTTCAGATACTATTTTCAAAGACTGATCACATGGTTACAACAAGTCTAAATGGAGTTTTGAATCCATTATTTCTAAACAACCTCAGTGTAAATGAGCTGACGTTTGACCTTAAGCTCTACAGTTTCTTTGTTCTCCAGAAAGTTTAGTTCAAAATTAATCATGAGGGACTCTTTTATTTTCCAGCTATTAATTAACACAAGTGATGTATGTGTTGTCTTTGCGGAGGAGGACATATTTTAGTGCTGGTCAGTGAATTAAAACATTGTTAATACTGTATTTGACTTCTGTATCCTGTACTTTGTTTCACATACTTTTGTGTATTAACTTTTAATCCTATTCATGCCAAGTTTTTTTCACCTTCAGGGAAGTTGAATTGAATTAAATTGAACTTCACTGAAAGGAAACCGAATGTACCTTGAGAGTTTGTTGGATGTTTCAAGCCTCGGCCATTTGTTAAGTACAGCAGATGCATCAAGGATGTAGAAGGAGAGATGCTTTTAGTTGTGAAACAGCAAGTGAGGGAGACAAAACACTTGTGGATGAGAATGGAAATGGGTCAGGACACATCTAGACACTGTGCTTCTGCTGGGTTCCCTCTTGGTGTTACTATGGTAACTCACCCTATCTCCCTACCTACCTACCTGCCTTTAACGCACAAACTACACACCTTCGCAGCTGTGCTACAGGTTTTGCACCTGAACGCACCGACGCTGCTCCTGTTCGGAAGAACCCAGCACCACGTCTTATCCTGTTTCACAGCGAAGCGTGAAAATGTTAAGTTGTAGCTGTGTTTGATGAAGCTTCTGCTGGTGTAAACAGTCACACTCGTTTGAAACGTGAAACATGTGCCAACACGCACAATGTTTGGGAGTAATTTGAAGCCGGCGGGAAGAGTCTGATTGTGGTATTAATAAAAGGAGCTCACTAGTGATTGACAAGGTGTGATGAGACAAAAGACCTGATAAAAATAGAGCAGAATTTCATAGCGAAACACACAAATAAACTACTGTAACCAGCTAAGTAACACCACCTGAGGAAAATGCTTCTCCTATCTAACTGACCAGAATTAAGCTGTTCGTGGACCCCACTGAAAGTAAAACTCACAAACTCAACTGTGAACACTAGGAAGTGTGTCCCCTATTTTGAGCACACAACTGTTTTCCAAATATGGATGAAATATACCCCGGATGCTGGAGCAGCAACTTCTATGGTGGAATCTCATTAGCATCGTAATAGCTTCCAGGCTCATTTGCATTTTGCCGTGAGTGATTTTCCCCCCCCTCGCTCTCTTTCCTCTTCGCTGCTGGATGGAATAATAATAAAAAAAAGAAGTAAAACTTTAAAGCACCATATTTTATTTCATTATTTAAGTTAAACAAATTGTAATTGAAAAGCACTTTTCAATTATGCTATTTCCTCATACTGGTGACAAATGAGTCTTACAGTTGTGTCAAGCAATTATAGGAAGACACACAAATCTACAAACTAATATTTGCATACAGGGATGACAAATTAGTGTAAGTAGATTAATACATGAAGTAAATGGTTTTAGTTCTATTTCAGAAGAAGCCAATATGTGCATAGGTGCAGGGTAGAAATATGTTTGCAGTAGCATCCTGAGCTACGGTGCTGAAGTGGCATGACAGGAAACCATTATGAAGTCTGTTGCCACCAAAAACTGAAAAAAATACTGAAGAAAACATGCTTAGCTGATAAAATGATATACTTTCCAGGTCAGAAAATGTCAAACTACATATTTAAAGTGATTAACTAGGTTTTTGTGATGCCCACAGCCTTATTTAACAAGGCGGTAACATGTCCTCGTGCTGAATACAAGGATACAAACACATAGTGCAGCTTGTTAGACATCCACACTCTTCTTCTCTCATGCTGAATTTTTGCAGCGAAGCAGTTCAGCGAGCAAAGAGTTAAAATTTTCAACCAGTTCTGCCTCTGACACACACACACACACACACACACACACACACACACACACACACACACACGCGCGCGCGCGCGCGCTCGTATCCCCACAGCCCATCACCCCTGATCACACTCAGACGCACGCACACTCCCACGCGCACACACATGCACACACAAACCCATAATTCCCAACACCACCTCCCCCTCTCCCTCCTCACCCACCGCCTCCTCCACCTCCTACCTCCCTGGGCTCCCCCGCTCCCCCCACAACCTCCTCCTCCATTCTCCATCTCTGCCCCCCCACTACCACAACTCCCCACTCACTCCCTCCCTCCTCCACCACCGCCCCCCTCAGGTCAGTTAATAAGCGAGCCTGAGCCTGTGCCTCAGCTTGGCTGTCTGGAGGACATGCAGAGCAGTGTCTCCTGGGAATTGGCTCATGCAGAATGCTGCTCCACCGAGAGAATGGAATTTTACCCTCGCTAGGGCTCCCAGCCGCGCCGCGCAGCAGGAAACCTGACAGACACACGCACACACACAAACACACACACGCAGAGCTACAGTGGTGCACGTGCATGCACGCTAACACGTGCTGCAAATCAACACACATCCTACATCCTCACACACATAGTGGTCCCAAGAGTGCATTTCTTGAGACATTTCCCCATCCCTTAAAATAAAGTGACCACTACCTAAGAAAAACACTTATTTTCCCCCTGAATCATCAAGAAGCCATCATTAAGTTAATTGCGACACAGTCTTTGGGGACACACAGTGATAGTCTGTGATGCACAAAAGCCTCCATTTCACTCCAGCTAATGTAAACACACACGGTTATGAATACAGGGACATCAGTGGGGACAGTGGGGACACTAGATTTTATCTAGTGTTCTGATTTTATCTACTGTTTTTAAAAAAAATCAATTTTAAATCATGCTTTTTATTGTTTTTGTTTTTTAATGTCTCTGTAAAGCACTTTGAATCACCTTGTTGTTGAATTGTGCTATATAAATAAACCTGCCTTGCCTTGCCTAATGAGTTGTCCCGTAGATTTAGAAACAGTGGCTCTTCCACACTTCTGTCTCAACTTCAAATGTTGCGAAAGTCACCCCCCTCACCCCCCCCCCTTCCTTCTCCACCTCCCCTTCTTTCTTTCATTCCACCTCAAACCCACAGCTCCATCTATCGGTGTCCCAGTGTTACACGAAAGAGTATGTAGGCAAACACTGAACCACTGGAATGGCTTCAGTTGGATACCATCATCACTTTTCCAGCAAGCAGGGAACTATTTCATGTTTAATGCAAATTAAATAGAGTGGCTGCAAACAAGTTTTGCAGTAAATGAACAAAGTGAGTGAAAATAGATGAATAAGCAGACATAATGACACTGGAGCAAAATGAACTAAATATTTTCTCTAAGTGACCTTTAACCTGTATTTTTTCCCTTTTTTTGTCATTTAGAATGTCTGTAGATGTGACTGTGTGGACAAAATGACAGAGGTCTGATGAATCATGTTGCCCAGCAATACTGCGTATGATTCATGCCTCCAACAGGGTTGTATTTACTCAGGAAAAACAACACTCACCCTGAGCCTGCACATACATGTAGACAAGCTTGAGAAAAAATGTAGAAACATGTTTCTTATAATATGTTTTTGCATTTTTTATCAATATAAAGGAAGGTAAAGAGAATGCTCAGCATTAGTGATTATGATATTTTTCTCTTTGTGATGAGTTTTAGCCGATTAAAGGCTCAATCCCATTTTCTATGGTTCCAGGATGTAAATAGAATCTAGACCGGATCTCCAGAGAGAGATCTAACTGCCTTTATGTGTAGATTACAGACGGGATTAGCAGTTACACAGATTGTTAACCAGTGTCACTCAGGAATGAATTGTCCACAAACAAGACCCAGGCCTGTTGCTTGGAACTAAATGTGGAAGAGCTTGGCTTGTCAGGCAACCTTTAAGGCAATTGTTGCCTTTGTTCAGTGTGGTTTTGACCTAATCATAAACACGACTGTTTGCATTTGTTGGCTCCCTCCTTCCTCCCTCAACTAGGAAATTATCCACAAAAATTATATTGTTAAAGGCGGTGATATGAGGTGTAATGTGAAAACACCCCCTAATTGCAAATGAGATTTTTTTTTTCAAACTAAATGTTATCCTCCACCCCCAACCACACCATGACAGTGGTGGAAAATTTGTGGAAATGGTGGACTTAAAAAAAAAAAAGAAAAGGAAAGGAAAGAAAGCCATGCAGACTACATACAACCTTCACTGAGCGCCTCTCCATGAAATGCTGAAGCCAAGGTAACATTTACACCATGAAAATGCTCCAAATAATAACACTGACACTTTACATATAAAATATTCCTGCACTTTTTTGCATTGGAAATATTTTCCATCTGCAACATTTGTCAGGTGTAGCATACAGAGGTTATCATTATAATTATTTTTCTTCTCTCTCATTGAGCACCTCCAGTGAAAAAGCCCAGCCCGTCTCAGCTCTGGCTGTTTGTAGTGCAGCAAGCCGAGGCAGCAGCGCTCTCTTTGGGATTTAGCCTTTCAAAAGTCCTCGTCAGATTTGCAGCGCAGACGTACTTCTGCTGCCTGCCGCCCCCACATCTCTGCCCCCCCACACCCCAACACCACCACCACCACCACCACATCTCCCCATCCCTCTAACCACCATCCCTCCCCTTCCTCCCCCATCAACCTCCTTCCCCTCTCCTCTCTCTGCTCACTCTGCTGCAGATGTTTTGGGTATGTTTTCTTAGTGAGGAAGCTGCGCCAACTGCCAAGTGTCGACAAAATGCCCCTCAGTCGTTTGCTGCAGTCGCTGGTGTGGCGGTGGTAAGGCTGGCCAACGGCTGGTGAGCTAGAAGTTAGCATGAATGGCAGCCAACATTCCAGAGACACAGAGAGGTCATGTAGAGGTTAGAGCCAGTGGTTGGCAAAGTGCACAATGTGCAGGCTCCTAATTATCCAACCTGCAACACAGGAGTATCTTTATGAGAGTAAAGTGAAAGTTACTGCATAAATAAACACGCATGAATCTATCTCTGTGATGGTTTGCTGTGTTCGGACACCGGGCTCCAGTGTTTTGCACCACAATGTGGCAAACATTTACTGAAGGGATTTCAGGTTCAGTTTGACTGGAACAGTGTGCTCATTAACTTGCTTGTTGTATGGCATCACAACACAACAAGTCAGGTGGAAAACTTTTCTTACACAACAAATAAATCAAACTGCTGTGCACATAACAGGGGATGCCTTATCCCATGTCCCCTGTCCACACAGGAAATTTCCCAGTTTTGTTCAAGTGTTGATTATTCAGTGGATGTTATCCTGCGTGTTGATTATGCACTCAGAGTGGATATGGCTTGGAGGCTGTTCAAAACTATCTGAAAGTGTTAAATTAACTCTGATGGGAACGGAATTACCTAAAAACTGGTACGGTGATGAGTGTTAACACCAGCAATGTTGCAGGTTTCATGTATTAATTTCAACGCTGTCAGCAGGTGAGGAGATTCCAGTCAGTGTTTCTTCACTTATTGGCATCAAAATAGTGTTCACAGGTTTACTGTTTTGCACCACTCTTATTAATGCCATTTTTTCCAATCCAGCTCATTTTTCAGAGCCAGTCACCATGTAGTATCTGTACAAATAACCATCAAAAAACTTTGTCAGCAGCTGCCTAAACACTAGTTAGAATCCGAAAAGTCTTGGTTTCATTTACTGACATCAAAATAATTGTTTACTACTTTGTCATGTATGTATGTCATGCAATCAGAACCAATTACCTTATAGTGTGCAACAAAGTAGTTGTTGTTTGGGAGATCCAACCCTTGCAGTAAGAGCAAGGGTTGGGTCAGATTACTTTGAAATGTAGTCAGTTACCATCTAGAAATACTAATTACTAAGCAATTACTTATTAGTACTAAGTAATTATTAATGTTCTGTTTTTATTTTGACAAGCGTGTTATGTAATATGATATATTTGGATTGCTTCAAAATAAAATAAAATAATAGAACATTTAACATTTTTCCATCTAAAAACATTTTTAACCAAAATCAGATTGTGCTTCAAACAGAATCAGAACTATATCTGTTGCTTAAATGCTTTAAGTCATACGAATTAACAGCAGTGCTGTATAACTTTATAACTGACATTTTAAAGAAGCAATCCAAATATAATTTAGTCATATTTGACAGTGGGATTATTACCTACTAATACACGAATAAGATATCTTTTCATTTTTTGTAAGCCCAATTACACGTAGACTATTACTACTAACCCTGATAAGAACATACAAAAGTATGCAGTTTAATATTTTCAGTGTACAAAAGTAATCTGTGTCCTAAAATCCATAGTTCCTGTATTTATACATCCACATTCTGCTTTTCAATAATTAAACATCTGTAGCTTTCATGCAGAAGATAATCAACAACTTTTCCCAGTAAAACCTGACTGTAGCATATTGTTATGAAAAAATTGCAGCATATTGTATCTTCTAGTAAGTTAATCCACATCCATATAACTATCTATTATTAGTAACATCTGTGCGCCACATTTTGGTCTATCAACACGTATGATTTTTTTTGTGGATCAATCAACACCTGTACTAAGTTACTCGATAATTATGTAGATAACATTGTGGCTTATCAATAGTTGTCTGTACCACATCTTCTACCAACAAGCATTTTCTGTAGAGGGTGAGGCTGATGGGAGACCAAACTTGATGTTCAGGAGAGAAAGAAAGAAAAATAGCTGGCTGTGCTGCTACCATCCCCCATCTCGTAGGCATGGCAGCAGCCTCGCACACATGCGCCTGCACACATTCACACACAAACACACACACACAGTTGCTCCTCGACACACACACACACACACACACACACACACACACACACACACACACACACACACACACACAAATACACATCCATACAAAGCACACATACATAAACGCATGCACACAGATACACGCACAGCCCATCTCTCTCTGCTACCTGATGTGAGGCAGAGAGAATATTCCAGAAACCAAACACAATGAATGTTCCTCTACTATTCATACAAAACAGAAAATCTCACTGCAACGGTCCTAATTCAGATTAAACCCATACGTGCATTTAAAAGCTGCTCTCGACACTCTTAAGAATCAAATTTAAAGTGGGAGAGAATAAAATATTAGGGTAGAGGAGAAAAAGTTTATGGTATAGCTCCAGTGCTGGATAAATAAAGTGTTTTAAGAGGCAGCATTTGAAGGAGAAGAGCAGCTGTGATGATCTGTAGCGTTCCTGCTGACCTTCCTGCACCTTCATAATACAACACTCAGAGCGGCTCAGGGCTGATTCGCTTCAGCTGTACAAGGTTATTTCTTGGAAATTTGATGAGATTTTTAATTTCAAAGATGTTTTAAGCATTTGAACATTAATTCATGCAGTTACAGTTCCTTTCAATGTCACAGGAAGATTGAAATGAAGTCCTGTGAGGGAGTTTAAGTAGGAAGGGTTTTGACAATTTGTTATAAGTATGGCCAGGTCTTCAAAAAGAGAAGTGGGTTGCCTTTGAACTCATAGCAATCCACTTGCCTGATTATTTATCATCAATATTATATACTAAATAATATTATATACTGATTATATACTAGATTTTAACTTGCCTTTAAGGTAATTTATAAATATGATGCAGCTTTCCATTTATATGTTTCTTAATGCGGATAAAAGTAGAGATAAAATACACCATAATTAGGTTTAAAGTAAGAAAATGGTTGTAAATCAGGCATGTGATCATGACATGATGAAATCCAATACATGTGAATTTAAACTTTCAAATTAACGTACTTCAATTTTGTGTGGTCAAAGAGTTAAAAAAAAGTTAGTTGGACCTTTTTAAGAGGTTCCTACTAGCTGCCACACATATCAGCACTTAAACTACTTATAAAATTAACCCCTTACTGGTCTTGGCTGTTCTATTGTTGCTGGAGTGCTATTCCTAATGCAGTTTTTATTAGTTGTAACTTCTAAAGTATTGAAAAGGCTGTCAATTATTTCTAGTTCTGCTACCTCTGCTATTGCTACTCATGCAAAGCACTGTATACTTGTTTGTTATTATACAGCCATTATGTGCTGTATATTTCTAGAACTGCAGCCTCTGTTGGTAGGAACAAAAACACATCATGAATTCATTAGGATATCAGAAAAAACTGTATTCACTTGTGCTTCAGAGAAACTTGCACAGCCAATGCAGAAATCTCTGTATTACTGAGCTCATGTAATGCAGATCATGGGGGTGAGGAGTTGGGGGGTATGATAGGGCTGGTCTATAACAGGGCTATCTACTGATGTAGCCTGTATTATTTAATTTGACTGCATCAAAATATGACATAAAAATACTAAGACACTAAGAAAGACATATCTGTCCTTTTACTCCACTAAATTTGTTGTAAAATATGATTCCTTCCTTCACAAGAAACTTTCCAGTTGTAGATAAGTATATATGGAGTGGACAACAATAAGAAATCTGTTGCAAGAAGGTATCATATCCTTCATGACTTCAAATGAATGTTGGAGATATCATATAGACAAATATATACACAAATATAATTGTATAATCATTTTAAATATAAAGAGTAAGTGGCTAAACAAGATGTAAAAAGTCAGAATAAACTGCAGACTGCTCCTGAGCTGGCTGTGTCCTCATCGCCGTCTGTTAGAGAGGTAAAAGTCTGCTGTGGTTTACTGTCATCATCCAACTGGACACAAACATCACAGTTCACTGCTTAATTTATCCCCAGTGTTTACCTTGCCAGACTCTGCCAGTGTCCTTGTATCATCTGCAATCCCCACAATGCCTTTTTTTTTCCAGGCTTTGTGTAATCGGCATCATCCCAATGACGATCAATAGCGCTTCAAAATTACAGCGCTGGACTGGGTGCTATCTCCAGTCCTGCTGATTATTGGACTTTGCATAGTGTTGAGTCGGTTTTTCTGGGCTCTGGTCTTACCAGCAGCCAGGTATAACATGGGAATGGATATCTGTTTGAATAAAAGCCCAAAGCTTCTGGCAGCTCCAGTCCAAATCAATGTTCAGGCCAGGGCACCAGATACATTCGTTTCCCTTCAGAAAGGAGCCATTCTTTCTTATCTCTCAAGTTTTCCTGACTTCGATCCTCACACATAGCCCCCCCCCCCCCCGCAAAAAAAATAAAAAATAAATCAGCTCGAAAAATGCGTAGAACCAGGAGTCTGACTCTTTTTTTTTTTTTTTACAAGATTGTGGGAGGTAAGGGGGCTTGGGGGAAAGGTTGGAGAGGGGTGTTCCCTAATGAGCTTTAAAGAAAGGGTGCAGCCACGTTAAAATGAGAGGAAACAGACCTCCCACCAAAAATGAATACCAGAAAGATGCAAATGCACTCAGCAGTGAATTTATTATTCTGAATATGTTCGGAAACAAAAGGCTCTGGAAAACAGAGGGAGTGAAAGTGAACTGCTTCCCTCTGCTCTTCACTGCCTAAAAAATAATAATAAAAAAAAAAATAACAGAGTGGAAAGGGAGAGGATGGGAGAGAGAGAGAAAGATGGAAAGGGAGGGGTATGAAAAAACAGGCAGAGAGAGGGGGAGAGAGAGAGAGAGAGGAAAAATCCTGGGCCCTGTTTCTTCTATTTTTTTAAGCAGTGGCATCCTGTGTTCTTGGATGTGTCGTTGCCATGGCAACTGTAACTTGGTGACCTCGTTATTTCTACCTAATCCCGCTCTGAAATTATGGTTGCTCCACCCTTTTGCCTGGCTGCCCTGATAACATAATCATTGCAAATGAGGCAGGGGAATGAAGAAGAAGAAGAAGAAGTAGAAGAAGGAAGAGAAGAAGAAGAAGAAACATATATGGCAGAGCTTTTTTTCCTTCAAACCAGATAACCAATAACTGTAATCACATACATTCACCAAAATACACGCACTGCTGCTCTTAGTGTTCTGCAGTCCTTTGCAACAGCTGTTGATGGGGTTGAGTAATTAAAATATGCACTTAGCAATAATCGGCATTGAGTGGTTGATAAACTGTATTGATTTCAGATCAGACAGGAGTTTATTACAGTGGAAACTGTGCCAAGTTAACAATAAAGCTGCCAGTTGCAAAGTTTAGAAATTCTCAAACTGAAGACCAGACGAAACTAAATCTACTGTACAACACACACACACAAACACACAGATACATGCACACAGCAGCATATAAACACCTGAATTATTGATTTCAGTGTTTGATTAGATTTACTTATTGGATGGGGCAGAAGAGGCACTCTGAAAAATTGATGGATTTTTAGAGATAAACATGCAAACTAATAAGAAATCCACAGTCATGCCTATTCAATAATTCACCAAATTTACATATTATTATTGGCATATCTCATTACTCCAGACCAAGACACTTATATATTCCAAAATTTTATTAGTTGGGTATTCCGTTGCATAAATTAACATGAATAATGAAGCATGAGAGATACTTTAAAGTCATAATTCAAAGAAATTCCTCATTTAGGAACATAAGAGAAAAAGGCTTTGTGTGGTCAAATAGGCCACACCATCTTTAGTAACTGAATTGTTTAGAAACCCTTACTATAGATCTGATTAAAAATATACTCACTCAATATAATTTGACATGTTTTTTGTTTACATCTACAACATTATTCTTTAGCTAAAATACTTAAAATAAAACACTTTTATTCCCCCCAAAATCTGAATTTAGCTTCTTAATTTTACAATACTTTAATGTAATATTTTATAGGAGGGTATGACCAGTGTTGGGGAGTAACGGAATACATGCACCGCCGTTACGTATTTAAAATACAAAATATGAGGAACTGTATTCCGTTACAGTTACAGTTTAAAAAGGTGGTATTTAGAATACAGTTACATTGTTGAAATAAATGTATTACACGGTGGTATATCCCTGTTTCATATTGTCGTGGGTCAGGACTGTTTGGGTTTTGTTTGACATGTTCTGTTGTTCTGTTGTTCCGTTACGGTTGCCATGGTTATAGGGTGACCCCCACTGTGTGTTTCCTGGGTGAGAGAGCGCCTTTTTGTTGTTGTTGTTGTTGTGCTAAGCTAATAGGCAGAATGCTACAGGCATAGCCCTAAAGAATGTAGCCTCATAGGCAGTGTAGTCCGTGCTGCAGGTAGAATGGACTACCATACCCGTTATGTGTCTGTGAGCGAGGGAGGGAGAAAAAGGAGAGTGGAAAAGTACGAGCTGTCACCGAGCAGAAACGGGAGCTGGAAGCATGTAAATATAATAATAACCACTGCAGCCAAGAAGAGCGCCTGACCAGGCCAGTTGTAAGTAAGCTATTAAGACTCGACTGTACACCGTGTTCGTGTTTTCCTCCGAAAAAATAAGTTCCATTGGAGCAGCCTTTCAACGCCTCTCTCTGTCTCTCGCTAGCAAAGTTGACCCACACAACAAAGTAAAGCTATTTTTCCGCTACGAGCCCGACACGGAACCGACGTATTAGCCAGAGGTCCCTTTATTTATTTATTTATTAACCTTTATTTAACCTTTACTATGGGTCGGAGCCGCGAACCTTCAGTAATATTAATAAATCACATTCATGTAGTTGTAAACAGCATGATAATATATTAAGTAATCCAAAGTATTCAGAATACGTTAATCCCATTGAGTAACGTAACGGAATACGTTACAAAATACATTTTGGGGCATGTATTCTGTAATCTGTAGTGGAATACATTTTAAAAATAACCTTCCCAACACTGGGTATGACCTCATATGGGAGACCATATGCATATATGTTGGCTCCTTCATTGTTACATTTGGAGACATTCTGAGACAGACAACTTCATTTAGAGCTTCATCATCATCATCATCATCATCATCATCAATACATCAATAATTGACTTTGAATTAAGTTCAGCACCTAAACAACAATCGCAGTTTCTCACCTGGCCCATTGGGAAAATTAATTCCCCACCCCTGATCTATAGCGTTCTTTAACATGATAAAAAACAACAACATTTAAATTATATAATTTGCTTATGCACCTTGGATTGTTATTCCATTATACAACACACCAACCATCTATTAACAATCAAAAACGCACCAGTAATTTGTGGTTGGTGTATTGTTTTATTACCATAAGTCTGTCTAAGTTTTATTTTGAGTCAGTCTCATACATGCTATCTTGCTATCAAGATCTATTTTGCTTCATACACTATATTACCAACTGATGTATAATTAAACAGTCCCCTGCAAATGCATTTCCCTTTTCTGATTTAGCCTTCTAAGTATGAAGATAATAAGAATTATAATGTCAATGAGCAGGAACCTACTTATAACATTTATGTTAGTTTTGTTATTCTAAATACATAGTTTAAATGTTTACATGTACACTGTATTACTTCGCAACTAATATCAATACCAGAAATCCTATATAACTATATAACGTAGTCTTTTACATATCAATATATTTTTTATTAATGTTTAATAAAGTTACACTGTAATGAAAAAAGTACAAGAATGTGTTATTATGTTTATATTATACATACATACAAATTATTAAAGGAATTTCTTCCTTAATAGCATTACAGGGATAATTCCAACTTTCTCTTTGACTTGTTAGATGTCACATGCAAATACATGATGGCAGCTGTTTAAATATGGTAAACAAAACAAACAAAACAAAACTCAGTGGAACTATTATTTTCTAGTCTAAAGTTTGTTTGTTTTTTACAGTCATTGTTGCAGTGAAAAATAACAATCATGTCTGAATTGCAGGCTCAGAGTACATTGCAGTAGCTTGCATCACAGTCAGGTCATGCACCACTAATTTTTTGTAGACTGTAACTGTGTGTTACATATCAGATGATGGCATTTTAACTAAATTTCATCCCCTCTCCTCGTTTGAGAAGATGGCAAATGAAAAAATATGTTGTTGTTGCAAATAAATAAAAGATTTTATTGTGTATATGTTGACATGTAATTATCTAGTCACATACAGTATAACGTTGACTCTAAATGACCGTACACTTATATCTTCCAATAAATGGTATTAGAGCCCAGATCAAACTTTTTATATTTTGTAAGTAGTGTTGGGAAGGGTACTTTTAAAATGTATTCCACTACAGATTACAGAATACATGCCCCAAAATGTATTGTGTAACGTATTCCGTTACGTTACTCAATGAGAGTAACGTATTCTGAATACTTTGCATTACTTAATATATTATCATGCTGTTTACAACTACATGAATGTACTATTGCTGTGTGATTTATTACTATTACTGAAGGCTACTCGCCATACCAACTAGATTTTTAAATCTTAATATAAAATGAGTAACAGTAGGGTGGACATTAGGTAAGGCTGCACTTTTTGCAGCGATCTCATATAGAAAACTATTCCGCACGTATAAAAAACAGGTCTGCGGCTCCAAACTGTAGTAAAGGGACCTCTGGCTAATACATTGGGTTCGTGTCGGGCTCGTAGCTGAAAACTAGCTTTACTTTATTGTCTGGGCCAACTTTGCTAGCGAGAGACAGAGAGAGGCGTTGAAAGGCTGCTCCAATGGAACTTATTGTTTAATAGCTTATTTACAACTGGGCTCGTCAGGCACTCTTTTTGGCTGCAGTGGTTATTATTATATTTACATGCTTCTCCCGTTTCTGGTTGGTCACAACTTGTACTTTTCCACTCTCCTTTTTCTCCCTCCCTCACACTCACAGACACATAACGGGTATGGTAGTCCATTCTCCCTGCAGCACGGACTACACTGCCCATGAGGCTACATTCTTTAGGCCTATGCCTGTAACACTCTGCCTATTGCCTTCATATTAAATCATTTTTTGAATAATAATTTTGAAAAATATTTCTTCATGTCATTATGCGGGCCGCAAATGGAGGTGACATGGGCTGAGATTGAGACACGGGCATTAGAGCCTCTTAATGCGTGTTTTGTTTGGGTTTCCACCAGCGTGGAATTACCAAATATAGAGAGGGCATAGCCTAACATATGAAACATGTACTCCATTTATTTAAACAATGTAACTGTATTCTAAATACCACCTTTTTAAATGGTAACTGTAACGGAATACAGTCACTCGTATTTTGTATTTTAAATACGTAACGGTGGTACATGTATTCTGTTACTCCCCAACGCTGTTTGTAAGTTTGATAACAATAATGATACAGCCTGGTAATGTTTTAAAATATAGTTTGATATGTGTCTCTTCAACTCTGCAACTCTGACTAGAAATTAAAAAAAGCTGCACCAGGAACTTGGGACGTCCAAAACATTATAAAAGCATTAGGAAATAAATCGCTACAAATAGTAACTGTAACAAGCACATCTACTTTCTAGTGCTATTTGTTTATATTGGCTAATGTTAACAGAAAGTACCTTATGGATTATGGCTTTATGGCTATATTTCCTTCTTTATCCACTTTTCTATTTACTAAAGCTCTGTTTAAAAATACACCCAATATATTTGACATGTTTTGTATTTACACAGTAATGCTACAGCCTTTTTTAAAGTATTTCTTAAAATATTAATTCCCCCAAAATTCTGTATATAGTTTCAGACCTGTTAGTGCCATCATTGTTACTTTTTAAGCCACTTAAAGACAATTTTACAGATATTTTCAAGCTAATGATTTAGGCTAATGTTGCGAGAAATTCAAATCAATTACACCACTGGTTTGGGGCATTGGGAATTCATTAAAATGGGCTAATAATTGTAACTGTAAGAAGCACATCCACTCTCTTGTCCTTTTAGTTTATATAGCCTAATGTTAGCAGAAGTTATATTGTGGCTTAAGCTATATTGGTCAAAACATGAGTCATTATCAGCTGATAATCTATAAATGAAACCAAATTAGGTAGCTAAACAGGTTTATGATATTAAAACAAAGAGGGAGAAAATATTTTTGCCTGAAACTGGTACCTTTAGCAGCGCTACTCATTTATTTACTTTATGTCCTATGCACCTATGAATATTTAAAAATGACCTTTAATGGAGCTCCCATTTTAGAATGAATGAGACGAACACTTAAAACCTTAGCTATAGTGTTTTTCCATCATCAAACTAACAAATCAGCTCACTAGTTAAAGACAGCAGCAACGACAGCTAACAACTGTAAACCTGTGGTTCAAAAGGTTATAAGAAGTTATTTAGTGTTTCCTTGAATCTAAGACATCAATTTAACAAAAAATCCTTGCATCAAATTCAAAATGATCTGATATTTTTCAACAAATAATAAAATGTCTTACTGATATGTTATGTTTTCGATGTTCTGTTCTTATTCATATTCTTTTTTTTCCTTTATTTTATTTTATTTTATTTTATTTTTTACATTTTACATTTTACACAACAACCTAACGCTTTTGGAATGGGGATTGCAACTTTTTAAGGTGAGTCTGTAACATTTCCAATTAAAAAAAACCCTAAAAAACCCCAAAAAGGTCATTAAGGGATGACGGCTGGTGGGATCGGGGCTTAAGTAATTCTCAATATGATTTTAATTGAATATTAAAAATATTACTTGAAAATGTTTGTATTGTAATCATCTTTAGTCATAACTAAAATTGAGACATCTTAAAATTGAGTTACAGCTAGAGGTGTAGTTTATTGTTCAGTAATTACTTGAAAATGTCACAGTTTCACACTGCAGATGTGTAATTATTTTGTCAACAAAGGTCTCACATTAGCTGTCACTTTTAAAAGGCACGCTTATTTGTTGTAAATCTGAGTAGGTGTCAGTGTTTTTAAATTTTAGAATTTAGAAAGACTTTACTTATATTAAGAAGAAAAGCCACATGCGGGAGACTTGGATATTTCTTGGCTGCTCACCTTCTAACAATCCCCCCCACCCCACTTCCATCCAAGATGTAAATGAGAAACAGATGTTCAGGAGGTTGGGGGGCATTGAGGAGAATGTGCTTTCATGAAGACCTTAGGCTTAGAAGAACCAGAAAATCCCAAACTTGGATCATTTTGGGCTGGCTTCTTTGCACTAGACGCCATCCAGGGAAGTCAATGGAGATAGAAACGGGTAAACTAACAGACAGGCATATGGACAGATGTGTACAGTAGACAGAGAGGGAAGTGTGCACATAATCCACCCTGAGAGAGAGGATCGCTCAACTCCCAAGAGGCTTATCTTGGTCAGATCCTGTTGCTTGTATGGAAACTCGGATTTCGGTCACATCGTCCAGTGTTTTAGTGCCACCTCCACCCCACCCCCTTCACTCATACTGACACACACACGCTCCCTCCCACCCCCAATGACCTGGATTTGACTGGCTCCTGCCTGCAGTATCCGCCCACATTGACTTCAATGGGCCTACAGTGCTTACTGTTGGATGCTGTAACTGACAGGGAAATGGGTCTTTCACTTATATTGTTTTGTAACTTTTTTTTTTGTAACCGGATGAACAAAATAATTAGTAGCAGCTTTTGTAAAATAGAGCCTGCAAGTTGCAAAAGCAGTAATACCATTTGGAGTACCTCAAATCACCTAAGAAGTAATGGCAATCGCAATGGTAACAGGTAATTTAGTAGTAATAACACCATAGGCTAACAGTATGATGACAGTAATATTATGTGAGCTTCAGCTAAGTTGTACCAACAGCTGGTAGCAGTACCAGTGGAGAAGCCAAACCAGTTTGAAAGTTGAGGCCAGGTAGATACTATTACTTAGGGTAGGTATGGCATGAACCTGTGGCAAAGATGTTTTTAACAAATAACAAAAAACAAAGTTTAACTAGAAAAATTGGAGGCAGCATAGTAACATGGTGGTTAGAGCACAGTAACCTCTGCAAGATGGTCCTGTGTTCAAACCCACTGGTCTTTGTATGAGGACTTTGCATGTTCTCCCTGTGTCTCTAAGTACTCCAGCTTCCTTAAGCAGTCTGAAAACATCCATGTTATTTAATTGGTTATTCTGAAATTGGCTGCAGGTATGAATGTAGAATGAATGGTTGTATGTCTCTCTGTGTTAGTCCTGCGCACCCCGCCTCTTGACCAGTGACAGCTGGAATAGGCTTCAACCCAACCATGAGCCTGAACTGGATAAGCAAAAAAAAGGAAAAGGATGGCTAGAAAAAAATTGCAGTTGCTGGATGTAACCCCAGTTCAATGAGTAATGATGATAGGGTTTCATGGCAGTGAGAACTGTGGCCACCACTTGGATCTGCTCTGAGTATTGTTCATAGGAAAAATAGTGTGAGCTAATAAGAACTGATCTGATGTGTTGCAAACACGTCCTGTCATTTTGTTGTGTCTCATGCTCCTTATCACTAGAATGGGTTTGCTGGGAAATTTAGTGAATTCATTTTCTTATATGTAATCTATGAACATGTATGCAGTTTTACAGCTGCTTTGCAAATGTATAATGGGTTAAGTTTAGATTATTACATCAAAGTAGTTTGTAACTTTCCTTCACCTCCAACCAGTCGTGCCAGATGGCTGCCTTTCCCAGAGCCTGGTTCTGCTGGAGATTTCCCTTCCCAGTGCTGCCTAGTGCTTGCTCATAAGGGATCATCTGATTGTTTGGGATTTTCTCTCTAATACTGTGGGGTCTTTACCTTACAGTATGAAGCACCCTGAGGCAGCTGCTGTTGTTTATTTGGCAGTACATAATTAAAACGGAATTGAATTGAATACATTTATACGATTTCGATGCCAAACTTATTTAAACTTTAAATTATTTTAGAGATCTGTTCTGATCCCAAATCACAAAAATAGTTCTTATTGAAAGTCAAAATCTTATTAATAATGGTCTCAACAGCAGTACCCAAGTGGTTTTAGCTATTACCTACCCATACCTGACATTGAGTGTATGCATAATTTTGCAGATAATGGTTTCAGCACTAACATCATAATGTTTTTTCTTTTTCTATTTGGCACATCTGTATTATTTTATTATTGAACATAAGCATAAATAACCTCTTTAACTTGGATTGTGTCTGTAGTAGGATGGAGGGATTACTTGTTGAACTCAGGAAAAATTATTTTAAACTGCCATTTAACTCTTTGTACACATGTATCATTTCCCATAGGATCATGTCACAGTTTTTCATGTAGTGTTCTAAAGACCTGTGGTGATCCTTTTTTCTTTTTTTTTTTTGGAAAACAAATGCTCCACTTGCTTTCTAACAGTGTCAGAGCTGTTAGGAACAAGAACCTATCAGGTATTCCTGGTCCCAGAAGTGACAGCTGTGATTAGATGGATCATATGTAATGCCAGGCCTCTTTAGCTTCACCCCATCATTGCTGCAGGCCTAATAATGAGGTTATTGCCTGTAATGGTAGCCTGCCTTTGTCCCCTCTGTTTGTTATCACTTTAGCTGTGTCTGGCCAGGGGCATTTACATTTTGGGTGTTATCCAAAGACACTCCAACAAAGTGCAACAGTACAAGAAACCTCCATTACTAGATTATCAACAATGCAAGCAACCAACAACTCAGAATACAGAAGGTCCCAGCATCAGTAGCTCAAATGTGTGACAAAGGAAACCTTGTTTGGCAATAACAGCTGCAGAAGAAAACAGAGAGCTGGTGTTAGCTCAGATACCCCGAGGCCCTGATTCTCAGACTCTGGACCTGCTCCTCCTTCATCTCCCCGAGTAACACATGGGGTCAAAGTGTTAGAGGGGAGGGGATGTGTGTACTAGAGAACATATGTACCAAATGGTTCATTCATTCACGGGTTTGACCTTTTCTTTTTTTTTTTTTTTATTAATTATGTGTCAGTTTTAATTAAGAGTGCAGGGTGACATGTTCATGTTGTCTGATTTACTGGCAATAATAAAAATAAAGCTATTTAAATTAGATGCATATATAATAGATAATTAGTGTGGGGCTGATGTTTAGTATGAATATTGTCAAAACAACCAATGGGGGTAACTCAACACCCACCACTGATGGCGGTCATGAAAGCAAGCAGAGAAGGCAGAATAGGCAGCGCATTCAATAAATGCTTAAAAATGCTTGAAATGTCACGAGGTAATATGAATTCAAATGTAACTAAACTCTACTGAAAAAGCGACTCAGTCTTATAGAAATGTAACTGTTATTAAGAACATTGGTGGTGTTAACTCATTGTGAAGCACTAGTTTAGGCCATATAGTGTCCAGTTTTTAAACAATTAACCAATAATCAAATCTTTCCTTTCTTTCTATTGTTGTACAATGATGTACAAACTGTAACGCCATCTGAGGAAAAGTCATTGTTTTTGGATATATGTATGTATATATATATAAAAACACCCAGCACGCCCCTGCGGGCGGTTTATCCTTCAAGCTCGGGTCCTCTACCAGAGGCCTGGGAGCTTGAGGGTCCTGCGCAGTATCTTAGCTGTTCCCAGGACTGCGCTCTTCTGGACAGAGATCTCCGATGTTGTTCCTGGGATCTGCTGGAGCCACTCGCCTAGCTTGGGAGTCACCGCACCTAGTGCTCCGATTACCACGGGGACCACCGTTACCTTCACCCTCCACATCCTCTCGAGCTCTTCTCTGAGCCCTTGGTATTTCTCCAGCTTCTCGTGTTCCTTCTTCCTGATATTGCTGTCATTCGGAACCGCTACATCGATCACTACGGCCGTCTTCTTCTGTTTGTCTACCACCACTATGTCCGGTTGGTTAGCCACCACCATTTTGTCCGTCTGTATCTGGAAGTCCCACAGGATCTTAGCTCGGTCATTCTCCACCACCCTTGGGGGCATCTCCCATTTTGACCTCGGGACTTCTAGGTTATACTCGGCACAGATGTTCCTGTACACTATGCCGGCCACTTGGTTATGGCGTTCCATGTATGCCTTGCCTGCTAGCATCTTGCACCCTGCTGTTATGTGCTGGATTGTCTCTGGGGCATCTTTACACAGCCTGCACCTGGGGTCTTGCCTGGTGTGATAGACCCCAGCCTCTATGGATCTTGTACTCAGAGCTTGTTCTTGTGCTGCCATGATTAGTGCCTCTGTGCTGTCTTTCAGTCCAGCTTTGTCCAGCCACTGGTAGGATTTCTGGATATCAGCCACCTCCTCTATCTGCCGGTGGTACATACCGTGCAGGGGCCTGTCCTTCCATGATGGTTCCTCGTCTCCCTCCTCTTTCTTGGGTTTCTGCTGCCTGAGGTATTCACTGAGCACTCGGTCAGTTGGGGCCATCTTCCCAATGTATTCTTGGATGTTCCTTGTCTCATCCTGGACTGTGGTGCTGACACTCACCAGTCCCCGGCCCCCTTCCTTCCGCTTAGCGTACAGCCTCAGGGTGCTGGACTTGGGGTGAAACCCTCCATGCATGGTCAGGAGCTTTCTTGTCTTTATGTCAGTGGCTTCTATCTCCTCCTTTGGCCAGCCTATTACCCCAGCAGGGTACCTGATCACGGGCAGGGCGTATGTGTTGATGGCCCGGATCTTGTTCTTACCATTCAGCTGACTCCTCAGGACTTGCCTGACCCTCTGCAGGTACTTGGTGGTTGCAGCCTTTCTAGCGGCCTCTTCATGGTTCCCATTTGCCTGCGGGATCCCCAGGTACTTGTAACTGTCCTCTATGTCTGCAATGTTGCCTTCTGGTAGTTCAATCCCCTCAGTTCTGACTACCTTCCCTCTCTTTGTTACCATCCGACTACACTTCTCCAGTCCGAACGACATTCAGCTGGATAGCGTAGTGGTTAAACTACACGCCTTTGGAACAGAGGATCGCAAGTTCGATTCCTGCCTGGGGCGTCTGTATCCAGTAAGGGTCCTAAGGCTAGACCCCCTATGCTAAGCAAGCCTACCGCAGACATGAGCGAGACAGATAAATATGAAGGCATGCCGGCTCGGACGTCGCCCGGATCAACAAGGTCCGCGTCAGGTGTTGAGGAACCAGGGCACCCTGACGAAAAGTGGGCTACTGGAACAAGAAGGCATCGGTGGGCAAGGGACGAAAACAGGGCGTTGTTGGAATGCTACTACGCAAGTAACCCCGGCGGAAGGGGCTACATGAATAGGATGAGGGACCTATGGATTCTTCGATACCCAACATCCACAATGACGGCGAAACAACTAGTAGCTCAGTGTTCCAACATTCGAAAGAAGGGACTGCTCTCACAGCTAGAGATTGACGAGGTACAACACAAATGCTACGGCAAGGAGGAGTCAGGACGCCAGGTCAGGGGGGAGATATCATCACCCCCACCCGAGATTGGGTACATAGCCCCAAGTGCGATAGGAGAAGGATCGTTGAGTGCGAGAGGAACTGACCTGAAAAATAGGATCATGGCCAAGCTTGAAACCTGGATCCCCCGTAGCCGGTTACCAAGATTACGTGAAGTACCCTCAGAAGGTCTGCTAGATGATGTTAATGCAGCACTACGGGCAATACCTACAACCACGATTACCGACACTAACAAGCTGATCTACAATACGGCAGCAGTGATCAGTGAGATGCTTGGCTACAAGTTGGCTACAAGTTGAACAGCCACAAGGGGCAGTACCCTCCATATATATATATATATATATATATATATATATATATATATAACTGGCTGCACTCAACCAGCTGCTAGTTGACGAGAGACACCCGGAATGGCTAACCAAAGGCCAGACAGTCCTGATCCCCAAGGACCCCAAGAAGGGACCGGTCCCATCCAACTACCGACCAATAACCTGCCTCAGTACTACATGGAAGCTCCTGTCAGGCATCATATCGGCTAAGATGAACAGGCACATGGGTCAATACATGAGCGGGGCACAGAAAGGGATTGGCAAGAATACCAGAGGCGCAAAACACCAGCTACTGGTAGACAGAACAGTCAGCCGGGACTGCAAGACCAGACTGACCAACCTGTGCACTGCCTGGATTGATTACAAGAAGGCCTATGACTCATTGCCCCACAGCTGGATACTGGAATGCCTAGAATTGTACAAGATCAACAGGACCCTAAGAGCCTTCATCAGGAACTCAATGGGGATGTGGCGTACAAAACTAGAGGCCAACTCCAAGCCCATAACACAAGTCACAATCAAGTGCGGGATCTACCAAGGAGATGCTCTGTCCCCACTGCTGTTCTGCATAGGCCCGAACCCGCCTCAGTGAGATCATTAACAAGACTGGCTACGGATACCGACTACGGAACGGAGCAGTTGTCAGCCACCTCCTGTACATGGATGACATCAAGCTGTATGCCAAGAGTGAACGAGACATCGATTCACTGATCCACACTACCAGGATATACAGCAATGACATTGGAATGTCGTTCGGACTGGAGAAGTGTAGTTGGATGATAACAAAGAGAGGGAAGGTAGTCAGAACTGAGGGGATCAAGCTACCAGAAGGCAACATTGCAGACATAGAGGACAGTTACAAGTACCTGGGGATCCCGCAGGCGAATGGGAACCATGAAGAGGCCGCTAGGAAAGCTGCAACCACCAAGTACCTGCAGAGGGTCAGGCAAGTCCTGAGGAGTCAGCTGAACGGTAAGAACAAGATCCGGGCCATCAACACGTACGCCCTGCCCGTGATCAGGTACCCAGCTGGTATAATAAGTTGGCCAAAGGAGGAGATAGAAGCCACTGAGATAAAGACAAGAAAGCTCCTTACCATGCATGGAGGGTTTCACCCCAAGTCCAGCACCCTGAGGCTGTACGCTAAGTGGAAGGAAGGGGGCCGGGGACTGGTGAGTGTCAGCACCACAGTCCAGGATGAGACAACGGACATCCAAGAATACATTGGGAAGATGGCCCCAACTGACCGAGTGCTCAGTGAATACCTCAGGCAGCAGAAACCCAAGAAAGAGGAGGGAGACGAGGAACCATCATGGAAGGACAGGCCCCTGCACGGTATGTACCACCGGCAGATAGAGGAGGTGGCTGATATCCAGAAATCCTACCAGTGGCTGGACAAAGCTGGACTGAAAGACAGCACAGAGGCACTAATCATGGCAGTACAGTACAAGATCCATTGAGGCTGGGGTCTATCACACCAGGCAAGACCCCAGGTGCAAGCTGTGTAAAGATGCCCCAGAGACAATCCAGCACATAACAGCAGGGTGCAAGATGCTAGCAGGCAGGGCATACATGGAACGCCATAACCAAGTGGCCGGCATAGTGTACAGGAACATCTGTGCTGAATATTGCCTGGAAGTTCCAAGGTCAAAATGGGAGACGCCCACAAGGGTGGTGGAGAATGACCGAGCTAAGATCCTGCGGGACTTCCAGATACAGACGGACAAAATGGTGGTGGCTAACCAACCGGACATAGTGGTGGTAGACAAACAGAAGAAGACGGCCGTAGTGATCGACGCAGCGGTTCCGAATGACAGCAACATCAGGAAGAAGGAACACGAGAAGCTGGAGAAATACCAAGGGCTCAGAGAAGAGCTCGAGAGGATGTGGAGGGTGAAGGTAACGGTGGTCCCCGTGGTAATCGGAGCACTAGGTGCGGTGACTCCCAAGCTAGGCGAGTGGCTCCAGCAGATCCCGGGAATAACATCTGAGATCTCTGTCCAGAAGAGCGCAGTCCTGGGAAGATAATGCGCAGGACCCTCAAGTTCCCAGGCCTCTGGTAGAGGACCCGAGCTTGAAGGATAAACCACCTGCAGGGGCAAGCTGGGTGTTTTTTATATATAGGAAATAGTCCACACTTTATTAGGTACACCTGCTTACAACCACATGTAAGCAACTCAGTGCATTTAGACACATAGGCTACGTTCACACTGCAGGTCTTAATGCTCAATTCCGATTTTTTGATCAAATCCGATTTTTTTTGTCTGCGTGTTCACACTACAAATAAAATGCGACAGCAAAGGCGCTCTAGTGTGAACGCTCAAAGCGGCCTGCATGCGCAAAAGAAGACTTCACACACAACGCGCTCTGTTTAGACCCAGAGCAAACAGTATTGTTTGACAGATGGCCCTTAATATAAAAACTTCGGACTTCACGTTTCCCAATTTTTGCTTTGAGTTATTTTGTTATTTACATAATAATGTAGATAACCTAATAATGATCCTTATTGCTGTTTTAGAGAGGAGCGGTGCTTCAAAGGATAGTTGCAGATTTCTGTCAGAATCTGCAGATTATACAGTACAAATAAAATGTTCACGTTTCTCCAACGTTGTCTTCCCAACAGTTTCACTGACATCTACACGGGATGGCCAGGAAGCGTTCGCGATGTCTTATCGGGCGCTGATAATTGGCTTCTGTCTTGTGTTGGTGACGTAAAAGACGGATTTAATGCGACATGACCGTTCAAACAGCAGTCGCTTTCTAAAACATCGGATATGTATCGGATTCAGTACCACATACGAAAGTGACCCAGATCGGATTTGAAAATATCGGATTTGCGCCGTTCACACTGTCATAGCATGATCGGATATGGGTCGCATAGGGTCAGAAAAATCGGATTTGATGCGCTTTCGCCTGCAGTTTCTTGAATGTAACAGTGAGTTCGCTGTACTTAAATGATCTCCAGTCCAACCTCCAATCCAACAGAGAACCTTTGGGATGTGGTGGAACGGGAGATTCAGTTCATGGATGTGCAGCCAAAAAAACCTGCAGCAACGTTGTGATGTGATCATATCAGTATGAACCAAAATCCCAAAATAATACTTCTAGTACCTTGTAGAATCTATGACATGAATATTAAAGTTAGTTCTTGAAGAATTAAAGGAGGGTCCACCCTGGTACTACCAAGGTATAGGCTATCTAATAAAATGAGCAGTAAGTATACTTAAGCTGAACACTGCATACTGAATAAATTTTAGCTTAGAAAATAGTTTCAAGATTATATAAAACTTGCTTTGTTAATATGACACCCACGGAGATGAATTGTAAAAAGGAGAAGAAAAGCAGCAGGTTGGTGTGTATGTAGGAGCCAGATAACAGCAACATGTGTGAACAGAAAACCATAAAACACAGCAAAACTAAGACGACAAGTAATGGCGTGTAGCGTATGTACAGATTTAGCAGCAGGTTTTACTTTCCTCGGTCCCATATGTCTCCAAAAATATCGCCTCCAAATCCTGATCATTCTGCTCTTGTAAATACAGATTTCCTAACATACAGTAGCCCTCCGAAAAGAAAGTTGGATACAATTTGTCAAATACTGTCAGGAAATATTCAGAGACAGAAAATAGTAGTATAATACGAAGTAGAGGTTTGACAGAAAGTATGTGCAAAGCAAGCCATCCCTGTCAGCCTGTCATTCCTACGAAAGTGACATCGCTGACAGGCCAGGAAAACATGTTCCCACATAACTTCAGAGTAATCACAAATCAAAGCTTCTGTTGTTCCTGTCTGTGTGCTTGTTTGTGTGCACGTGCGTGTGTGATTACTTCTGCTTTTATGTTGAGTAATTCAGAGATTTCATTATTGTGTGCATTGAAAGAATATCTGGAGCAGGTCTTCATTCAGCCTATCATTTATTCATTGACATGGATTTTTCAAGCAGTGGCTCACCTCTCACTGAGCAGGTGTTGAGTACCATCTCGAGCTGCCTTGATCTTAAAAGACAGAGGACCTGATGTTGAAAAATAAATTCTCTATCCACGTCGACCCTATGTTGTGAGTTACTGGCTTGAGGGGCATTTAATTAAATCAAAAACTTATCACTCACGTTTTAATTATTCTGCCATACATCTCAGGTTCACTTATGACTTAGTGCCATCTAGAGGCTAAGTTGGGTGAAACTATAACACTGATTTTAGAAGAGCGAGCAACATTTGTCTTCAGTACGTACCACACAGCTTTTTCAGACTGACTATATTGGATGATTGTAAATTTCTTTATGCAGTAACACAAAAAGACTGACAGCTTAAAAACCAAGTGAAGAGTATTGAGAGAAAACACTGACTCATTCTACTTAAAAAATATGGCCAAGTATGATAAGATGCATTTGTGGGAATATTTATTGGGGTAATTAAATGTTGGAGTGGGAAAGCCATGCCAGAAACATACCATTATATCACTGCATTTAAGTTTTCTGCCATTTTTTTTTCCTTATTCTGTACTCATTTTATTAACCTTAGTGCAGTTTCATCTTACTCTTATTTTTAAAGACTGGTCTTTGCATATGCAGTATGCACAGTGTCCTGAACTGCCACAACATCAAAACCAGGTGAAGCGAAAACTGCTGCAAATCCCAGTTCTCCTGGGAATCACTGTGTCTTGGCATTCATGTGGATGCTCCTTTAACGCTCACCCTAACTGCAGACCAAGCAGATCCCCGATCTCCCAGCCAGTAGCCCCACCCCCCCACGAATAGGACAATATGGCCATCTACACTGTAAAAACTGCCCTGGAATAGCTTAAGGACCAGCCCTAGGCTTTGACCTGGCCTCCAGACTCCCAAGATCCCAATCCAATCAAGGATCCATGGGATGTGGAAGAACAAGCCCGATGTATGGATGCCTCGACCCCATAAACCCAAATGACTCAATGTGAGCCAATGACACCACTAGGACATCACCAGAGATTCTGTGTCCCACTGTGGTGGCTCGGATCTGTGCACGAGAGAGACCTACTCAGCAGTGGGCATGTGGTTGTAATAATGTGGCTGATCGGTATATGAATACCTTTGTTGAAAATGTGGGGGAAAAAACAAACAAATAAATAAATAAGAAATAACAACATAAAAACAAGCATACAAAAAACCCATATAAATGTATTGTGACATATATGTGAATATATCATATATGTCTATATGATATATTATTATGCTAGTCATTATTAATACTGCATTGTCAGTGAAATGTAGCAGTAGTAGCACAAATACATCTAAACGATACTTCTTTCCAGAACCTGCGAGACAGACATTTTGGTGTGGTTCTACTTTGTAGTGTTCTCTTTACAATTGCATGTATTTTGTTAAAGATGACTCTCATATAATGGGTTAATGCAGGTATACTGTATACAGGATAAAAACATGAATCAGACTCTTAATAACATTGCCATCAGACCTCTAGATCCTCCCTGATCCTGTCTCTGAACTGTTTCTGTCTGATCCCATTTCTAGTTTGTTGTTTTAGATCCTCAGTTAAAGAAAACATCCCCGGACTGCTGAGAACAGGCAGTCAGGAAGCTGCGAGGCGGTTTCCTGGTTTTTGGGTGACTTATTCTCACGCAACACATGTGGCGGCTGGTCCTCGTGAGGCAGAGGGGTCCTCCCCTGCAGGTCAGGTTACCCAGAGCAGCCAAGGACTAACCACTACCATCTGGCCTTACCTTCCATGTTCACTGCCGCTCCAGCTCTCAATGGCTTCCACATGGCGCCCCGTCATCTCAGACATAACCTCTACAACAAGCAAACACACAGAAATACACATTTATATAACCAGTGCACATAAAAACACACAAACCCAGGCACATATGGTACAGCGACATGTAAACACACAAACACATAAAAAAGCCCTAGTGCCTTACAGAAAGTAGAAGCAACACTTTTTATGTAAAAATACACTAATAAGTTGACAATAAAGACAAATATGCATGAATTTAGCCTTATAAATCCATGCATACACTATGCAAACACGCATGTGCACACACTACACCGTGTGCAATTCTTTGGCATGTATCCAAAAACTGCGTACGCAGACATGTTATGTCACATGCACTACCCACAGACACACGCAGACATGTGCATATAACCCACATACAGCACATGTAGGTGTGCACGCTTGCACAGGCACAAAAACGTTCAGATAGGCTCACACGACTGCAGGGGTTTGGGGGAGGGGGATGGGTAGTGAGGGGCTTTAATCAGGAAATTCACCTCGAGGGGTTTCATCTAAGCAGGACTGGACGCTGCTCTTCTCCCTGCTTCAACACAATGAATTGAATCACCGAGACAGCCAGTGCTTGAAAGCCTCAATCCGCTGTCAATAACGCTAATGCTATCACAGGTTTTCTGTGAGCACTGTAATCTATTATATGGTTTCATATGCAGCATGTGGACCTGAATTCAGCCGCATATGAGACAGACACAACCATTATTCCCTGTTTGAATGAATCAAAGCATGTAGTCATTTAGACTTTTTAGAGGCATTTTGTTGGAATTAAAAGATTCTACATTAGATTTAATGAGACGCAAGTTTTAATTCACACACAGAAAATATAAACACTCAAAAATTCGGCCTACTATTGACAATTATGTGTTTTAACTGGTAATAAATTGTGTGCCTGTTTGGATCACATAATAGAACAAAGTAATAAACTTTACAAATGAAACCAGTTAGTATTTAATTCTTGTAGTACTAATAAATCCACAATGCTATGTTTATGTTTATTATTAGTGCTTATTTATTTCTTTATTTTGAGACACAGACATAACATTATGTTAAAATTATCTAATCCAAATGAACTGAATATTTCTCTTTGTAATTAAAATACATAACCATAACCAAAAATACATATTAGAGCAGAAGATGTCACTTCAGTCACTAATTTCACTCGCTGATTTGACAAATTGTGCCCACTTTCCTTTCATTTCACGCCAAACTTCCTGATATCAAAGCTTGCTTCACACGTTCTGCTTACGTAGCATGATTTTTGTTTGTGATCATTAAAACGTCAGTGTTTTTGTAATACACTTTAGGAAACTCTTCAGCCGACACATTTCTTTTTGACCATTTAGTTGGTAGTTTGGTTTCTGGATTTTTTTCTTCATCCGTTCAAATACGCAGGTTGTCTCTGCTCATGTTACAAATACCGGTTCTATATTAGTCATGGCGATTAAAGCTTTTCAGTGTTCAGTTTCCATACTACACACTACAGCCATTGTGGTCTCAAGAAACTGCACCTGGTTTCCTCCCGGTGAACAGAAACTCTCCCTCTTTTAATATCACATAAGTATAGCATTAAGCACGGTGAACAGTGAGTGGTAATAGAGACATTCATAATTAAGGAGGAAAAATACTTCCTTTGAGTACTTTGGCGGATGATTTTATGGCTGTCTGTGGACTTCATTTGTCAGTGAATTATTTTCACAATAATGCATATGCCGTCACAAAACTTAGCAGGTGTAAAGTTGAGGTCAAAATGAAGGTTGGGTTCAAAGATGGACGTTTGGGGCTGGTGTGATCCTATTGCCAGATGATATCTACAGTTATATTAACCCAGAATAACTGCCATTGATGTTTAAAAACTTGATTTGCGACAGAAGGATACGGGCAAGAGTGAAAAGGAAGGCTTATAAGATGGTAGCGAGACCAGCTTTGATGTATGATTTCGAAACTGTGGCACTGACAGGAGAGAAAAGACAGGAGGCTGAACTGAAGATGTTAAGATTTTAATTGGCAGTGATTGGGAGGGACAGGATTAGAAATTAGTGTATTAGAGAACAGCTGAGGTTTAGAGTTTTGGAGAGAAAGCTAGAGAGGTGAAGCTGGGATGGTTTGGATGGGTGCAGAGGGATAGTGGTTATGTTGGGACAAAGGCTGATGAATGTTGAGCTGCCAGGCGGCAAGAAAAGAAGACCACAAAGAAGATTCATAGATGTAGTGAAGAATGATACGAAGAGGGTTGGCTTGACAGATAAGGTCGCGAGGGACAGGGTAACATGGAGGCAGATGATCTGCCGTGGCAACCCCTAAAGCAGAAGCAACAGAAGAAGATGATGATATAGTGCATTCTTCTACAACATCGAAACCATCTTCCTAATGTCATGTAGGTCCCTCGCGTGCTGCAGATTAGGGGTGTTCAGGGACGCTCAGTCTGACTGGGCTCTGAGGAGTTTGGAAACTGGATCAATGCCTTGGGCTCTCTGTTTTCTTGAGCAGCTTTTAGCCTGCTGGGAGAGGTTGCTGCTGTTGGAGAGCGTTGTTGCCATGAAGGGGTGTGCTGGGTTCCCAACAATAGTTCAAAGTATCACCCACATGAATGTGAGGATCAAAGATTTGCCAGCGCAACACTGGATTGTAATGGCACATTATTTACTTCACCTGTCAGTTGAATTGTTGTATACTGATAGTAAAAAGTGATGGAAGATGCATATTTCCATTTCACTACGTTGCTTTGCCCCATTCCACTGTATGGTCGTGCTGACCTTATTAGAATTTGTTTGCTGTTTATGTGAACAAGACCTTTCTTAAATCACATTGGTCAACCTACATTTACACGCGCTATCAGATGGGATGTGAAAAGCGTGCCGCCGCAGCTTAGAGGAAGAGCACCGCGGATAAATTCGCTTTAGAGCACCGCGGCACCTGTGACATACAAATAATTTGCTTCTCAGAGGTTTACACTGCGCAAAACAATAGCACCTGTAGCGCTGGGTGACAACTTATCTGCCCCAGCTGAAACAGGAACAACATGCTCTGTCTCAGCGGTAATCTTTGATCAGCTGAAACGCTTTCTGTGATAAACATTGACTCGATCCCCATGGGCAATCACTCTATAGTACTGGCATCATGGGAGGTAATGTATGCATAGACGTGTTGAATTCGCCTTGGGCCCCTCGCACAAACACTCACACACACGCACGGACACACACCGTGCACAGTGAGATGAATTGCTACGCCACCTAGAATAAATACATATCAGCTACAGTGAGCTGGGGCGCTTTGCTCTTTCCTATTAATCCTCAGCATGGTGATTTATTGCAGCGTGCTTGTCAACAGCCATATAGTCCCCTGGAACTGTGGCCATCCGGGAGAAATAGTAGAGTTTAAGACTAAGGCCCAGCAGCTGCCCCATAGTCTATTTATGTGCATTCTGGTCTGGTCCACGCTGAGGGTGAATATATGGGTTGGTTGAACAACAACATTTTGCGCTAAGAGGAATGGGGCTGTAAAATAATCTATTTGCCATAATCCAAGTTTTAAATTGATGCCTTCCCAGATGTCACTGTTGTAGAGATTTGCATTTGCCAAGGTGAAAGGCCTGGATGCTCAGAAATCAGTTGTGCGCAGGAGAGTGAATGCTAAAGGGTCCTTCTGTAAGTTATTTTTATACTGTGTATGCATGGCACTGCATATTCAGCTCTGGGTGTTAACTCATCCGTTTGATTAATATGACTTCCACTGAAAAACACAAGAGTGGCAGTAAAGCAGTGGGACTCTTTATTTAACAGCACCATCTAGTGGGCATCTCTGTGGCAAATAATTCATAATTCAAATGACAAATGAGAAATCTAAAACTGCGAATTGATCCTGACACTAAAGACTTGATCAGACTTTATACATTGATCAATTTTATGTTCACTTATTTATTTGAAGACAAGAGTCCTGCATGTAAAAGGAGAGCAAGAATTGTCCTCATATAACCATGAGATTTGATTTCTGCCTTAGAATTTTAGTGAACAGGGTAGTGAAGGACTTATAATCCTGCTTTTAATATGTATATGAATAAGTAATAAGAAGGAATCCACCTTGGAAGTTGGTACAGTGCAAATTTATTAGACCACATGTCCCAGTGTAATGTTTATGACACAGTTGCTCTAACTTAAAAGCACTGGCAATAAAGTCAGTTTTTCTGCTTCTGTAATTGTTACTCCACCAATACGCAACAGCTCTTTAATGGAAATCACACTTTTTCATGCTAAAATATAATTGGTGTTATCAATCATTATCACAAGCGCCTTGAGGCGACTGTTGTTGTGATTTGGCACCGTATAAATAAAATTGAATTGAATCAATGAATTTACTTTTCTAAAAAGGCAAAAATTGCAGTTATTTTCTTACTTCCTGAAAAGAAAAATAAATTTTAGTGGTTGAATGTTAACCTTGATTAATTTTTGACTTCTCAGAGAAGTTCAGTATGCTGGCTCAAATTTGAAATGAATAAAGTTTGTGGTTTATGACATAATACATATTAATATAACTGTTAGTTTTAAACAAGTTTTTGGCAGATTTCTACAATATTTGTGTTTTGTTTTTGTTACATTTTAATACGTTTGTTCACCACTGTGTTTGCACACTTCTAAGAAGGCCCGATACATGCTCACTCGCTAAAATAAAGGCTTTTTGGTACTTTTCTAAACCTACCACGAAAGCCTTGCATAGATTCATTTAGTGGAAGGTTTTTGGGCATTGTTTTTAATTTTCTTTGCTACAATTATTCCCCATACATGAGTGCCACTGGTTTGAGGGACACCAATAACTCTATTATCTTCTTTTCTTTTTTTTAAAGAAGTTCCCCACTAATTAAAAGCCAAACAATTTATTTTAGACTTTTATCACTAATGAGTTTCCCCAGATCTGTGAAGAGTGGTGTATAGCTTACCTTATCTTACCAAATGTCACTTAAAAAATAATCCACAGCTACTTGAAGGAAAGAAATCAAGTAAATAAATTTTTTACTCTAACTTGTCTCTTTTCTGCCAAACACGTTACACTCACATATGACTTTAGGGCAGGATGTGAAAGTCTATATATCTGTAACTGATAAGACAAAGAACCAGAGAAACTACTGTGAAACTACTCGAGTGGGCCTCACATCTGAAAATACAGTATCAACTGTAATTATTGCAACATGAGCTTTATTATTTGTGTCTCACTAGATTTAAAAAAAAAAAACAAATATAATTTTACAAACACCAAAGCATCTTAAACTTCAACTGCTGTTTTCAAACAGGATGACAATTTTTTTTGGATTGATTTAATGTGAATATTGACAGTTACAACACATGACTCAGAAAACCCACAACAGGAACAGAGCACCTTTTTCATACTGCAGACGGCAAGGACACTTTGACTTGATAGCTACATACAAAAAGCAAATAAGGCCACTCCACTTTAAAGCGTTATTGTCCGTTTGAGAGAAGACAGCGGCTTTCTTTGACTGAGTTTCCGCAGTGGTAGAGGACCTAAACAGTGGAAACTAAAAAGGTCTACGGAGCTCACACATTTCACTGGTCACTGTCACATGTTACATTTTAGAGGGAACTGCTATGGCTAATGTAGGTGATTATGAAGTTTCCAATGTGCTTTTCAGAAGAATGAACTTTAAAATGTGGTAAAAAACAAAAAACCACAGGGTAGATAAGCCACTGCTCATTAATTTTCAGCAATTACCCGTATTAAAAATGTTATGACAATGAAATGGAAGGACATCACTTTAGTTTGAGTTTAAAGCTACATTAGTATATTTTATTACCTCTTGTTTGCATCCGATGAAATAAGCCTAAAATATTTATAACACTGTTTACTCTGAATGTTCAGTTACCACAATTTCACATCACTGTTCAGTGAGATTAAATCAAATATGCTAGGTAAGCCTTGATGGTCCATCCGTGAAGAATATTTCAGTTACTAGAGATTGAACAAAGTTGGATTGGCTGTTACAGTCAGATAGTTACAATGATTGACAGCTAGATGGCGCTGTGAGGCTGTATTTGCAAAGAAAGCCCCCCTCCTCCAAAACAAACCCATCTGGTCATCTCTGCTCCACCTACCCATTTTATTTAGCTCCTCTCTGTCTCCAGCTCTGTTCTTCACCTCTACACCTCATCACTCCTTCCATCTATCTCTCACCCTTCTCTCCTCAAGCCTCTGTATCCGTTTCCATCCATCTTTATCGCTTCCTCCCTACTAACCCCCACCCCCCACCTGCTCTGTCCTCTACTGAGCAGCAACAGCCTGGGTTTCGCCTCCGGAGGTCACCAGCTCCATGAGGCTTCCTGAAGATGGTCGGTTCACCCCGGTGGCCCAGCTGAAGAACATTCTGAGGAGGGAAAAAAAAGAAAGGAGGAAGAACTTTTTGAGTAGTTGAATAAAACCTTCAATACCTTTTCATGTTCATTCTTATATATATTATATATGTACAATGTGCTGAACCTTTTGGTTCTTAGTAAGTGTGTTTGCTTTTTCCAGTTTATTTGTTGGAGTCAAGGAGGCACAGATGTGTCTGGAAGATGAGCCACACCTCAATCATATTCCCCTGATTGTTTTATAAGATGCTGGCAGCGTCAGTTCTCTTTTGCTTTCCCTCTGGTGGGCTGGTTTTATTCCCTGGGCGACATCCTGCTCTATGACTGCAAATTCACAGCCTAAAATGGTACTGTTAACTAGGGCTGCCACAAACGATTATTTTGATAGTCGACGTAATCGTGACTAGTCGACTAATCGTGGCAGCCCTACTGTTAACTGCAGTTAAATACAACGCAATGGTCACAGAGTTAGTTTCTCACTCAGATCTGCCACTCGCTCAATACATGTGCATCTTATGTTGAAAACAGTCAGCTTAGAGCTTCATTACAGGATATCGCTGATCAGTGGTCGATGTCAAAGCTATATTTTTCTTTAATATACTGTCTGTAGTTGTAACCTTATTCTTTGCATACATTTACAACTCTTTCCGTTTATCCCCCGTTACACGCCAAATAACTGATCAGCATACCTAAATTTGTGGGTTTTTTTTAGTTAAATAAACCGGTAACTCAACACCAAAGATGCCTTCAAATACCACGTGAGCTAGTCTGTTAACTTAAAACAGTAACATAAAATCTAAGTAAAAATAGCTTATACTGGAAATCAGTTTGGTTTAATAGATGAACAGTGGCCAGAAAGGTAAGCACAGAATAACAATAGGTGCTAAAACAAACTAACCGCCACCTTCATTAATTTCGGGTCACATAGACTGTTTCTATTTCTGTCTCCAGACCCTCATCTGTTTCCTACGGGATTATCAAAGTGGATCAAATCCCATCTAATCTTCACTGGCCGACACAGACATAAACGCAGCCAAAGCCAAAGCCAAAGCATTCATTCAGTTGTACACCAAGGATTAAAAGAAATTAACAAATTTATCAAAGCTTTAAGTAAAGGCAGAGTGGCTCATGTAGCTCAAAGTTCTATTTGTTAATAGAAGTTTAATTGTCTCATTGCTGTTTAAAACCCCCCAGAAGAAGTCTATTTTGCCATCTTGTGGTGCAATTCTATATTTTAAATTTTATTTCTTTTTGGGTTAATGATATTCATATGCATCCAAACCTTCAGATCCTCAAAAGAAACCAATTCCAGTTCATGAAGATGTCAGAATACATAATATACATATAAACAAAACAAATCTGTCCTAACAGATTTTTTAAGCAGCTACTTGCAAAACACTTTGTATTCTGTGTTCATGCCTCCTCATTCTTGTGCATAATTAGACATCCTCAGGTATTTCCAGTCACTTTAATGTAACGTAGTTTGATAGCTGGAAGTGTTTCTGTGATCCCAAGCATCAAAGGTAAATGTGACGATTACAGTGTCAGTCCCTGAGAATCAAAGAGCTTCTTAGTCCAATGCTGAACAATCAGAAAGAAATTCTGTTTCTTTGCCCACACCATCTTAATAACAGTGTGAACAATTGAGAGTCAGCAGGGGGGCCGTTGTGAACAGAAACACGCAGAGGAGCTGTACAGCAGTTGAACGATATCAAAGCATTTAAGAAGTATATTAATTTAAAATGTGAATGCCCTAATAGAGTGCAGTTGGAATTTTGCATAATAGGGCTCCTATAAAACTGAACATCTTGAACATTTCACCATTTGAAAATTGATAAAAACATATACACACACCCCCAATCTAAATAAAAACAAAGAAGAGAAAAAGACTGCTTTGGCACTCACTCTGCAATATACTCCAGCGGTGTCCAGGTACTGAAATCTGCTTTAGGCATGAACTTCCTGTTCATCGGCGTATCCAAGGTAACGCTGCCAAATGAAGCCAGATGACAATCAGGGTGAGTAGCTGCGTCTGAGCAGCACAGAGGAAGCAGAGTGTGCAGACTGCAGCATCTCCACACATACTATATATCACATGCAGTTTCTGAGGGGTTGAAGTCATTTTATAAGCATACTAAAACTGCATTTTACAGGAAAATCGATTATTCCGTATAAGTTAGACATCAACATTCAGCTTAAAGAAAAAAAATGTTTAGGAATTATGGCAAAAGGCACAGGAGGCTTATTTTAAACTTGAAACAGCCATCGCTCAGACAATAAGGCTTGCAGTTTATGTGCTTGAGTGAGGACATTTGCATTGGGCGTGTTATCATCTGCCAGGGCAATCCTGTATTGTCAGACTGTGTATTCCTGCAAAAGCCATACAATGGGTAAACAACATTTTTATTCTATACTGTGCTTTGCAGAAATGTTCGGGTTACTATATGGTGGTGCCACAGCATCAGAGACCTGCATGCAGCAGGAATGCAAGTCATGGGGCTAATGTTAAACAGATGTGACAGAATGCTGGAGAGGCAGCCTGGCCCCATACTGGAGGAAAATGCAGCCAAACAGAGCGCGAGGGATGGATACACCCCCTAACAAGACATTTCTTTCTTCTCATGATGACAGTGCAAAAGCTGCTTTTATATCCAATAACTAAAGAGAGAGCGCAATGATGCAAATACAGCTGTGTGTCATTCATCTAAAGCATTCATGTGCAGATCCACCGCGTGGAACGGGCACCCTTATTCATCTTTTATTCCTGCATCTTATCCTCACCTCGTACTTATCTATCCAACATAATAAAGAATACGTGGCACAGCTAATTTTATAGCTTTCATCTTCAGTCCTTTCACCGACTGCTTGCCGTGCTGGTGTATTTAAAGCAGCTCTATACATGACTTTTATGTTATGGTGAATACAGAACACATTTTTAAACCTGCGTCTGTAGCACAAAAAAATGACTTGAATTCATCCTACCGGTTTGTCAGTCCTGTTTTATTAATAAAAGTCTGCTGCTGGATATGGATTAGAGACAAATCTGTTCCCTAAAAATATTAAAAACACACTAGAAGAAGCAATATACAGTATTACCCTGCAAGCGGAACACCAGCACACTATCCAAGGAAATCTTTTTTGTCATAACATACAGTACATGCTTTTGCTAATACAGGAAATCTAGGGGTTTCTGTGTTACCATAAAATCAACTATTTTTACCCCATAAAAACAATTCAGGTGGGATCTGAAAGGTTAGTCCATGTCAGCAGGACGAACAGGAGTGCAGAGGCACCTGCAGACAATTCCTTGGTAAAACCCAGTGTGGAAAAAGAAGACATGTAAGACATGCAAGTGTAAGATTTATTTCTGAGTAAAACCCAGGGAGCCACGTTTCCCTTTTCATTTCCATTTAAATTCTAATTACAAACTCACTACACACAGTAATGAACAGTAACTGTATAATATAATTAAAGCCACTTGTTTTCTCATAATAAAAAGAGCAACTTGTGTTTTGAGGAAAACACATTTGTGTGAATTGTACAGTCAAAAAAGCTTAAAAATATATTAAAAACTATTGTAGCTTCTTATTTTAAAAGGTTAATAAAATCATGCTAGGCCATATAAAGCTATTAAATTCTATTAGCTTCAGTTTGTTGCTTTTTGCTAGCAGGGATAAACCAGAGATTTTACACATAAAGTGTGCTCAGGATCATCTCGTTTTAAAATCTTTGAAAAACAGACTGGGGATGAAAGTTGGTAAGGACTGCTTTTAATTATTCAATACTGATAACTTTGTTTCCTGTAAGTCTGGCTTTCCAGTTGTATCTGCTGTAAATACAACTAATCTAATCTGAGGGTGAGAAGAGAGCAATAGACTTTTCTAGTTTTAATCTAGCAGAGAAGACTTTTTGTTGATTGTTCCTTTAAGGACAGCACATGCTAGAGCTGCTTTTGTACACCTTGATTGTGTTTTATTTCAGTACTCACGGTAGTATAGCGACAGCAGTAGTGTCGGCAGGCATCCCACTGTTTTTTGCTGCGAGACTCTGACACAGCTGGTGGACGGCTGCTTTGGCCATGCCATATCCTATCATGCCTGGGGGTTGCAGTGGAAACATTATTATTTTAGTATCCTGGAGAAAATTCAGCTTGCAAAAGGCAACGCACAACACAATATAATCGTTACACAGAAAGTGGACGGTACTGATTTGTTGAGAGGGGTCAAGTGGACAGACCAGACGTCTGTGAATCTATGTGAGGAACATCTTGAGACTTTCAAATGCTTCCCTGTCTTTTACATGGTTTGTAAATGTTAATATCGACTTAAGGCTTGACAGTCTGCTTACTTGCATACTGAATCTGTACATGAGCCCAGCCTGGGAGAACGAATTTTCTGACTCTTCAGCATCTGGAAACAGTAAGCGTCTCTTCCCCCTAAATGATCTTATGAGAGGCTTATAAATCCCCAACCAATAGAAACGAGGGGTGGTGGCATGACTTTGCTCTCAAGCTTTTGTTTTTCCTGCAAGAGCAAACACTAGTAAGGAATACCAGTCTTGCAAATGCATCCACTCACTGTATACTGACCAGATTAGAATGCGAATTTAGACAACCAGACATGTTCAGCCCATCATTAAAAAACAAAAATCTGATTTCTGGCTCTGTTGCATGAATACATATACATTCACCTGAAAACATTTTGGAAAGAAGGGAAAAAATAGAATTTACACTATGCAGACTCACATTATTATCTGCAATATAATAGTTCCAAAACATGTTGCGAATTTGCAATTTTGAGTTGTTATAGTTTGCATTAGACGTTTGATAACCGCTGCGCCATCATGCTGATCACCTCTCTCATCTGCTTTATTCTTCAATAACTAAGCTTAATTATTTAGTCTTGTAACAGACACACTCAATAGTTACCAAATGATTAAACTCCAAATCTCATGCTGATAATTTAGTGATTCTATCTAACAGCAGCTGCAACTGGTTGCAGAAAAACAAATGCAATAGGTGCCAACTAAGGTTTTTCCAGTTATATACTGACTCTAGGATTACCACTGCATCCACTGGAAGTCTCTTCATAGTGTCTTCATCTCTGTTCTGTATGAGAGACTGCTTTGACTACTGACTTATCATCTAGTGAATGTTAAATGAGGCCAGAATGGAGTTCTCCAAGGAATTTAAAAGGCTACAAGTTGCATATCTGGGAGGATAATCACAAACCATGAAAATTTCACGAGGCCAAGCAAAGAGCTCTGCATTCCTTTTGAACTGTCTGGGGTTCAAACTCTGCTCTTAAGCTTAACTGTGGGGTCAAATTCTCAAAAAGGGCAGTCATAAAATTTCCAACCTTTTCTTCACCTGCTGGCTTTTTGTTTTTTCTTTCAGATTTCTAGTAAATTGGGTTTGCTCCTCAGAGAAAGAAGCTAAGAAACAAGATTGATGTGCTACTGGGGTATGTTGAGCCTAAACCCAACTTTGGTAACTTACGCTGAACACAGAACCAAGTCGTGAGCAGGTTTGTTTTTTTTTTACCAAGTTTTGGGTTGAAATTGGCCGAAAGTGCCACATTTTTAGTTTCTTTTCACAACTTGCCCCAAATGCAGTATATATTCTTTACTGAAGGAAAACACTTTACACATGTTGGACCTTACTAACACCACCAAAATGAAGCTCTAAAGTAAAGTTACAGAAATGCAAACTACACAAACTGGAAATGTACAAAAAGGGAATTTTCATGTAGATGATGCAGAAAATGCATATTTTTTTGTGGTCCCTGTTATGAGGGTCATGCCCGTTATCTCTGACTGGGTTTTAGGTTTTGTCAAGACAGCAAACACAAAGAAAGCCTGGGTTTGTAAAATCTGCTGCATCGTAAATCCCTCTGAAAGACAACGAGTATGACAAAAACTTTTGACTACTTTAAACATTTGGCCAACCCAAAATCAACGTACATTTTCAGTGTATTAAACGATTCCCTTCATTTGGTCTGTTAGCTCACACACCTGCAGCATTTAACAGCCTTTTCATCCATTAAACTTTGATGAACAACAACAAAGTCAAAGTCAGTACAATTACTCATCCTAATATCCTTTCCTGTTTCCTCTTCATAGATGATCTGGATTTGGCTTATTAACTCTCCACTCATCTTGTTTGATCAAAGCACTCAAAAAAAAAAAAAAAAAAAAAAAAAAAAAGGATGAGTGTAGGTGCCTCTTAAACCAGTTTGTTACATTTCTTAACATTTGGTACTTGTTATTGCCTTGTGTTTATTTAGAATTTGAAGATTTTTTTCCCCACATGTTTACTATGCAGAGCTCTACCTAAGTGCTTGCACTACAGAGAACAACTAAAATGCTTTAGTCTGATAAGTTAGAACACTGCATGGGGACATTGTGTGAGGACCAACAACTGCTGAGTCACTGTCTTCCTAAGCCGGCAGCCAATGAGCTCTTCGGCTCTGTGTGGGCTGCTGAGCCAGGGCTTTGTGTAGCTGTAGAATTGGATCATAGCCCATCACATGGCCAGCTTGGTCACAGGAGGGGTTTTTACAAATCACATGGCCCTGGATTTAAGCCTTTATGGACACTACATGAGCTGAAGAGCTGGACCAGTATCACATGGTAACAAGGCTGCAACTAACAAAGTATTTGACTATACCAATTAATCATAGATGTAGACTTTAATTAATTAAGTTGAATAAAGTGATTTCTTTGGACTCTGTCTTAATTGGTTGTTTAAGTGGCTGAGTATTATACAACCCCATGGACGGCCTGTTCTAGTATGTAAATAAACACTTAGGCATAAAATCGTTAATTTTAGACACTTTGTTCCTAACACCCTGTCGCAAAAAACAAACTTAATTTGTTCTAATTTCATTAATTTAATATACAAAAACAAAGCCAAAGATATCACAGTTTCACAGATATAAAATGTGATTTTGCACCAACAAGATGAATGCTGAAGAACTATTAACCAAAACACAGGAGTGGTACATCTTAAATACTACCTACAGCATCTGAACAGGGTCTGACAGTCATATCGTTAAGAAGCAGGAAAAAAAAAATCCCTGAAAAACCTGACACAGGAACTGAAGAATGCATCTAGCCCTTCAATGAATCCATCTACTCCTCACTGAAGCCTCATGAGAAATTGTTTCAGTAGAAGGCTGGATGTCAAGAAGATATTATTCGTGAAGGAAGGCAAATGGCGAGAACCAGCCAAGGTTTGCCAGATTACAAAAAAAACTGCAGTGAAAACATGTTGTATGGAGCGATTAATCCAAATTTGCACATTTCAATAAATCGCTACACCCATTTCCCATTTTTTTGGAAAAAATTAAATTTAAATTTACTTTTGGTCTAATTTATCTACTTTCATTAACCTTATTTTTTATTTATTCACTCTTGCCCCAGATATCTTAAAACGATTAAGCAGGTCACGGTTGAGTCGATTGCTCAACAATACAGGGGAAGGTTTGTAGTAGACAAACATGCTGTTTTGGCAATCAAACCAATTACTTTTTGTTTGTGAAACAGACTCACTAACCAGTGAGCACCACTGCTGCCGCAGAGCTCATCAGCGATTCTGTCTTGCTTCTTGGATCAATGTTATCGACACATTTCGCCCCCAATCGCACACACTGCTGTGAGCAGGTGCGCCTCTGATCAGTGTGTCAATTACCCTGGTCAAAGTCTGTAACCCTGAGGAGCGGGCCATCAGTTCGCTATGATGAGAACAGTAAACACGCAACAAAAACTGTGTGCCTCACCTCCAGTGCCTGACTGGGCTGCTTTAGCTCCAGCCAGAGTCAGCAGTCCACCTGTTTTTAGGTGCAAGGCAGCAAGGTGGCTGGAGATGGTTGAGGTCCACACGCTCTGTTTCCACATCAAATCACTATTTTTGTACAAGTCTGTAGGAGAATACAGAGAACAACATCTTAGACTGGCTCTTCAAAGCAGTGCCGAAAGCTACGAGTACCTCTAAAAGGTTTGTTTGATCTGTACAAAAACTTGATTAAAAAAGATCAAATTACCATTTTTACAGGATTACTGTGTCAGATTATTTCTTGACTTGGACCAGAAACGTCCTGAAGTCTTACCAGACTGCCTGATAACCCTTCATTGCCAAAAATCATTGCTGGCACGTAACTCATCTATTAAATGGCGAATTGCTGTTTATAAACACTGGTATTTGTAAAGATTTAATACACTAAGTTGTTAATCTGAGCCGGGTAGACCAGCTGTTTTGAGTAGCTTCAATAATGCCAGCCTTTTCATCTTTGCCAGAAAGCGAGTGCCTTGTCCTCCAAATGTTTGAAATGGCTGAATTTGCGGCAACCACAAAATTCTTATTAGCTGCACAGTGCACATCAATTCTGGCACTTCAAGAGAACTGCTGCTTTCCCTTTGCTGCCAGGTACAACTATGGAATAAATACCAAAAAGCTAACTGGCAGAACAAAAATCTGGCAAGCTTTTGGCCCCGCAGAACAAGATTTAAACACTTCTAAGTAAATGAGATTCAAGAAAAAGTCTAATCACAAATATCCCTTAGACTTTATTTAATTACAAAGCAAATTGTTTTCAAGTTCACAATTATGCATGGGAGACTGCAGGAAAGCTGGCTGATTATTAACACCAAAACAAATAATAATAAAAAAAAAAAGGTTGAACTCTGACCTTTGGAACTACAGTTTCCTCCCGCCCATCCTCCCGCCGCGCACAAGATGGCATCCACTTTCTGTTCCCCTAGCAACTGGGCCACATCTGCCGTCACCTGCACAAAATGAGAGCTAACTGCTAACACAATGACATAAAGCCACTGGGCAGACGCACGAGCTGAATGGCATTTAAATGTCAACAAAGCATCAGCTGGAGAGTGTTTGTTCTGGTAAACAAACAAAGGAGGATAGCTGTAGAAATTATCCTCACTCAGTCAGTGTACTGTTAGATTTCTAAAAACACACTTTTCATTTTATAAAGTGCAAAAAATATCTTACCAAAAGCAATTATACAGAGAGAAAGGATGCTACCGATTTTTATCAAGGTCACATAAAATGGGCAAAAAGAGATGCATCAAATGATAAATATATTTCTGTGTGTCAAATAAGACCGCTCAGATCAGCTTTAATAGTTTTACCTACCTTGGGTTTTTATACCTCTCTACCCTTAGACGCTCTCAATGAACAGATTTGAACTATAAAAGCTACTAAGGGGTTCAAGAAAAAGAAGTACAGTTTAGATAACCATTAATGCTGCCTAAACAAATAAGAAAAAAAAAATCATCACAGTAATCTGACTCTATCATAACCTCTCTACTACAAAAACCGAAATCCCCACTTTCTCAGTTGACCTGAACGCAGCATTAGCTTACACACATTTTAGCAACTCTACTATTACTGAACAATGCAAATAGTTGTAATAATAATAAAAATAACAATAATAAATTTAAAAAACAACAAACAAATGTCATTAGAGTTATACCAAAGTCATATGAAAAGTCTGACTTTAGCTGTCGCAGTAACAGCCCTACTCCTGTCTGTTAACGCTTCAGTTTTTGCACTGATGAGTCAGAAAGATCTGCAGAGCACCTGTCCTGCTTGCTCGGTGAAAGACTCCGTCATCTTCACGATCACGTTTTCATTAGCCTCTTCATTTGCAACCATGTCGATGCTGGCGACCCACTATTTAGTGCACAGAGAAAGAGAAATACAGTTAGCTCACCGTTTATCAGTGCTAGCATGCTAGCGTTAGCTGTCACCACTCACCCATCCTTTAGATTTGAAATACTCGACACACTTTGAGCCCAGAGCGCCTCTCCCACCGTAAATGATCACCCGGTTAGCAGCCATGTTCACGCTCCAGTTACCCGTCAGGAGTGAGAGCGAGAGAGCTGCAGGGATTGAGCTTAGAAGAGCAGAAGGAGGAGGAATAGGAGGCGTTTCTCTGAATGAGCAACAAGTTGGTTGAACTAATGCTGCGTTCAACGACTGTAGGAAATCACCCACTCCAAAGTGAATCCTGAAGCGAAACAAGCTGAGAGCTGAAACCAAAAATTGCAGTTCTTGAAATAGGCACTGGAGAGCGAGTCAATTCCCACAGCCAAACTTTACAGCAATAAAAAGCACGTGGTCAATGCCAATACACTGAAAAGGAGTATAGAAAACTTAATAATAATAATGACTTTAAAAAATAACATGCTTATGTTACAGGTAAAAGTTTGTCCTCCAAGGATAGGAAGCTGTACCTGGTAACTCTCTGCTAATTTGAGTTACTGAACAGAACCTGACCATCTGCTGTTGGTGCATTTTTGTGAGCAAAAGTCTTTTAAAAATATTATTATTATGAACGATGGATTTAGATTTAGGTTTTAAAATTGAATTCAAGGCAGAAGTGCCTTAAACCTGAGCTGTTTTAACGGCCGACGGCAGGTGAAAGGCTGCTAAACTCTATGAAAAAATGGCCTTGTTGTTGTCTGACTTGTTGTTCTTTTACCTAATCAAACACTTTACAAAACACTTTTTAGGCTTACTCGCTGGAAAAACGTTAGTGAATGAACATGTGGCTTCATATCAGGGACTTGAAAACTCGATGGGTCACACCACAGCGGGTACATGCATCATCATATGACTTTGTCATTTGGCAATAATTAGCAAGTGTGTGTCTTACCATTGAACCCAGTGACTCTGGATGAAAACATACAGTTTCTGGATGCACCTTGCTAAATCTCCCTGTCTTCAAATGTGGTTCCTTTTTATGGACAAAAAGCTAACACTGAGAGTTCAAAATGTTAGTCCAGAACCCAGCAGGTGACGTTCTAGAGGACAAGTGTCAAACACAAGGCCCGGGGGACATAAATGGCCTATTAAAGACTCTAATCTGGCCCACTAAGTGTGTAGATTTTGATCTTTTAACTATATTTTCACAAGATTTATAGCTTTTCCAGTTGAGACAGACTTCTTTCCCCAACCCTGTTACCATATATACGACACCAAAGTAATTAACTATCACTTAAACAATTAAGTGAAAGAAAAGTGGCTGTTTTTCCGCTATCTACTATAGCTATAGACATTGGGTTTTTTCTGTTTTGTTTTTTTGTTCTTTGTTTATTTTACAGTGAGTCTACAATCAAATACTGTGTTTGGGAGGTTTGTTTTGTTTTTTGGGAAATTAACAAATGCTACATGTTTTATAATTACAGAAGAGTGTGGCTGAATTTTTAAAAGCTCGCTTATTTAAATGCTAAAAGGTTAACTGTATAGCTGCACCAAATGAAGCAGTTGCTTGTAAAAAGACTACATTCACATTCACATGGGAGTTTTAAATGGAGATTTTCTCTTTAGAATTTGAAAAATCTCTGTCTCAATGAAGATGCAAAAAAGAAAAGAAAAGGAAAGAAAAAGAAGGAAAAAGGTGGTGATATAACCTTAACTGTAAAGAAATGTTAGCCAATCAGCAGCCAGTAACAACAGAGTGCATGCAACAGCAGAGATTCTGGTGTCAAAAAAGAGAAAAAGATGATTTTCAAAAGCTCTGTTCTTAGTAACCAATAAAACTATTTACATGTACATGGCAAGCCATAAAAGGTAGAACAGAATAGCTGTTGTCCTTGACATTGTGTGTAAATAAAACATGTTTTTGTTCAGAAAAGGGTAAAAACATAAAGACTTTGTTTTTTTACTATACAGGCACACATAGCATTATTTCAAAATTTCATAGCTCATAGTGAGTCTACGCTAGATAGTCGCAACATTGGTGCCCTTAACCAAAATCCCTATGGAGAATATGAATGGGATTTTACTTTCAAGTCTCATTGTTTGAGTTTTATTGTAGAAAAATGTTCACGTCTGGTTTGAAAAAAGTAGATGGCCAAAATACCAAACCCAAGGCTTCAAAAACCACTTTTAAAAGTCTTTTCTACAGTTTGTCTATCACACAAGGTTAAAAGTGAAAATGTTGTTAGATGGTTTGGATTATTTGTAAAAAAAAAAAAAAAAGAAAAAAAATACACATCTTAATCTTTATCTTCATAGCAAAATCTTAGTTGGACAGAGTGATTCATCTTGTCTGAAGCTTGAAAATGTCAGTGCCCAAAAGCTATAATGGACACAAAGATGTTTTTAAATGACAAGTGCTTAAGTAATCTAATAGCCCAGGCTGCTCTGAGAATAGGTTTTCATTAAGGAAAAGTAAATGTCTACTGAGTTTTATCATACATGAATATATTACAGGCAAGCCTAGTGTGCAGTAATGCAGTTCTGCGTGAATTCACCTATAATGCTAAAATTTTGGTAATTTCCATTTTCTGTATAAAATTAATGCAGTAATTTCAGATACGTTACAAGGGGGAGAAACAATTAAAGGCTGATGTTTTTATATTTTGCATTTGAAAAAAAAATAGCATCATTTTCACTAAATTGTATAATAGAAAAAAACTTGCAAATGTTGCAGATCTCTTAAACCATTAAATTTTATATAGTGAGCACTAGGTGCTGCTATAAGGCTACAAGGTTTACAACATAGGACTGAGCTCTGTCTTTCCATTAGTTGCTGCTGTGCTGCCTGTGCTGAGCCAAAGCGGCATGCCAACGAGACATCCCTGCCTCTCATGAATTATACAAACAAGATGGCCCTAGTGAAGCCCCGATCTGTCACTTCACCTTGATATGACACACACCTCTGCTACTGGGAATAAGTGCTTGGTTTGTCTAGTCTGACATAGGTGTGTGTGTGAAGACACACACACACACACACACACACACACACACACACACACACACACACACACACACACACACACACACACACACACACACAGGAAAAAGAGGGTTAGAGAAGCAAATACACACCTTTCCAGTGTTGCAAACAAACGAATTACACCTTCCTTTCCTGCCTGTCTTCCTCTCTCCAGAGAAAATATATTAAAACAAACATGCACACCCACACATCTCCTCCAATGTGAGATGAGGAGAAACTGTGTGGGTGATGGGAGTCAGTGAGGCTGACCAAGTTCAATAGCTGGCTGATACAAAAGAACACATGATAATTATGACCCAGTATCTGGTTAGTTCAGACCTGAAAAAGAAATCCTGCAGCTTCCCAACATTCGACAAACAAACAGAATTAGAGCTGCATCAAAGGAACCTGTGCCAGGTTGAGTATTTGTCAGCAGCTTGGTATCTCATGGCATGAAGTGGACACAGTAATGACAACAGCAGCAACTGCTGTTGCAGAATGGGGTTTATTGGGGCAGTGGTGGTGCTTGTCCAGAGAGGAGAGATGATAACTGATAGGCTGCTAGTTTCAGAGCAAGGACAGGAGTTGGGGAAAAACTACGGCACTGGGAAGACAAATAAGACCAGAACTCTTGTGCCTTGAGGCGACTGGTGTTGTGATTGGGTGCTGTATAAATAAAACTGAATAAGAATTGAACTCCAAAATGAATGAAATGGCAACTTTTTCTTTTAAACTTTAATGATGTCTGTCCTTGGGCCTGAACTACTAAGCAAGTTTAATATACCCACAGTGTCTTTTATGTTATCTGCCTTAACTTAATGACTACCAGGCAATTACAACACAGTAGGTGTTGTAATTGCCTTAACACAGTGGTGTTAAAGTCCTGCGTTAGCAACATATGGTAATTGGCCAAAGCTGGCAACAATGTGTAAGTAACATAATCTTTAATGTTTACCTTTTGATTCTTTTCCAGTGCCTGTTATATTACTTAGATGCTCTGTTATGGTGTATACGTTCATTTTAGCACCATTCAGTCAGCCACAATCCTGTTGGTTTTAAGAACAGAACAAATATATCATCAGAAATAACTCAAAAAAAATAAACAAGCTTTCTTGCAAATCTAACATAGGGTCAGCAAGTTGCATACCAGGCTTTATGCCCCCATTTTTAGATTTATGTCATAGAGCGTTAGAGAGCAAAGAAATAGCTCTGACATAGCTTGGAGTCAGCAGGAAAAAAATAAGTAAGGAATAAGGTTCCCCCTGCTTAGAATCTGCATCCCCCATTGATGTTGGCTAGAGAAATTCTAAATGTTTAGGCAGTGTGCTAAAATTATAAAGCACTTTAATGTCTGTATAGCACTTTCTACTCCTCAGGAGACACTTCATTTATACTCTTTGATCCACCATCTTGGATGTAAACTGTTCTGGAGCAGGCTGTACATAACAGATAGACTTAACATCCAGGTCTCAGGAGTGACATCACCGCTGCCTTAAACCTGGATGAGACCTCTATGTTTTAAAAAGAAGTCTGATTGTGTAGAAGTCTATAGAAAAAAACAGCACTCAGCTCATTTTCCTGAGACTTTTTAAATACAGCATGATGTTAATTATGTGCATTATGGTCTCCATTAGAATCCAGAATGACAATAAAGGAGATCATGCTTCAGGGTGGGCCTACCTTGTGATTGATAAGTAACTGCCAGATGGGCGTGAATTGTCTCTACGTTCTCAGTGAGCTCCACTCTTCCCTCTTCACATCTGTTTCACAGCAGGATTTCAGTAAGCAATATGTGACATCATAGTAGCTACTTTTATTTTTATCATCTATGCCAAATATGCAGCAAAATACCTTTTTGATGGGAAAAACCTGGAATTAAACTAATTCTAAGCCTCATTGTACAAGCCTCTAATGTTTGTATTATACAGTACCATTGTTTTAGGGGGAAAATAACGTTAGCGGCAGTAGAAGATTTTAATCATGCTGCTTCATTCTCGTGTTTTCAGCTGTGCCCAGTACTGCTTAATATTTCATTTGATCTATTCTGTATAGATAACTTAATCAACTTGTAGTGCTCTGAAAAGTCCGCAGTGGAAATAAAACAATCCCCACTGTGCGTGACAATGTGCATTACTTTCTGCAACAATCCACAGCTCTGTTCCTAAAGATTTCCTCACATCTAAACTGTGGATTGAAGCAGCAGGTGAGGTTGTTTTTTCTATGACCATAAAAAGAAAAATAATTTCCACAGACATATACTGGTCCTAACGTAGCGGGATATATGAAATGTGTCCTTACGGTCTCTGATGTAGCGATTCTTCTCACTACATGAATCTTCCATTAAGTTAACCCGGTACAAAACAGCCTAAAGGGGATGCAATTCACAGTTCAACCAACAGAAAAACAGTGTGAAAAAAAGCTCAGGGTCTTTACCTTTTTAACTTCGTTTTACTCAATTTACATGTTTGCTTTAGAGAAGTGATTTTATTTTCATTTCCAATATTGCTCAGCTCTGCTGGCCTCTTTTAACCTTCCTAACCTCACACATTAAGCTCAGACTTTGTGATGTCTTTTGTCATCCCCGTGCCATGTTTTGTCGAGTAATGTTGATTGCGTGCGTTTGTCGTTGTAGTGCAGCACTTTGTGAAATTTGCTTTTGAAGCTACCTGTAAAAATACAGGATCACATTCATAAGTGGCTGTGCTCTGTTACCTTCTGGAATGTATTCTGTGCGTGTTTGAGCACACCGATGCCTTCAGAAGAGGATTAATACTGTATATAAATTCTGTGGTTATGCATAAAGCCATTACTCATGCATTTTAATGCATACATTTCTTGCTGAACTATTTTATACTTTGACTTGACACCCTACGTGTTCTGCCGTGTTAAAAAACAGAGCTTAAAGGAAAGGTTAGATTGTCTGAGTGAAACATTGGTCTAATGCAGGCTAAATTTGTACAAATATGAGTATTTATACATGCAGCAAAATCAGTTATAGAAAATATATTCTTGTACCTTCTATTTGGGAAGGTTAGTTTGTTAAAGAAGAAAAATGTTGTTTGATGTATGTTCAGTACAGAGCGATATAATGTTTGAATGCCTTTGCTATTCTTCAGCATGTGATAGTAATTCTGAATAAGTTAAACACACACATGAAATACTTGTGAAGACACGTGAAGATAAAACAAGTGTAGGTGCAGACAATAAAGCCACTGGTGTTTTGGCTTATTGTTACACTGTCACATCGTACTGAGATACTTGAATAGAGCAGGGCTCTATCGACTGTTATAACAGAACACCTGTGCTTTTCTTGCAGTGACAAGTTGAATTGCCCACCTCAATCTATTGATTTAACAACAGGTGGGTTAAAGGGCTGCTTATAGCAAGACTGGTGTTCTTAATCTGACACCCGTTTTCCATGTTAGAGAGTCGTACGTTCAGTCGTCAGAACAATTGAGCATTTTACACTAAAATATGGTTTCTACAGCATTTGGATGCAATTTTTAAATTGCTGCAGCATTTGTTTAACTTTTTTGTTAAATTTTTGTGTTTTTAAAACTGTGTTGAAGTGCTGTAATCTCTGTGGGTCTGGACACTGATGTTATACACTGTACATTCCTTGCATAACAGAGTAATTTAAAAGGTGACATTGTCTCAAATCAAATGCCAAAATTTGCAGTGTGCTTTTCCAGCATTACCCAGCACTCAAAGTGCTTTAGACTACAAGCCACATTTTGGTCATACAGCACTTAAATACAGTTATAGCACTTCATCTACCTCAGTAACCACAACATTTTATGCACAGTAGTAATGCTCAGCTCTCCTTAGTGAAAACAGGATACCACAAATAAAATAGAGTGCAGTCTTGACCCACCCCTCATTATTTTGCTAATGGGGGTGGTTGCTTATTGAAACATGCAAACGTACAAAGAAATATATTATGTAAGTTAAAAACTAAATCTATACAGTTCTAACAAGCTTGAAAGTCAATTCTTGGTATCACCACCTTTATTCTTCAGCACACTTCACTTATTCAAGCTTGCCTTTAACCTCTTCAAGTAGTCTTCAGGAGTAGTTGAAAGTCCAAGGGCATTCAAAGCTGCTCTTTGGATGTCGGCTGTCTTTTGTTCCATTCTCTGTCAAGATGATCCCACACTGCTTCCATAGTTTTGAGGTCAGGGCTCTGATTTTCATACATATATGACAATTTGAATCAAAAGTTTCACATTTGGATTCAGTCCATATAATTCGTTACCAGTGATTTTCTGTCAATTTCTTGTATAACTTTGAATGCTTCTGCCAGTTTCCATTCCTTCAAAAGTTTGACAGCTACTCTTCCACTGAGACCATTCCTGCTGAGGCTTCTGCAAACAGGCTTTTTTTCATGGTGTTTGAGGCCAAGACTTAAGATACTGCTCAGGTGTAGATATTTTTGGGGATCTGCCACTTCTTTTGTTAGCACCTTATCCAATTTCCTCAAGAGTTTCAACCTCCTAAGACCTGAACTCTTCCACGGCATGCATTTTAAATTTCTCTTTGATATTTGGGCATATTGGGACCCGATGAATGTAAAAACAAAGAATTACCAGATTTTATTTTATTTTTTTACCTTATTTTTGTTTTTAGGAAAACTAAGAGCCACATATGAGGATATTCATTTAAAATTTTGATAGAACAATAGCAGCATAATGTCCTTGTAAGTGGATATCAGGCCCTTGTAGAGGAAAATTGAGTACTTTTTTTTTTTTTTTAGCAGCATAGTGCTTTTTTCCAATTATTTTTTTAAAAGTCAGGTCAAGGCTCAAAAAGCCCAAAGGCGCTATAAGGGTGGCAGCTCACAACAGTTTTTGTTTGTTACATGTTACAACAGAACATAGCTGTCAAACAAAACCCAAACAGTCCTGACCCGCGACAATATGAAACAGGGAAATACCACCGTGTAATCCATTTATTTAAACAATGTAACTGTATTCTAAATACCACCTTTTTAAACGGTAACTGTAACAGAATACAGTTACTGATATTTTGTATTTTAAATACGTAACGGCGGTACATGTATTCCGTTACTCCCCAACACTGGATAGGAGTGACAGAACCTTCTTACTATTACCACCAACTACGGTGTTGGATCAGACCACAGACGGCAAATAAGGTTTGTTTTAGCAGCTATGACAAAAATGACCGTACATCAGTTGAAATGTGAATGTGCTGACTTATTTGTGTAAATGCACCTACGTCATCAACATAGCAAGCATACTGTGGAAATACAGAATCTGAAACACATTGCCAGTGAAAGCAAATGGTGTTATACGGGATTCACATCATCTTCACGCTTACCAGTCTGTTCAGTGACTCACTGTCATTATGTAAGTAACGTAAAAAAAATAACAAAATACTGGAATGGTAATGAAATACAAGTATTACATAAAATCCATCCACAAATGTGAAGTGAAGTATAATACTTCCCAAGTTTCTACAAGTTACTGCTTCAAAGTCTTCTTTTGAGCCCGGAGCAAGAAACACCTCAGATACTCTGATCAGAAAATCTTAGAGACTTGCTGGTGACACAGAGCTGCACTAATTCTCTAATCTAGACTAGAGATGGCACGATACCACTTTTTTATGTCCGATACCGATACCGATATCATAAATTTGGATATCTGCCGATACCGATATGAATCCGATATAGTGTGTTTTAATCAATAAAACTGTTTTTTTAAAAATATCTTGCTGCATTTTGTATAAGTTCATACTCAAGTTTAAAACAACAACTACACTAAAGCTATTCTGTTATACCTATATGCAAAAAAAAAATATTTATAGTTCAGCAATACTGATCAATCTAATAAACTTAAACCTACACCATCCTCCCTATTCTGGTATTTTAAAGAGTACTTAGCGTAAATATTAAGCAACCTAACTAATAGGGTTCCAACTCCCAGCAACAACAAAAATAAATAAATAAAAAATAGGGAACCACCTCTCACGCTCCACCTCATGATGCTTAATCAACGTAATCAATTTGATGCAGTGTGAAAAAAAAATGCACAGAAATCAATTATTTTTCAAGAAATATTAAATAGATTCAACATCTTTCTTCAACAAAATTGCAGACTGCACAGATGGTACCTTCCCAAAGGAAAAAGTACTATAGCTTACTAGGGTATATATATTAGACTTAATAGTCACTATATACAGTAATTGACTTCTATTCATTTTACATCAAATTAAAACTTTCGGTGTAAGATTCGGATAATTATTTATTAAAAGCTAGACATTTTAAATGAGAATAAGAAAGAAAAGTATGTCTTTGTGCCCCCTTTTCCCTGTTAATGCCCTATCGGCCCCCCTGGCTAAACTTTGCTAGATCCGCCCCTGCACAGTTACCAGCCGTCAGCTACGTAGAAAAAGATCCTTGAGTAGAAAGTAATATTAAATACATTCTAACAACAGCTGATCAAGCTTAAACGTGCTGCTGTTGTTTAGCCGCTGGTTTCCTCTTTCTGGTGCAAAGTGGGCCAAAAACAAACCAGAGAGATGGACTCGCGACAGAAAAGCCGATCAGCTGATCATTAAGCAGTTTCATGATTGAAGTAGCAGCAAGAAGAGGCAGTCGCTCCATATATCGCTTGTTAAGCTTAACGCAGGAATGCTTTACAAACATTCAGAGATGGACTTACACACTTGCTTTACTTCTCTCGGGGATAACTTTGTCGGAGATGAAATGCCGGGTTGCTAGCAAAGCTCCAAATGCTATCCAGACCACCGACAGGTGCATGCCACAGCTGCTCTATCAGGTGATGCCTACTGCTCCGACGTGCTAACTTTCTGAGGTGAGTTACGGCGTGTTGCAAGTTTTGTGAGGTGCTTTCGTGATATTTAATGGATCGGATTACATTTTTTATTTTTCTCCGATATCCGATCCAGTAATTTAGGTCAGTATCGGACCGATACGTAATATCGGATCGGTCCATCTCTAATCTAGACAGGTGCCTGGCCTGTCAGAACACAGAAAGTGAGGAAGAATCTCGAAATGCTCGCTAATTGGTACCCAGCCTAAAGCCAAGTGAAAGGGAGTTATAGTAAAGTGATCTACATAAAATAAAAGCACAGTAATTATCTAACTTGTCTGTCTGAGCCGTCAAGAAGTCCCAAATTATAGCAACAAGTATACTCTCCAATAGCAATGGTGTGGCATTGTTATCTCTATCAATTTATTCATGTAATCCATTTAATTTGATAACCTGTCTGTATCTCTTCCCCTTTTCTTAAAAACACTTCCTTCACAAAGCAATAATACTGCAAGTCCTTGCTTACACAGTGCATTGAAGAGGAGGACTCAAATTGTTTGTTGAAATCAAATTTCAAGTTTCTTCTGTAGCAGATAAAAGGTAAGTGTTTTGTTTTGGGGTTTTTTGTTAAATTGCATCCAATTCTCATAATGTCTCGTAGCTGTGGACAAAACTATGTAAAATCAGTTTTCTGTAGACCTCTTTGCCACTGAAAATTTGACAGCCAGCACCATCTAGCCAAATTGTTGTGATTCTGCCACTCTTGACAGAGAACATAGATACATCCTCTCACCGGGGTGTCTCCCTCATGGACTTTGATTCTTTTGAGACATAAATCCAGCTTTTTCAGTCATCCCCAGGCTGTGTCAAACACCACTTTGTGGCCATTTGAATTCCAAGCTTCACTGTTGGCGGTTTGTAAATAGGTGCTTGGAGAGTTTTGGTCTGCTGTGAGTTTTTTGATTGCAGTGATTCATGACTTGAAAATGTGTTGGGTAGCTGAGCTGCTTGGAGTGGTTTTATTAATGGGATCTAATCAAACAGGGAGAAGCAGGATAGGCAGATGGCTGGCTGGCTGGATGGCTGACATGAGCATATTTGGGATCCTAAGCCAGAATCCTCATTTTACAATGACCACAAAATATCTGCACATTGCCTGCAAAGTACTGCAAACTGATTCAAATGTGATGGGAAATGACCACAAAGAGACATGTAGATAGATTGCCTACAGAGACACACAAAATAACCAATGCCATTCAAAAAGATGAATTAATTTCAACAAGGAAACAGAAATATATGACTGAAGAAAAGATGCAAGAATAGAAGCAAAGAGAACTGACTGCCTTAGATTGAGCCAGTATCCCAAAAAGACAATAGTAACAATCTGTACTGACCTAAACAAATATAAATAGGTTACATGGTGGATAATGCTTCTAACATTGGAAATTAGATCATTATGTTTCTGCAGCCTCACAAGTAAAAATTTAAACCCAAGTATTAAAATTTAAACATCTATGAGCCTGACAAAGCAAAGCTCGATGAATTCTTTGACATCTGGTAATACATTCTGTCTCTGGTTTAACTCATTAAAGATTAATCTGTTATGATGGAATTACTTTTCCACCTTCACATTTCTTAACATGTGTATCTTTTTTAAAACAATTTTAATCTTTTTAAAATGAATTATAAGGTTGTGAGATCTCTTTCTCTTTTATGAGAAATAAAACATTTCAGAAAGACTTCGTTTCCTTTTCTCTGTGAACACTAGATGTCCCCATGAGTCTTTAATAAAAATGAAACTCAGCCCAAGCTCTTGGTGTTTCTCTTGGCCTGTGAAAAAGCACTGTTTGGGGGATCATAAATACATATTTTTTCTATCAAGACCATGTAATATAGATGCAAATTAAGAGATTACACAGAGATTATGCAAAGAAGCAAGTGTTAATGGAGAGTAAAAGACAAAGCAACTTGGCTAAATGCAGGGCAGTCTGTAGCATCACTGCGGCCTGCAGACAAAGCATGAGCTCAGAAAACAAAACCCTGTGCATTGTAGACCAGGTGATCCAAACGGGGAGGATTAGATAGTGAAGCTTGAGGGGTGTAATGGCTCAGATCTCCCAGCAACTCACCCTAAAGTGGATTATGAAGCTGATATTGGTGTCAGAAGCTTACTGGAGGGTGAGAGATGGAAGGAAAAGCAGGTCCAGGGTAATCTGTTGGTAGACAGACAAAGAGACATCTGCTACTGATGCTGGATAAAAGTACAGCTTGCCTCGAGTAAGATCAGCATGGAGAAGCAATAAAGTGATAGTGTGATACTGTTAGCGACTGGTGAGGGGGAGAGCTGGAAGAGAGCTTTCACACCAAGGTGAAGCTGTGATTAGAGAGAGATTGGAGTTAAAATCCCAGGGAATCTCCTGTGTCTGTCCAGGTGCTTATTGAAGTCTTACTTTTATGGGTGTGAGGGGAAACAATCAAAATGGAGTTGGGGAGAATCAGGAAGGGGATTGATACATCTGTGCCAGGGACTTTGGGCTTAAAGATGGAGGAAATACGCTTGGAAGGAAAGCGTAGTGTAAAATCACCAGCAGCTGCTTCTTCTTGTCCAAAGTAGTTATGATTTTTTAAATCACAAAAATCCCATCACCATCTATTATTCTGCTTATCTGAATCTTCTGATTAACTTAGAAAGCAGAAAAAAAAGCAGACTTAAACTTTCAAAAGTTTTCCAAGGCAGAAATGCAGATTTTTTTTATCCACTGTCTGCTGGTTGATGAAGCTCATTTAATTTGAAATAATCACGTTAAGAAAAGACTTCTCTAATTGAAGTTTGCACGCTGATAATTTCAAAATGTATTAGCAAAGTGACTGCACACACCAGTAGTCATGGGGGCACTGAGATGTAAACAACAAATAAATGCTTATTTTCTAAATGCTTATAGGAGATAGAATTGAAAAAAAGGAAATATGATGATAAAGGCGACATTTTCAGAGGTATAGTTCAGTCATGCAGAGAAAAGTCTTTTGCGAGAGTAACAAATGTCACCATTTTTCTACATCCTATTTCCATTCATCTCAGATTCATTTTGGAAAGCTAATGTTTGCATGTGTTGTCTTTTCATTTAGCATTTAAAATTTCAGCATGCAAGAAAGGATAGAAATAAAGGTGTCTGTGTTGATGGGGACGCCACACAACGCAACCGGAAAGTAAACACTGATATGAGTTTTATCATACAAAAGATAAAAGACGCATCTCGCAAAGGTTTCCTGGCTGATAAATATAAGTTTTATATTTATTTCTCTTCAGAGTCAGAAACAGTAAAAAGATGAAAACCTAGCTTTTGGTTGATGTTTGACATTTATGGTCAGATATCACAAGAAATCATCTTTGATGACTCAGATGTGCCGTGTGCTGCAGATTCAGACTTCTTTTCAAGATGCAACCTTAATGTTCATTAAAACGTTAAAATCCAGCTATCACTAGTTTAATTGTACAGTTGAGTGTCATGTATGTAAACCAACACACACACAAAGTACAGTAGAAAGAAAATAAATGACATAAAAAGAAAAAAGTCATACTTGGAGACAAATCTCCCTCTATCATTGTATTTCCCCTGAGCTCAAGAGTTTTTGGTAGTTTTTAGCAAATGTTCAAGGTTAAAATAATTAAGCTAATTAAGCTCCACTCTTATTTTAAAATATCAAACTTAACAACAGATATGTTCATATGAATATCTTTGTCTCTGTAGCTAATAAAACACTGAACAGGAACTGGATTTTAATATAACTCATTCATTTAATTAAAGCTTAAAGTTGGCGTTATTGCCACTTTGACTGAAAGACAGGTTCTAACACTGGTAGCTGTAGCTACTACTTACCTACCTGCTTGGCTTCAACGTAAATTCAAGTTGAACAGGGAACTGCACTCACATTGATTGATCAACTCTAGTCACAGTTTAAGTGTGTGAATGCGGTGACTAGAAGGTTTTGAATGATGAATAAAGGTGAGAGGTATTTCTTTGGTGATGTCAAGTAGGATGTTTTAAAGTTTGAAAGTGTTTTTAATTTGAGAGAGGCATGAGTGATGTTATAAGAGTTTGAGTTTCTTTTTCTTTCAGTTCAAGAACGCATAAGTACATACACTTGGTACACCCGTTTACTCTTTTACTTTATTAAAACAGACGGTGTATTTGAGTTTGAATTTCAGTAATTGTATGTTGATATGGTAATTTAGTTTTATGTTAGGTGAAGGAGATGTCCATCTCTGCGTCTTGCAGGATTGAAAGTGAAAGTTGAAGGTTGTGATGTGAATGCTGTGAGTACTCGATTTGAATGATTCTGTGTGATGTGTACAAAATACTAAATAATAATAACACTATGAAAGTTGATAGTAGAGTGAGTGCAAGGCGGTGTGTGAACAGAGGAAGTCTGAGAGAGAAGTGTGTGCGTAGGCAAAATGCAGAGTGTGTGCGTGAAATAAGGGAGTATTGTTTTTACATCAAGGTTTAGTAGAACTAAAGTAGAACGTCACAAACAAACAGATAAAAAAAGGTAAAATGAAGAGAGAAAATAACTGACAATTACATTAATGAATAGAAAACACACATACACAAAGTGCCATATGTGAAATTATTCTAGGAAAGAATCAGAAGTGAGATAGTTTAATATAAGATGCAATGAAGGAAGCAGCTTACACTCCTTTAATTTCCAGAGCCAGTGTGTTCCCTATGCTCATAGCACCCCTGCCCCCTTGGCCCCCGTATCAGGCGAGTATGGAAGGCTGGATAGCCCATGACGGGTAAGATCCCACCTCGAAACCCTGGGACAACCTAAGGCAGGCACAGTCACGATTACTCGGCCTCACTCAGTCCCTGTGAGCTCAGACTCACTGGTGAGATGAAGTGAAGAAGACGGGACCTTAAGGGTAAAGCCGCTGGGCTAAGGCGGAGGGGGTAAGTGGCAAGTGGAGCCCTAACTTCTGGCTGAGGACAAGGAATGCTGTTATTTAAGGGGAAATCAAAATGAGGGTTAGTAAATTTGGGAAAGAAACTGACGGCTTAAGTGGAGAATTATGAAGGAGTCTGACACACTGCAAAAGCAACATACACAAACAGAAAATGCATTAACCTTATAAAGACAAGACAAGCTCATGATGATTATTTGTATAGATACTGATTAAACCTGGCTTAGAACACAAAGATACGCAATGAAGATCAGTTTGCTACTTGTATGAGTGGTAGAATGGTGTGAATGGTTAATGAAATACACTTGAGTTTGAAGCTGAGGAATAACTCAAAGAAGTTATATGACGAAGGGAGTGAGTTATGAAAACAAAAAGTGTTTAAAGTAGTTTTAAAAGAGTGACTTAGGAGTGCTCTCTCGTACTGAGTGATCAAGTAGTGATCACTGTAGAAAGAAATAAAATGATTTAATGAGTTGGTAATGTTTCTGTTGTTACAGCAACTTCTTGAGATATGACTCAGTATGCAAATTGGTTGGAGTGAGTGGTGACGAAGGAGTTTCCTGTATGTGTGTGACTGAGGAAGTGACTTTCAGAAGAGGAAGCATAGCAGACACAAGAGAAGTACAGATTTGGGTAGGAAATTTATAGTTTAGTGATTATATGTTGTCGTAAGGGGGTCTTATGCTGAATTTAAGTATGTTAAAGAGCATAAGGGGGTGATTTTTGTGTGCAAATTGTGTGGTTTTAATGAGGCTTTCGGTGTATTGAGGAGGTGAAATTATGTGGTGGCAGAACTTGTGTGTTTAAGGTTGTTGAGGTTGTTGTGGTGAGGGGTTGATTCTGTCAGTTAGGTTGTTGTTGTTGTTTTTGTTTTTAATAGAGGGAGTTTTTGGAAACATGGACATGTCTGGGAGGGGCCCATTATTTTGTAACAGTGCACTTAAAGAAAACCTGTCAGGTGATTTTGATTTTGTTTTTATGAGCTAATAATCAGCTCTATTTTTTCTCATTTCTGTTCTAAGCAGGCCTGAAACAGCGCTGAAAATTTTCGGGAAGAGCAAATATAAGGGGGCTTTCCAGATTACAACTGGCCGAGGAGAAAGCTACCTGTGGGGACTATGGAAAAAAATGAATGAGCTCATTTTGCTGAGGGTGGAAAAGTTGCGCGGGACGCTCCACTATTAGCAAATATATGGTGTGAATGCATGTGAGTGAATGTGTGGCTGGATGAAGGAGGATGAATTAATGTGGACAAACAATTGGCTTTTACCAGAGAAAATTTTTGTTTTATTAAGTGGGGTTAGATTATGGGATTATAGTATATTGTTGGGAGAATGCCAAATGTTAAAGGGGACACATTTTTTGATATAACTCATGTTACCATTAATTGAAGAAACACATGACTGATAATTGTTCTGTTTTAAGTTTATTTTTATGATATAGATTGGAACATGAGTGGGGAAAACTGAGCATTTTTAGTTTTGTATAGTATTTTGACACATTTCATGTATCAAAATAAAGGGGGGTTTAGGGTGTATTAATTTAATTGTTTAATAATTTAGGATCATTTTAGGACTTTTGGGGTTTTTGATCATTTGGATATGGTAAAACTGAAACTGTTATTTTTATGTTAAGGTTAAAGGATTAAAGTGAACTGAATCCTGTTTAGAAGATACAATGCCGGTTTTTCAAAGCTGTGAATAAATCTTAGAGGGAAAATTAGTGAGGGTTGAAGGAGTAGAACAGGTTTGATTTCTTTTTTGATTTCTAGAAGTAGTGGTTATAATGTAGGCTTACACATACAGATATTACATAGGAGGTATTTTTAGGATAAAGGGGAGAGCTTATAAATAGAAATGATTTTTATACATATTGCATTTTTTGATATGAGTTATTGAAGTTATTGAAGGATTGCACGCGCTTACAGACACAGAGTCCATAAACACACATGACAGTATTGATTCCAGGCAAAAGGCCTCAAATTCATTTAGCTTTTAACTGAACTTAAAGAAGGACCAAAGAGGAAGGAAAGCATATATTTTGGTTAAGTCTGATAAACTAGAATTAGAAGGTATTGTTACATTAAAATGAGCAAAATGAAATAAAAGGCTATACCAAAAACAGGTTATAACATAGGAAATGTGAGGTTAAAATGAAGTTAGTGTTAACACACAGGAGTTGTTTCTCTTATATGCTTAAACTTAATTGATTAAAGTGGTTGTTTTCTTTTGGAGCTTGTAGTAGAATATATAAGAATATATAAATACAGGTTAATAAGTTAAGAACATAATTAGGATCAGGCTTTTGATTACAGAAGTCCCAAATATGATAAGTTAGGGAGGTGCAGGAAAAGGTGTTTTGTTTCCTTTGCAGAAGATCTCGGTGACCGCAGGGGGGTGAGGATCCTGGAGGTCCGAGGCCTGATGGACCACAAGAGAGGGACCAAGGAAACCTAAGCTTACACATGGAGTGTTCTCGAATGGGAGCGGGTGTTTATTACTGGACCAATTAGATGACATGAGGTTGTCTGATTTGCTGAGCGAGGACACAATGTATTGCGACCTCTGGTGTTCCAGAGGTCGAGAGAGGGAATGTGGAGCAGGGAAATTATTTTACTGTTATTGTTAAATAATTATTATCAGTACCATTGCATTGATAATATAATCTGCAGTATGATCATTGCTTTAACAATGTAACAGATAGCTTTAAGATGGCCTTAAGATGTTTATGATGATGTTAACTTTGTATTCCAGGTGCAGTTATAACTATTTTATACATATTGCATATCTGTGCTTATTTGAGTTGATGTTCAGGTTCTTTAAAGGTCTTAAGCTTCACTGACGTGACTGTTCAGGTGATACATGCTGAGGGAAAACTAGAACATAGAAGGAATTGCAATACATGCTTACAAAACACTTATATCAGGTCATTTCATATTAAGGTTTTAGTAGAGGTTCTTGGTTAAAACATTTATTTAGTAGAAGACATACACATAGTCTCAGTGAGCCTCTGGTCTAGTGAAAGGTCAGAAGTGCAACAGGTGAAGAGGTGACACAGAGAGCATGTGAGGTCGTGACACACACACATGAGTTAGATTTATTTAGAGGAGAGAGAGATTAGTCATGTCTGGATTGGAACTGCGAAAGTGTCTCGGTAAAAGAGGAACCGTTCTTGTCGTCTCGGCAAGAAAGAGGAACAAGACAAGAACTGAAAGGTAGACAGGAAGTGCCAGCCATGAAGATAGAAGACGATGTTCTTTTTAAACTGTGTTAAAAGTTGTTGTGGTTTTGATTTGACGTATGTGTATATATCCTGTCTGTGACGCATGAAGGGGCGTCAGTAAATCAAGCCCTGATGGTATAAAATCTGCGTATGCTTTGAGGAAGTCGAAGACTAATTGCTGTCTGCGTACAGAGTTGTCTTCCCACACGTGTGTAGTCATTAAAATCATTGTTTGACCAAGAGCTTCTGGACCATGGGTGGTTTGTACTCTCCTTCCTCAATTTTGAACCTTAACACTGTACATATCACAGTAATGATGACTTACCAGTTAGCACCATTTGTTTAAAAATCAGAGGTTGTCGGGACTAAACTGCTTCTTCTGCTCTTTCTACTTTCTAAACCAATGTGATTTCAAACAAGAGTTCTATATTAATGTTCTTTTTACCTTGTCAAACCCATTGTCTCTGTGGGTACTCACACGCATATATAATGTCATTCCAAGCCACACTAAGCCACACTGCGACTAAATATAACAAACCTGGGTGCAGTCAGTCAGACAGACTTGATTTGCATAGCACCTATAACACAGCTATAATGCAGATTAATAAGCCAATAATAAGACATAAAACAAGGAGTAATAAAATCAAATCAAACTGTAAAGTAAAACTTGAAAATGAAAGCAGGATAAGAGTACACTAAGTACAAATTAAGAAAAAATATAAAATAGATAAAACAGATTTAAACTAAAAATACAGAAAAAATAACAAATAAGGTATGGTAAGATAAGATGCAAAACATACAATAGTAAAGAAAAGAAAAAGCACCATTCAATAAATATAGAATGAATGGTGGTAATATTTAATATCTGAACTTGGTAGTAGTGTTTGTTAAAAATCAGCAAAATCCAAGTAGAGCTGATAACTGACAATAATTTATAGCAAAGTTACAAAGTGCAACTTCTTGGACTTTTCTGAAAAGGATACTGCAAGTCTCATTAGTGAGGTCAAAACAAAAGCCGTAGTTTCTCTTTAGAAAAAAGTCTTTAATTAACAAGTTGTTGCAGTACTTAACTGCAATGAAACAACAGATGGGCATAAGGACGGTGAGGACGAAATGATTAAAGGTTCAGCTGGCACCAGAGGAAAGAGGTTAAAAATATTTAACCAGCTTAAAAAACTACAGGCAGATGTTGTTTTATTACAAGAAACTCACAAACCTGTCACAGGTTTAAATGAACTTAAAACACCTGAGTTTCCTAACGTGTTTGCAGCTGGTTATAATTCTAGACAACGGGGAGTAGCAATTTTAATACATAAAAATGTTAATTTTACAGTACTCGATACAGTTATAGATCCAGAGGGTAGATTTCTAATTATTAAACTATCAATATTGAACAAAAAACTATGTATTGTTAGTATATATGGTCCAAATGTTGATGAACCCTCATTCTTCCACGGTTTTTTTGTGCACTCTCTGAACACCTTGATTGCACACTCATTCTTGGCGGTGACCTCAACCTTGGACTAAATGAAGAAATGGATAGGCTCAACACAACAGGAACTCAGCGTAATTGGCAGTCCACAAATATAATCAAACAGTATATGAATGACTTTGGTCTTTGCTATGCATGGCGCTCTCTTCACCCCACCAGTAAGGAATATACTTTTTTCTCGCATGTTCATCACTCTTACTCTCGTCTGGATTATTTTTTGGTCAGCAGCTCACTGCTATGTGACATTTCAGACACTGAGATTCATCCTATAGCTGTCAGCGATCATGCTCCTGTATCTTTAACACTAATGCACAAGAATAATACTACGCCAAGTAAAAACTGGAGATTTAATATATCACTACTTAAAGATGAAGACTTTATTAAATACTTTAAAAAGGAATGGACTTCATATTTAGACTTTAATGACACTCCCGGAATATCTGCTTCTGTTCTATGGGAAGCAGGGAAAGCTGTGATGAGAGGTAAAATAATTTCTTTCTCATCACACAAAAAGAAAGAAGAAAACAAAAATATTCAGGAATTAGAAAAAAACATCAAATCACTAGAAGAAGCCTACGCGTCCCACCAAGATCAGGAAACATTGAACAAAATATGCAAAACAAAACTAGAATTAAATGAAACTATTAATAAAAAAACACAATTCCTTATACAAAGACTTCGCTTGCAGAATTTTGAACACAGTAACAAATCAGGTCGATTTCTAGCTAACCAGCTAAAAATAAATAAAGAAAAAATAACTATATGTGCTGCTAAAGATTTATCGGGGAACACAATATATGATCCTGGAAGAATAAACAACATTTTTAGGGACTTCTATGAAACTTTATACTCACCACAAATAAACCCATCTAAAAATGAAATTGATCTGTTTCTTGACAACGTAACTCTTCCAAAATTACTAGACAGTCAAGCAATGGAACTGGATTCGCCACTGACGCCAAGTGAACTCCAGGAAGCCCTGATAAGTATGCCCAATAATAAGGCTCCAGGTCCAGACGGCTTCCCTGCAGAATTCTACAAAGAATTCTGGACAATTTTGGCACCAGTATTCCACAGCATGTTGCAGGAAATCGAGGAAAAGGGCAGACTACCACCAAATATGAATTCTGCCAACATTAGTCTCCTGCTAAAACCAGGCAAAGACCCTTTATTTCCCTCAAGCTATCGTCCAATTTCTCTTTTAAATGTAGACCTTAAAATAATCTGCAAAGCTCTCTCAAAGAGATTAGAGAAAATGACCGCCCTCTTAATTCATCCTGACCAAACTGGTTTCATAAAAGGTCGGCACTCCTCAACAAACACTCGTAGATTACTTAATTTAATAGACTACTCATACGATAAAAACATCGAAACCATAATATTGTCTCTAGATGCAGAAAAAGCATTTGACAGAGTTAATTGGAAATTTTTATTCGCAACTTTACACAAATTTGGTTTTGGAAACTCTTTCATAAACTGGATAAGAATATTATACAATTCCCCAACGGCTCGTATCAGATTTGCTTAAAAACTTTCAAATTAATTAAAAATCCCAGTCTGCAATTAATACAATACAAAATACTTCATAGAGTGCACTATACAGGTCATCGCATGTTCAAGATGGGCTTTACATCTTCCAACAACTGCTCACACTGTCAAGGCAATACACCAGACAATTACATCCACGCTCTTTGGTTCTGTCCACCAGTGCAAAAGTTTTGGCGCGAGATATGTGAAGACTTATCAAAGTGTCTGAAATGTAACATTCCAACTTCCCCCTTAGTGTGTCTACTGGGCAGCTTAGATAATGTCACTTCAGAAAAGAATATAGCCCATATGATCTTCACTGCCCTATGCATAGCCAAGAAAACAGTCCTCATGAACTGGAAAAATAAAAATAATCTTAATTCTAACCAATATAGAAATTATCTATTAGATTACATTAGTCTTGACACAGCCTCTGCCACCACATTAGATCAATTGCTCTGGGCCCCTTTTATCAGCTCCATCACCTAGTGGGGGTGGGGGGGTCATAGTTTGGTCCCGCCTTCACTGTTGTGATTGGTGAGGGGGTAGGGACAGGCTTAGGGCGTCGGGGGGTTCCCCGGAGGCATCTTCCTTGGGGGGCTCAAACCGGGGTAGCGGTCACGTCCGGTTGGGGGCTCTGTTGGCTCTCAGGTGACTGTTTCCTCGCGGCTGCGTGCAGCGGGGCTAGGGGAGGGTCTGTGCTGACGGACGTGGGTTACTGACCTGGCAACCTGACTGCCCCTGGGTGGGTCCGGGATGGGCGTGAGGTTCTGGGGGCGCTCCGTCTCTGGGCTGGGGCCCGGGCCGGGCCTCGGGGGCTTGGGTCCTGGTTGGTGTGTTGCCGGGGTTGTGGGCGGGTGGGTGCATGGGGGCCCGGCCCTGGAGCAGGGTGCCGCCGGTGCGTCGAGCCGCCTGGGGGGCTCTTCATCTGGTGGGGGGGATGGTCACATCTTGCAGGAGCTTTCTTCTCTTCAGGAACTCTCTGCGGGAGGGGGAGATACAGGAGAGGTGGAGGAAGATCTCAGCCTGGGCGTTTACCGTCTTATGTAGTCTGGAAGATGTGTGGATGGTGGGGTGGGTGCAGTTTTCTCTATGGTGGGGTTGGGTGGACTGTCCAGGGCTCTGTGGAGCCGGAGGGCGCTACTGCACTGGGCCCCGGTCTGATGGGCCTGGGCCCCCCTTCCCTGGCGGGTCGCGGAGGGTGGGAGTGCCTACTGGGGTCAGCGGGGGAGCTGGCCCCAGGGAGGGGTTACCTGCCCCTCCCTTCCTTCCCTCCCCATCTCCAGCTGCCTCCCTCTTCCCGCTCCTCCACAACCACCCACACATGCAGGGCCTTGGAGTGGGGGTATGTCACCAGGGTGCAGAGGAGGCTACCCCCCCCCTGTCCCCTTCTGGCTGCCTCTGCCTCAATTTTATCCCACAACTTAGACATTCACATTATTCACACTCTCATTACACATACATATAGGATCTTGGGGGTGGGCACAATCACGGAGTCCAATTTACCATCAGGGTGTATACCTCACCCCTGACGTCGTTGCCCACCTCTCAATTTTAAATACACTTAGTCATTGAGGGCTAGCAGGAGGGACTATGCGCTTACCTGCTGCTCCATGGCAGGTAGCTCCATGCCCTCCTGGGTTTTAATTGCACCTTAGAACACATATGCATCAACACTACAATGAGCGGGTGGAGGGAGGTTTGGAGTCTTCTCCCACCCCCATTCTCTGCGGCCTGCTGGAGCGGGAGGGCTAGTAGGAGGAGTTGGCCGTCCGACTGCGGTCTGGGGTGTGGGGCCTCCCTGCTGCTGCGGAGTCGGGGTGGTCTGCCTCTCCCCACCGCAGGGAAAAGGGTAACACCACCTGGGTCTGGGTGCAATTCCCCCCTCCAGGGGCAAGGGTACCTAGACCCGGTTTGTAGAGTACGCTTGGGGAGTGTGATTGTGTGTACAGCGTCTCTTTATGTCTGTCTCCACGTTGGTTGAGTGTGGAGTGAGTGCATATGAGAGCATGAGGGTGGGAATGGATGTTTGTGTCTGTGTGTGCCTGTATGTCTGTGTCTATATGTCAGGTTGGGTATCAGACGCCACCTCTCTGGGGACACCTCAGGCCCTCCAAGGTTTGGAGGCCTATCTCCACCCACCACCACTTCCCCTGCCGGTGGCGGACTCCCTCAGGTGTCGGTGTGTTGGTGGTTCTTTGTGTCTGGGGGTGGGCGTCCGGGTACACACCGGCTCACTCCTTGGCGGCCGCTTGTCGGGGCCTGGGGCCTGGGGCTCGCTCGGGCCCCTTTGGAGGTGGGGTGCCCCCGGCCTCTCGGCCTGGGGCTCGGTCACTCAGGCACAGCTGGGGGCCGGCGGAGCTCACGGGCGCGTCACTGCAACTCCCCCTGACTTCTGCTCCGCGGCTGCTGGGCGAGCCCTCATCTGGGACTCTCCTCAGCTCTTACTGGAACAGTGGCGCGGCTGCCCCTCTGTTGGTCTTCCATGGTCTCTTGTGTTCTGGGGGCCTCTGGATGTCTGGAGTTTTGATCTCCTCCATACCCACTTCACACCCTGGAGGACGGGGCTGTGGCCCCCCCACACTCCCTAGCAGATCATTACATGGAGAAACCTTTGGAATGCAAGCATGCTGATCCACACAGGTATGCACACATGGGTATTCACAGACGCGGACTAAAGCTTTCTTGGCTGCTACCTCAAAGCACACTGTGCGCTGTCTATCTTGCGTGCTGCACAATATCGTTTATTATTTAGTAAATATTGATATCTATGGCTAGCTAGTTTATTGTGATGGTGCTTTGTTTTCTCTATTATTATGTTGCTCTTTGTTGTTTGCTGTCTCCTCTGTTTGTTTTTTTTGTTTGTTTTTTTTTTTTTCTCCATACAGGTGACCCAGGAGTTCTTTTTTTTTTTTTTTCTCTCTCTCTTCCCCCCCCTTCTCACCGTCTCTTCTCCCCTTTGGTTTTCTTTCTTTCTCTCCCCCTCTTTCTCTCATTCATTCCCCCTGTCCTATTTATTAAAAAAAAAAAAAAAAAAAAAAAAAAAAAAATGACAAAGGATGAACTGAAGCTCTGCCATCACGTAATGTCGCATACTGCTGTTTCTGATGTCATTTAAAAAAAAAAAAAAAAAAAAAAAAAGAAATAAAGGTTCAGCATTTGCACTTTACCCCTTCAGTGTAGCGTTCACTTCATTATTTATCTTTTCAGTAATTTTTCACTAGCAGCTGAAACTCAGCCAGAGCCAAATCCCTGAACGTGACAGATGAGGCAATGAACATGTTCAGTCACACGACTCACCAATTAAGAAAAAAAACCAGTTTCTGGTTGTGTTAATTACAGCATAAGAAGACTTCCCGTACTGTATGTGAACTCAAATTTATTTGTATCGTGTTAATTAAGTTTTTTTTCCTTTACACGTTGCACTATTGCTGTAATCTTAAAAATCAATTTATGCTAAATTATTTTAGTATGAAAATGTTGAAAGCAGCACATGGGATAAGTGGATTTTTTTGAGTGTCTGGATATTGAGCACTAAAGTTAAACGAAAGAAGAAAAAACATAGAGGTACTACTGAGTGAAATATACAGTGGGGCAAGAAAGTATTTAGTCAGCCACCGATTGTGCAAGTTCCCCCACCTAAAATGATGACAGAGGTCAGTAATTTGCACCAGAGGTACACTTCAACTGTGAGAGACAGAATGTGGAAAAAAAAATCCATGAATTCACATGGTAGGATTTGTAAAGAATTTATTCGTAAATCAGGGTGGAAAATAAGTATTTGGTCACCTCAAACAAGGAAAATCTCTGGCTCTCACAGACCTGTAACGTCTTCTGTAAGAAGCTTTTCTGTCCCCCACTCGTTACCTGTATGAATGGCACCTGTTTGAACTCATCATCTGTATAAAAGACACCTGTCCACAGCCTCAAACAGTCAGACTCCAAACTCCGCCATGGCCAAGACCAAAGAGCTTTCGAAGGACACCAGGAAAAGTATTGTAGACCTGCACCAGACTGGGAAGAGTGAATCTACAATAGGCAAGCAGCTTGGTGTGAAAAAATCAACTGTGGGAGCAATCATCAGAAAATGGAAGACATACAAGACCACTGATAATCTCCCTCCATCTGGGGCTCCACGCAAGATCTCATCCCGTGGGGTCAAAATGATCATGAGAACGGTGAGCAAAGATCCCAGAACCACACGGGGGGACCTGGTGAATGACCTGCAGAGAGCTGGGACCAAAGTAACAAAGGTCACCATCAGTAACACACTACAACGGCAGGGAATCAAATCCCGCAGTGCCAGACGTGTTCCGCTGCTGAAGCCAGTGCATGTCCAGGCCCGTCTGAAGTTTGCCAGAGAGCACATGGATGATACAGCAGAGGATTGGGAGAATGTCATGTGGTCAGATGAAACCAAAGTAGAACTTTTTGGTATAAACTCAACTCGTCGTGTTTGGAGGAAGAAGAATACTGAGTTGCATCCCAAGAACACCATGCCTACTGTGAAGCATGGGGGTGGAAACATCATGCTATGGGGCTGTTTTTCTGCCAAGGGGACAGGACGACTGATCCGTGTTAAGGACAGAATGAATGGGGCCATGTATCGTGAGATTTTGAGCCAAAACCTCCTTCCATCAGTGAGAACTTTGAAGATGAAACGAGGCTGGGTCTTCCAACATGACAATGATCCAAAACACACCGCCCGGGCAACAAAGGAGTGGCTCCGTAAGAAGCATTTGAAAGTCCTGGAGTGGCCTAGCCAGTCTCCAGACCTCAACCCCATAGAAAATCTGTGGCGGGAGTTGAAAGTCCGTGTTGCTCGGCGACAGCCCCAAAACATCACTGCTCTCGAGATCTGCATGGAGGAATGGGCCAAAATACCAGCTACTGTGTGTGCAAACCTGGTAAAGACCTATAGTAAACGTTTGACCTCTGTTATTGCCAACAAAGGTTATGTTACAAAGTATTGAGTTGTATTTTTGTTATTGACCAAATACTTATTTTCCACCCTGATTTACGAATAAATTCTTTACAAATCCTACCATGTGGATTCATGGATTTTTTTTTCACATTCTGTCTCTCACAGTTGAAGTGTACCTCTGGTGCAAATTACTGACCTCTGTCATCATTTTAGGTGGGGGAACTTGCACAATCGGTGGCTGACTAAATACTTTTTTGCCCCACTGTAAGGTAAATGTACATATTTGGAGTTCTGAGACATTTTTGATGTTCTTGACTTTGTTGATAGTTTGATTAGATATGTCAGAAAACTGTCAGTGGTCTCAGAGCTGTCAGCCCCTCAAAAACATATATTTATTTAAACAGATTTGTACCTAGCAGCTAATCCACTGTGTGCACTGCCTTTTGCAATATACATATTGCTGTTGATGGGGTAGCATTTCTGTCACTCCCACATGCATCAAAACCAGTTGCCTACCATTTCCAGGTTCATTTAACGGTGGAACCATAGCAAAATTTCTGAATTATAGCATTCCTGGATTACAGCAGAAAAATGGACTTCTGCCACATGAGCCTCCATAGATCCAAATTCAGCACCTGTCCCACATTTTATCCTACTTTACAGTACTAATTTAATATTTTTGGGAATATGTCAGATGAAAGTACATAATATATGTTTAATTTTGCACAATGAAATCTTGGGCCAGATACCAGGAGAGAAAAACTCTACAAACTGGCAAAAGCAACACAATAATGGGCTAAAGAGAAATGTAACACTCACTGAAATCTTGTTGTCACTTACTTCTGGTGTTTTTAACTTATAAACTTGCCACAAAAATGAAAAATGTATGGTTACTTCAACAAAAGAAACCAGTGTGTCTTTTGTTGGGGTATAAGTGGTATGACATTATTCTTTAAAATGTAATAGTTCAGTCGAGAAACCTCCCATAAGCAGGTAAACCCTTTATCAACACAGTCTTTCCTTTTGCCACTTCTATCTCTTCTTAACAGAAAGCCATTTGCTGTGACAGAGGACCTACCTCTGCAGCAAAAGCAAAATTAAGTCCAAGCTGTAGAGCAAGAGCTGCCATGTTCGCTTGCTTTGCATAATGAGATCTGATCACAATATGGACAGAATGCAGGCGCGCATATAAATCATAGATGTAAGTATAAGGCTGTGATTTGGAGTGTTCATAAGCCACACAGCACATCCAGACATATTGCACGGTAATTCAAGATGAAAATCAGGCCTTCAGGTCACAAAGATAATCTCATGTCAAACACAGCAATATAACCTCATTAATAACAGAAAATCAAACTTTGGAATGAATTTAAGAGCTGTCCTTGAAGCATAAGACTCAAAGTCTTTTTGAATACACTCTAAACCTTGCTCCTATATCAGTTATAAGTTGGCACTAGGCAGAAGTTTCTAACCTTTGCTTTTAAAATATGTGTTCTTTTAAATGTCTTTGTGTTGTTATATGTGTAGGCCCTGACACCTGGGGGTGGAGATCTTGTAATATGCAGCTTAACATCCACGCAGTTATAAAATAACTTTAATCAAGCTATACTTTACATCCACACCATCATGTCTGTTTTTATACAGAGTTTCAGTCCATCTCACTGGTTTTATTTATTTGTGGACTACAGAGAAGAACTTCTACATCTTATATACATGTATAATGCTTAATTCTTTTTCCCCTTCATGCCAGCAATTAGCATTGATACAAATCTCTTTTCTCTAACCTCAGTTTATCTCATTCTCTGGTTCCCAGCTTTGACTTTGATATTCATTCAGTGTCTGGACTGTCAATCACCTTTTGATAGTTGTGGCAATTTAATTAAGAATGACTTTGAGGTCATAAACAGTATAAAAGATTATATGAATGACTGTCAGTCATTTGAAAAAGAACATTATCATAGGACTCAATGCAGTCCTGTGGAAAAACTAAGTCTACCCTTCTACTTCCATGGGAATTAAGAGGGCAAGCAGCAGCCAGGTGCTGCAAATCAAGTGCATTGATTAACTGATCATCGGCAAGTGTGATGAGAAATTTTGGCAGTTGTCTGATCTGGAGCATTCAGTTGTGCCATAATCTTCCCAGGAGTGGATGTTTGGACAAATTCACCATGAGGTCAGACCATGCGGCGTTCACAGAAACTGCAAAAAACCCAAGAACTACATCTCAGGCTCTACAGAACTCATTTAACATGTTTAAGGTTAAAGTAAATGGTAGTAGAATTAGAAAAATCTTCTACTCTCTAAAAAGCTTTTGATTGCATGGCTCTCAAAGCTACATCTAAAGAAGAAATGTTTCAGAAATTATCCCAAGTAAACCCACAAGTCAAGCCTACAACAGAATGGCTGAAAAAGAAAACAATGTTGTTGGAATGGCTCACTCAACATCCAGACTGCAATCCAGTTCAGATGTTGTGATGCGACCTTGAGAGAGGTGTTCATAAATAGATGCCAACAAACCACAATGAGTGTGAGACTGATACACTCGTACAAAAAACAGTTACTTTGGGTTGTGTTACGATCCAATGTCGTCAGTGTTTTGTGTTAGGCATGACTTTTATGTGTTTCCTGTTTTACTTCGAAGGTTTGTCTTATCTCAGTGTGTTCAGTTTACGCTTCCTTGTCTCGTCAGTTCTGATTTGCCCCAGCTGTGTTTCCCTCCTGTTGTCCATTCCCTGATTGCTCCCTCCATGTATTTAAGCCCTGTGTTTCAGTTTGTCATGGTCGCGATCTCCCCCCCGTGTTGTAAATAGTTGTCGTATATAGATGTAAATAGTTGTCGATACTTTTTCTTACTCGGTAGCTGTAGGGGTGAGAAGTAGTGATGGGCAGATGAAGCTTCATGAAGCACTGAAGCTTTTCATCCAATTGGTTCACCCCAGCGCAAAGCTTCTTGAAGCTTCATTTGCTCTAGTAGGACACCTACTGGACGTAAAAATATTAGTTGGCATGAATTTGAAGAGTGTGGCCTTTTGCACACAGCCTGTAAATGTCAACAACAAAAGGAGTGTGTAAAACATGTATATTGTAGTGATGGCAGTACACTGTGTATATTTATACTGGCAGTATGGAAAATGATTATTTGGAAATGCTTAAAATGGAAATGATCATTTACTGTGAGGTGAGGTGTGGCTGGGGTGTGGACAGTAGTTGTGCTTTTGTAACGTTGAGGTATGGACAGCTACACACTGAGGCTTTGTCCTGCCTGTTCACATTTTATTCTGTAAAAACTAAATTTTCACTGCTTTTATGACCTTTTTAGTGGGGAGAACATAGCTAGGATTTAATGATTTAACAAATCTTTTGAATCCTTTGTCCTATTGCACCATCAGTATTATGAAAATACATCTTCTGTAGAAATTTACATACCTTGTTGGGAGGAATAAGATCAAAATCTTCCCACACAGGGGAGGACATCCTCCTCTTCTTAGCTGGCTCCATTCTCTCCTGACTTTCTCTCCTCACTCTCATAAACCTCAAAACTCTCACTAACCGCAACTCTCCATCAAACACCTACATTTTGAAGGAAGTCTGAGGGGTTTATATCGCTGTCATATCTCGCGGCAAAGTTCGAACCACTTCATGAACCAGTCACGTGGTACAGCCGGGCAGCGAGGCTTCGGACGTCATCATTTTCAGCTCCTCCCATAAATGAAGCAAGCCTCGATACGCGCATCGCGGAAACGCCCCCTCCATTACTCGACACAAGCTTCGAAGCCTCGATACAGAACGTCACATCACTAGTGAGAAGCCATTTTTCTTTGGGAACCTTTTCTCCTGTTTTTGGTTAGCGAGGCAGTTTTCCCTGGGCTGGGGTGTAACATAAATGGGGGCTCGTCCGGGATTACCTGTGTTCTTGGTTGGTTCTTCCGTCTTCGCTGGAGGGTCCGAGGGGCCTGTCCGGCCTTCGTCCGTCTTCGCTGGAGGGTCCGAGGGTCCGCTTCAGCCTTCATCTGTCTTCGCTGGAGGGTCCGAGGGTCCGCTTCAGCCTTCCGTCTTCGCTGGAGGGTCCAAGGGGCCTGTCTGGCCTTCGTCTGTCTTCACTGGAGGGTCCATGGGGCCCATCCGGCCTTCGTCTGTATGAATCAAACATTTCACTTGGGGTTAAATGTTTGATTTTTGGGTGGGGGGAAATGTTACGATCCAATGTTAGTGTTTTGTGTTAGGCATGACTGTTATGCGTTTCCTGTTTTACTTCGAAGGTCTGTCTTATCTCAGTGTGTTCAGTTTACGCTTGCTTGTCTCGTCAGTTCTGATTTGCCCCAGCTGTGTTTCCCTCCTGTTGTCCATTCCCTGATTGCTCCCTCCATGTATTTAAGCCCTGTGTTTCAGTTTGTCATGGTCGCGATCTCCCCCCGTGTTGTAAATAGTTGTTGTATATAGATGTAAATAGTTGTCGATACTTTTTCTTACTCGGTAGCTGTAGGGGTGAGAAGCCATTTTTCTTTGGGAACCTTTTCTCCTGTTTTTGGTTAGGGAGGCAGTTTTCCCTGGGCTGGGGTGTAACAGTTGTTGCTTCTAAAGGTGGTTCTTCAAGCTATTTAATCATGGGGTGGTCTTAGTTTTTCACAGGACTGCATGAAAGCTTTTCATGGAAGGGTCTAAAGAACAAGAACAGAAGAACACCGATCAGACTTGACTTTGTTATATTTCACAGACAAATGTTGGACTTTGCACATATACGATATATCTGTATGAAAGTTGCGTGCGCATATGTTTTTAAAATACAATGGTATGTTGAAGATTTAAGAAGTGGATCTTTGCAGTTTGAAGGCAACAGTGTGTGGTTGGATTCCCCTGTCATATTTCAGATTTAAAGCAAAGAGGCACTTCCCCTCTAAATAGATTCAGTGGTGTTATTTAAACAACTGTTTGAAGCACTAATGGATAAAAGTATTTCATAAAAGCAGCAACGATTAGACAAAAGTCTAAATAACAAAACAGATCTGTTGGGCAGAATATTCTTATTCCTGGACTCAGAGTTATCTTGAACCCGTGTGCAGAGCTGTGACCCCCTCAGCTGGGAACTACAAACACTTTAGGCACATACTGTGTCTTTGCTTGGATTATTTTTACATGGATTAAGCAATACTTTATCCCCCCCTCTCTGTGCTTTTTATGATTTGCACCTACTGGAAAAACTTCTGTCTGAATTAAATGCTTACCTGTCTTCATTAAATTTAACAGCTTGCTTTGCTTCACCATCTTCAATCAATCTGACAGCCTGTTACCTGTTCGTTCAATGTAGCTTGCTATCGCCAGTGTGTGAATGTGTGTGTGAATGGGTGGATGACTGAATGTAGTGTAAAGCGCTTTGGGGTCCTTAGGGACTAGAAAAGCGCTATACAAATGCAGGCCATTTACCATTTACCATTCTGCATAATTCAGGATGTATATTTATTATTATATTTTCTGCTGCACATGATGAGCTTTCAAGCTTGCTGGATTTACACCTTGATGTTAATGTGGCTTAACTGATAGCATCACGAGGGGTATTTACTTGTGGATTTTATGGGTTTATGCTCTTTATATACAGGCTATGCGTTTGCCAATCACACCCCATCCATTAGCAGATAATTTTGAAAAATGTCAAAGGCAAATTTCATCTTTGCATATGTGTATATCCAGCATTCCTTATCAAGTCTGGCATGTGTTTCTTGCAGGTGTACACATAGTGTATACACACACACACACACACACACACACACACACACACACACACACACACACACACACACACACACACACACAGTATATTTACTGTCAAGTCAAAATGCAAGTATGAATTTGAGCATGTAATCTCAGTCAAATTTATCTCCCAGAAGATAAACTTGCACTGAAAAATTATAATCAAAGCTTTTTTGAACTCATTCATAGACCTGCTTTAAAAGTGGACCATGTCTCTTTAGGTCAAAAGAAGTGTTTTATGTTTTTCGTCCTGCTGAGATTGATTTCATACCACATCCTTTGGGGAACAATGTTTAGCTAAGAAGCACATCAAAAGGCTACAACACTCGGTTGTAGCATGTGCACAAAATTTTGATTAGCGGTGATCCACTTTTTAGTTCACATCCATTAGGCGGTAGTAGGTACTGAGATATCCAGCAACTACTGTTAAATGTTTCTGCAATCATGAATACGTCCAAAAGTAATAAAATATGCATAAATAATAACCTTAATAACTGAGCAGCATCCAAACTGTCTTTCCCATCAGAGTACAGTCTTTGTAATTCAAATATGTGTTAAGCACAGATTGTTTTACATAAATTCTGGGCTGAATTCTTTGCCAAGATGCAATCATTTGAGTGCTACAAACACTAGTCACAAATTGAAGTTGCAGTGGCCTGAAAGCAGCATGGTGCCGTGTCTTTGTTTGAGGTCTGTTTGGGTTTCTAGTCTCAAATATCAGAGCAATGTTTGGACTCTGACCTCCAGCCAGACACAAAAGCTTTCAGTCAAAGTGCCGTGACTGCTGCATGCATTATGAATGTAGCTGTAGAATGTTCCATTAGGAATGACTTAGCAACAACGTCCACTCATTTTCTAAGAATTACTTTGTGCATAAATGAAAAGAGCAAAACAACTGTGTGAAAAGGCTCTTGAAAGCCTCGAGGAGCGCGGGAAAAAAAGTCTGTAGCCCAAAACACTAAACTAAAAGGCAGATGCATTTTCAGATGATGATCTCAAAGGTGTTTGAACAGTAGGCTAGTATTACTTTGTACATAAAGTCATCACCTTGTGGACAAATGTTTAAAGCATTTGTAAGTGCATTCAGGTAAAAATGCTTATAAAAACAACAGATGTAAATCGATAGATTATTTAATGGACATTCAAATCAAGGAGCTGTGCACATAGTGCAGGAATCAGAGAAAAGAAGAAATATGATTGAGGTCCAGTTGGATTAGATCAAGTCTGAAGGGTTCTTAAAAGACAAAAAAATGTTTATAGTACAATGATTTCTCAGATAATGGAAAGATTTGCGGTAAATGCACACATTCCACTCCACAAAGCAGCGACTGGCTCTAAAAAGTTGAGCCTTTTTTAGTCATCTTTGTCAGTAATTGCGCTGTACTGAAGCAGAGGTCTCCTTGAAATGAATGCTCGGGCTAAACTTCTTTGATGAAGAGCTATTGTGAATCCAAACATGGTCTCTGAAATATGTTGTAAAATGGTGAAAAGTGTCCATCATACTTTCTCAAGGTAAAAAGTGACACCTTTTTTTGACACACACTTCAGAACTCAGTTCAAAGCAGAGAAAATCAACAAATCCACACAGGTGAGAGGCTGAAGCATGCAAACTGGCTTTCAATTTTTTTTGTGCTTCAGAAGCATTTTCCTTCGAGATCCCCACAGAGAATGATGTCCTTTCCACCACATCGTACAAATCACTCCGTAAAGAAATTTACTTATAAACTGTGGCAACTGCACTCTCTCTTTTCAAGTGTTTGAACTCTCACTTTGACTAAAGCATAGATCTATAAGTATTCTTTGTTTTAGCTTCCAGCACAGCAGCTGCAAATTCACCGAGGTTGAATACAAAGCCTCGGCTCAGAAAGATGGATCCCAGCTAACGTCCCTCGGTTCGAGCAGAGGCCCAGAGAGTGGCGAGTGGGAGCCATATGCTCAGTCCTAATGCAGCGAGCACAGTGAATGTACATCAAGTTGACATCGCAATCTGGAGTCGTGCACGACAGCGCGCAGTTTAACAGATAATGGGATGCGAAACTGGTCACATATCACATCTGTGTGCGCATGCTCTTGCTGACGCTGCCCATACAATGTGTCACAATCTATTACAGTCTCCACCACACGCCTACACACACGCGCGCACACACACTCTCTGATTATTCTCTCGCATCCATTATTTTCAAAAGAAAAGCCTGCTCACATATGAACAGATACAGAAGTGGAGTTTCTAACACTTCAGTGTGTGTGCGTGCGTGTGTGTGTATGTATACAGGCTCTTTCAAAACCAGGCTTACGCACAACATACCCACAACCTCTCAACGCAAAAGCCTGAACACACACAATGAATTTGCAGCTTGAGCACAGCAGCATGCTTTATTGCACCCGTGGAGACAAGTCCTTCCTCGACTTTCTTATTTAACATGCAGGGCATTAATTGTCTGCATGATAAATTACAGCCATCTCAGCTGCGCCCATGTGACATATACACACGGGTAGTTTATAAGCACAGATGTGGCAACATAATCTCTGGATTTGTGTGGAGAATGTCAAGGGAGAGCTCCGTCTTATATGCCTTAATGAATCATGCTGTAACTTCATTTCACACGAGCAGCAACACTTTTGGCATATGTGCTGAGTGAGCGTCAGCACGTACATCATGTTTGATTATGGTGATGTGACTGTTTACACATGTGATGTGAAGCCTGTGACATGTTTTGGGGATTTACATGAAGGCAAACATTTCAGCGGTTTAATGCTGGCGTGTTTTGGGCATCAGTGGACAAATAAATCCATAATAACCTTTCAGCATGCTTTAATTCAAGTGGTCTGAGAGGGAACTTGACTCCTCCACCTTATGTGGGCTGTTTTATTTTTTCGTGAAGTATAAAGAGCAAAAAAAAAAAAGTGTGCACATGAATTAAGCAGTGGTGGAGCATTGAGTTAGCCTTTTACCTGATGAGTGGGGAATGAATTTGTGCGAGACCAATTATTCTATACCTATGCCTCATCTGAACGCAGGGGCCAAGATGCCAGAGGAGGGCTGGCTATTTTCACATTTTGGCAGTTTTTAATGGGCTTTTTTTAGTCTTTTAGATTTAGACTTTCGGTTTCAGGCAAAGTGTGTCTCTTTCATGTGGAATCTACCAATTAAAACAGCCTCATGACATTACTGCCAGTATAAATGTACCTTAAATTTGCTACCAGTGAGAGTCAGCAGGTGCTGGCTCCAGAAAACTCTCTGGCCTGTGTGTGTGTGAAAAATTCCAAGAACTCTTTTCAGACATTGTTATGATGTCGGGCGCTTATTTATTTTTTGTGATGGTAAGTACATAAAGAAAATTCAAAACTGAATAATCACTTTGAATAACCATTTCTCTGTGCTTTAGGAGCGTCCACACAGGAATTGCGCATTATGCATCATTTTGTGATGGTTGGTCATTAGCAGACATTCCAGGCTTCACTTCTTGGTAACCCTCTTTTTACCCATACTGCTGTATTTACCACCCTGTCTTATGTCAATCCCCAATATCCTTCACTGGCAGCCATGTGAATCCCTTGCCCTGAAGCTGAGAAAAGTTTAACCCATGCCCTGCCAACTTCACATCACTAAAACTTCATCTAAGCAACCTGGTGACCAGAGACCGTAGAAAGTGGATTAAATTCTGTCACTTAAGCAACTACGTGCCACGTGCTGCTGACGTGAAGTGGATACACTTCACAAGTGAAGCTAATGTATGGATAAATTCAAATTGTTAATTTCTGTTAAATTTCACAGTAAAGTCATTATTTTACATATACTTTACTACTTTATCTTTTGTATGTGGGTTTGGGGATTTATTTTATATAGCTATTTTTTCAGTGTTTATCAGTTGTTTGAGACAAACAACTGTGCTAAATCCATCTTTTATATAAGGTCTATGGTTTAACTCAATATTCAGATCACTGCAGTTACAATTTTTCCATCAGTTAATTAGAATAACTCACTTTACATTAACTAGATTTTTTCAAAAAGTGAGCATTTGTTGATTTTTAAAAGGTTTTCATTTTAATACATGTTCTGTGCAGATTTACTGTTTAATATGCTTCAGTTTTTATGTCCATCTTTGTTTCTATCATTTCTGTAGCATGCAGGACAAACAACATGTGATTAAACGATTTAAAGTTTGATAATGAATGCTGAAGATAGATGCACGTGAGGTATTTTGTGTGTGCAGAGGAAGCCATCAGGTTGTTGAACTGAGGAAACAGATACAGTGGGGCAAAAAAGTATTTAGTCAGCCACCGATTGTGCAAGTTCCCCCACTTAAAATGATGACAGAGGTCAGTAATTTGCACCAGAGGTACACTTCAACTGTGAGAGACAGAATGTGAAAAAAACATCCATGAATTCACATGGTAGGATTTGTAAAGAATTTATTCGTAAATCAGGGTGGAAAATAAGTATTTGGTCACCTCAAACAAGGAAAATCTCTGGCTCTCACAGACCTGTGACGTCTTCTGTAAGAAGCTTTTCTGTCCCCCACTCGTTACCTGTATGAATGGCACCTGTTTGAACTCATCATCTGTATAAAAGACACCTGTCCACAGCCTCAAACAGTCAGACTCCAAACTCCGCCATGGCCAAGACCAAAGAGCTTTCGAAGGACACCAGGAAAAGTATTGTAGACCTGCACCAGACTGGGAAGAGTGAATCTACAATAGGCAAGCAGCTTGGTGTGAAAAAATCAACTGTGGGAGCAATCATCAGAAAATGGAAGACATACAAGACCACTGATAATCTCCCTCCATCTGGGGCTCCACGCAAGATCTCATCCCGTGGGGTCAAAATGATCATGAGAACGGTGAGCAAAGATCCCAGAACCACACGGGGGGACCTGGTGAATGACCTGCAGAGAGCTGGGACCAAAGTAACAAAGGTCACCATCAGTAACACACTACAACGGCAGGGAATCAAATCCCGCAGTGCCAGACGTGTTCCGCTGCTGAAGCCAGTGCATGTCCAGCCCCGTCTGAAGTTTGCCAGAGAGCACATGGATGATACAGCAGAGGATTGGGAGAATGTCATGTGGTCAGATGAAACCAAAGTAGAACTTTTTGGTATAAACTCAACTCGTCGTGTTTGGAGGAAGAAGAATACTGAGTTGCATCCCAAGAACACCATACCTACTGTGAAGCATGGGGGTGGAAACATCATGCTATGGGGCTGTTTTTCTGCCAAGGGGACAGGACGACTGATCCGTGTTAAGGACAGAATGAATGGGGCCATGTATCGTGAGATTTTGAGCCAAAACCTCCTTCCATCAGTGAGAACTTTGAAGATGAAACGAGGCTGGGTCTTTCCAACATGACAATGATCCAAAACACACCGCCCGGGCAACAAAGGAGTGGCTCCGTAAGAAGCATTTGAAAGTCCTGGAGTGGCCTAGCCAGTCTCCAGACCTCAACCCCATAGAAAATCTGGGGCGGGAGTTGAAAGTCCGTGTTGCTCGGCGACAGCCCCAAAACATCACTGCTCTCGAGAAGATCTGCATGGAGGAATGGGCCGAAATACCAGCTACTGTGTGTGCAAACCTGGTAAAGACCTATAGTAAACGTTTGACCTCTGTTATTGCCAACAAAGGTTATGTTACAAAGTATTGAGTTGTATTTTTGTTATTGACCAAATACTTATTTTCCACCCTGATTTACGAATAAATTCTTTACAAATCCTACCATGTGGATTCATGGATTTTTTTTTTCACATTCTGTCTCTCACAGTTGAAGTGTACCTCTGGTGCAAATTACTGACCTCTGTCATCATTTTAGGTGGGGGAACTTGCACAATCGGTGGCTGACTAAATACTTTTTTGCCCCACTGTAATCAAGAAGCTAAGAATATTGAGGCTTAGTCTATGTGATAGTCACTCACAAGAACTCTGCCTTCATGACAAAACGTCACCATTGTTTTTGTTCAAATGCTTCAAATGACCTGTGTTTACATTTTCCGAACAAGTGACCTTTTGTGTCTTGAGTGACTCACCTCTGCCACAAGCAACAGTGGAAGGATGGGAGGTTTGATAATGTCACAACACTTAGGAGGGAGGTAGTTCTGAATACAAAGTGGCAGACTTTGACTTGCATTGTTTACTCCAAACAGTCAGCATGCTTTTGTTTTTTTCTTTTGATTCTTGCAAGTTTTTTAGCCAGCAAACATACTCATTCCCTAACATTAACACTATTTAATTCCTATACCTTAAACCAGATGGCAGATCTGAAAACACTCCTATCATGCATACAGTCACAAAAAACAGTCACAGCTGTTTCTTATTTTATTTTTTTTTATTTTTTAGGTTTCCACAAAATGTGCTCTCTTTGTTCAGATATCATAGAAACATCTCAGTTGTAATCACGGGACGTTTGGAGCTATAGTCAGGTAAAATAAACTCTACAGGTGAACTTCTGGGCAAAAGCTGGTAAGTAAATGTTGATTTTGAATGTTTTTTGTCAAAGTACTATTTTTAAAGTAAAACTTTTTTTTTCTTTACATATTAGCATGGGTGAGTCCCTGTGCAAAGATGTATAAGACCCTCTTTCTGCAGCAATGCAAGACCTACAGACCAAAAAAGAGACAGACCACAAACTATGCACCTATCATGGTCTGTCTCCAGAATTACACCCCCTGAGCTATTTTGAGTAATATTATGTGTGTTTGTGGGTATTTTATGTCGATTTCGTTTTTTGTAGCTGTTTTGCACCTCTGTCTACAATCCATCTATGCTTTTTCTCCAACTTACAAAATTCTGGGTCACGGGGTGAAAGACGTCTTACACCATGGACAGGACGGCAATTTATCATCTATTTGTTATTACTTTTTTATTACTTTGTTTTACTCTGTAGCCTGTGTTTCTTGTAGTTTTTGCTTCTTCTTGTGGTCCTTCTGCAACTCATTTCACTTCCTTTTTGTGTCTTTGCTATCGTTTTGTTGTCATTTTTCATTTCATTTTGATTGATTTCTGTCTCCTGCTGCTTTGTAATGCAGTACACTTTCTCTGATAAGCCCATTAAACATTTCATTTTAATACATGATAGCTGGTCCTGAGTCACAACCTAATAAATTGCTGGTGATTTTTTGTTTTGTTTTGTAGCACCAGACTTATTCATTGAAATATATTATTATTCCTTTCCCTCCTCCCAGAAACAGACCATGTGTCACTTATGTGTGAGGATAGTTTACCGGAGAGACACTGGCCATGTATTTTTTTTAGCACCCAAGCAGGAAGTGAGAAAGTTTTTGTGTGCATGCTGGGTGAGCAGATGTCACTAAAATCAATAAACCAGCAAGTGCCGACTTCTTTTCTGTGTTTTACAGTACATCCGTAATTTCAAATCATTCTTCAGTTCAATAAGTAATCACTAGCTTATTATAAGCTTACTTATTCACTGAAGACTGAAGGATTGGTGACTCAAAGGCACGTGCAGTTCTCATAATAGCATGGATACGTCAGAAATATGTGCTTGCCAAACAGAATAAATAAATACAGTAGTCAGGTGGCTAGATGATAAATCAATAGAACTTTAAACCCATGACGTTCACTTTGCAAGTTTACTGACAATTTAATAATGGAAATATTCCAACAAAAAGAACATGCTGGAACAATAATTTGCTTATTAGGTCCAGCTGTCCTTCCCTACTACAAGAAAAGACAAACTCAAGTGAAATAGAAGTGTTGCAATTCCAGGCACTGATGACAGAGAGCCATCATTCCATTTCCTGAGATCATTTTTTCTCCACAGAACTGAACTTTTCTTGCACTGAAACAACCCAGAAAATATCTTATTCCCTGGACAGTTTCTAATGTGCTGAACTGTAGACTGGTCTGAGACACAGCCAAGGTTTCTACTGGTGCTGTTTCTTTCTTTGTCTGTTCAGTCATGAAGACTAATGTTACAGCGCTGCACAGTTCCTTCGCTGACTGTTCCCACTGCTGTATCAAGGAAATGTGCACCAGTCCTTTTGTGTGCGAAGCACCAAACATGCACCAGATGTTTACATTGCCAAATGCGGAAACATTTGTTTATTGTTTGCATTTCTGTTGCGCTTCTCTGATATGTGAGTATGTAGAAGTGGCATAGATTGCTACCTGCAACATTATTTTGCAGAGATGCTGTCCATTGAAAATCTTTCACAATGAGCTACAGTGCATTTTAAAAGTAGCCACTGATGCACAAAAAGGATAAAAAACGGTGGTGTGGTATGCTAGGATCATAATATACCAGCAGCAGCCTGCAGTGTGGCACACACATGAAGTAAGAATGGAATGTCGTCTCACTTTAAGCGTGCATCAAAAAGGGGGAATTTAAAACATCTAGAAAGTAAGCTAAACAATAGACTAAACAGAAAAAATATAAGAATAACAAATCAAGGAAAAGCTCAAATCACTGCATTTGTATATCTACTGATATCCTATAAACATAGCACACATATAGGTATCATAGTTGCAGTACAACATCAAGTTATTTAAAGCCAGAAAGGCTTGGCATAAGACCCCAAAGGCAAACCCTCTTGACATTGTTGTGTCTTCACTTATAAGCTGATGCAGGACATGACACCACAGACTGAATGTGGACAGTTGTGAAGGATGTACACTAGTTCTTTAAGTAGGAGGGCAAGATATAAAATTCAAAAATGTACTAAAATATTATGAACATCACCATTATTAGTAGTAATAATATATGCTTTTCTTTACTGTGCCACCAATTTAAAGCATTGTAGGATAGTTTAGACTTTTACACATATACATACTTGAATGCATGTTCTTTACATTTTCACTTTATGTCTGTGAAGGTTCTCAGTCATCCAGGTCATCGTAGTCAAAGGAGCTTGCAAAGAAAAGCGTCTGGACTTCTTTAAGTTGCTTGAAGACGTTTCACCTCTCATCCGAGAAGCTTCTTCAGTTCTAAGGTCAAATGGTGGAGAGTCCCAGATATAAACCTAGTGGGAGTGACCCCCCACAGAGGGACAAAAGGACCCCCTGATGATCCTCTAATCGCCTGAGCCAAGGTGGGAAACTGGGCGTGGGTCCCAATCAGCCAGAGTTTCGGGTGTGTTCATTGTGAAACCTGGCCCCACCTTATCATGCGAATTCCTGAGGTCAGATGGCCCAGGATGTGAGTGGGCGTTAAGGCGTCTGGGAAGGGATCTCAAAACTGGATTATAGATGGCAGAGAGTTGGTGTCGTAAACCCCTTTAGTTTAAAACCACTTTAGTTTAAAACCTAAGTATCTAAAAGAAAAAAATAATAATAATGTTTTTTCTGTTTCCCACTTTACATGGTCTGAAACAAAAAAGGAAATAAAGAACTAAGAAATAACCAAATCTGCTCATTTGCGGTTTGTCACATTTAATTCAGTATAAACAGAATTTTATGGAGCAGCAATAAGGTGATAATGAATGGAGTTTAATTAATGGAATATGTAGCACCGTTAATGCATTACTTTATGGTTGATATATGAGTCTGCGTGTGTATAAATATAAATACACATACGTGTGTGTGTCTCTGTGTGAGTAAGTGAGAGAGCGGGGCAGCCATAAGACCCGTCTCTCTCGCTCTCTTTCTCTCGCACTCTCTCTGCCCCCCCCCCCCCCCCTCTCTCTCTCTCTTTCTCGCGCTTCGCTTTCTCTCCCGTTTTAGTCAAGGACAGTTTCGCTTGGCACGGAGGCACTAAACCGCTCCACATCCACTCTGTCGGTGTGCGCTCGTTCTCTTGCCTATACTGCCTACTACGGGATACTTGTGATTGGTTCACCCCCTCCTCTCCTCCCTCCCTCCCCTGTGATTGTATGTAAATCCGGTCAGGACTGAGCCAGTAGGTGAGGTTGGGGCTGGTGGCTCCTACCTCAGTGGCGCACACGAGACCCGAAAGCGGCCGAGGTGAGATCGCTGCGCCGTCGGAGCTGTCCACTCTGTCGTGGTGCTGAACTCTACACCCTCCTCTCGCCTTCTCCTTCCTCCGTCGGCTCTACTGTACTTGGTGTTATTTTGGGAAAGGATTAACAATCTGCCCTTTGGCTGCTTAGAGGTGCAAACTTCTACGGAGCATAGCTCTCTGCCCACATCGGAAATTACCCCCAGACCGTCCGTGGATTTGACCCGACCTCGAGATTATCATTAATTGGTCCTTACTTTGTTGAGAAGTGTTGCTTAAATCCGTTCACCGCAACTGTTGTTCGGATTACCCTCCTGGATGGTTAACGTCTGGATTCACAGGTAAGAAAATGTGTGTTTGTGTGTTTTATATGCTGTTGTGGACTAATTGTTAAAGCCCATCCGATCTGAGCGCCTTCCCGAGGAAGTCCTCATTCATCTCTGTGTGACTCGCTATCAGACACACAGCTTAACCCCCATCATCGGTGAGGCGCCACAACTCTTTTCTAATAATCCACCGGGTCAGTCTCCCCGACTCAGAAAATATCTCTCAATCTACTGCCTTAAGCTTTTACCATTTTCAATTTACTTTCAGCCAGGTCCCGGAGACTCAAATCAGCTGATATCCGGATATCTGAAGTTGAGATTATAGTTGCTGTTATGCTGTCAGGGTGAGAGCACTGAAGCACAAACATTCCCCATTGTAACACAATCAATGTTTCTGAAACGATTGCAGGCACGCCGCCTTGCCCAGAGCTTTTAATTTATCCGCGTAGTACTTAGCGTGTTATTTTTTTCCCCCTTGGCACGCTAATCCTTGAGTGACACCGTTAGCAGCGAAGGGATTATACTTTTGTTTTTCATCCTCTGCTTTGCGCCTGACTCATTTGGCAGTACTATATTACGGGCTCTGCCGGGGATGGCCGTTAACTGTGTTGTCTGTCGATTTGCGAAAGAAAATATTTGGGGGTCATTGTTTTAATCTCTGCTGCGGTGCATCAGACGGACTTAAAAGTAGCCCAGCAGAAAACCAGATTAAGTTCTTCAATCGATACGACTTAGATTTTACATGTTAAATCCACTACACGAGGTTACTGTTGCAGGACGTGGGAGCGTCATCATTATTTTTTTGTTTTTTGTGTGGAAAAGTAGGACTCGTGCACATTAATATACAACAGAATTTGTCATGTTTCAAATTAATTTAATAATATATTCTGTGGATAAAAGCACATTCTTTTGAAGTTCATGTTTCAGATGACAATATAATTGGAAATCTTACAGGTTTACTTATGTTTTAAACACATTTATGCATCATCATTCGACACTTTAATAAGAGTTTTAGTTTTAGTGTTTTTTTCTTAGTGTTTTCTTGCCTTTAAATGATCCAAATACCTCTATCTGCACAGATCATACAAAAACTAGGCTAACTCTTCAATTTTTACCTTTATTATTCTTTTCTTTTTTGATTTGTGGACAAGACTGAATCCTGATTCACCCAGTGACAACTTTACTTGGTTACAGTAAGTGCAGTATGCACATCAAAGGGACAAGACAGAGGATGTCTTCATAAATACTTTACATTCTTGGTGTTTGGTCCTTCCCACACAATGTTGACATACTTTGTAATTCATAAGGTGCACAGATGATGCCAATCCCAGCACATTCCTTGACTAATTGCACCATCAAGTAAAAATCTTGTGTAGAAAGTACAAATGCTACAGAAGCCATGCAGTTTGAACGTTCAGCCATCTGCAGGCCTCTACGATCAAACTTCAAACACTCCATTCCCGCAATGCATCCACTTTATCTTTCAAAGCTCTTTGAAACCGCAAGATAGAATCTATTTCCAATGGTGCATTAGATGGATCTGTGAATCTGGTTTTCAAGGCTGCACTCACTAATTGATTCTCCACTTGAATACAAGCCAGGAACCAAGTAATGTATCATTTATGTAAGTTATATATTATATATACTGTGCAGAATGAAGTGAGGATATTTGATAAACCAGTCTTAATAAATAAGAGTCAGCTGTAGAGGGAAGCGGATAGTGAGATAAGACAATGCTCATTTTTAGAATGACTCTGTAGACTTTGTGCACTGAATGATGCCAATAATATCAGTGCACAATAATGTTCAAGATGACAAAGCTAAATAGCCGTATAAAACATTCTTTTTCTCCACCACACTAAGACCAGAAAAGTCTTTCTTTTTCTTCTTTGGACTCCAATTAAGCCATTTAACAAAAGATATACTGTAGGTGGCAGCTGAGCAGGTATAGTGTTAATGGAGCTGCTCTGCTTTTCATTAAAACGACTTTCTTTTGGGCACAGTAGGGAGGCAAAGGCTTTTGAGTCAATAATGCTTTTGACTAGAAGGAAGAATAAAATGCTAGGAAACTGATCAAGGCATTTCAGCTTTGAGAGGAAAAGCACACAATCTGAAGGTGTGAGCACCCACTGATGGTGGCTAGTTGCAGGGGGCAGATTTGGGGTGATATGACAATAAAGCTGTATGTTGGGAAGGAAAATTGCGCTGCCACTGAAAATGGTACCATTTTAGAGTTTTCACCGTGATCTCAGGTGTCCAGGCGTCGCAGCAGGTTCAAAAATCTTTAGCAATTATCCTCTGAGATGTCTTTATGGGCTATTTTAGAGAGGTAAATGGTCTTTGAAAGCAGATTTTATTCTGAGAGAAGTACTCTTGTGTCTTTCTGTGCACATGTCAGATACAACTGTTCATGCTGCAGCCAGGTCAGTTCGAGTAGGTTTTCCCATTAAACCAATAATGGTCTGCTCTGGCCTCTTTTGAAAACTGTACAAGACCACTGATCAAATGTGGGGGATAAAAACTGTAACACTACCAGTTTCCCGTGTTGAGGTTTCTAACATGTGACCTGAGCATGTGTCACAAGACAACATACTTGCTGTGCCGGTAAAGCTGCTTTAATGGGTTTATACAGTGAACGATGTGTTCGAGTCCCTTGCAGATGGAGGTGTACACACAACCTTTCAACTCTCAGAATTTAACACCATGCTTGATAAACACTTTTTCAAAGCTCCGTTTGATATCTAAAAGGTCTGTTCACCCAAAAGACATTAAAAGAAATGTTCTTGGTATCCAGTCACGCAGATTGTTTTCTTTGCTTTTGAAAAGGTTTAAGAGATAAATGCCTCTTAAACTTCTGCCTCTGCCCAAATATAATGAATATAAATAAATATGAATGTATCTGTGCTAGTTTGAGCCCATTCTATAACTCTTATATGGACTGTTTCTGGTTTTTGGCAGAAACTGGTTCATCTAAAGGGCAGAACATTATTCTTAGAAGTACATGTTTATGTTGATTTAAAGGGGAGCTTTTACGCTTTACCAAGTGAAGCCAAAAGCTGCTCTAAACGCTGCCTCGCAGACAGTTTCTTCTGCTCTTGGTCCTGTATGGTGTCAATTTGAGAGGATATCCCTAAACGGTCAGCTCTTTCTGTAAGCACAGAAGCCCCGCCCACCTGCTGTTCACATCTCATGTTTAGGAGGGGCAGCCAATAAAAATAAAAATGAGCTAGTCTGAGATAAAGAGCGAACTGACAGGGATCTTGAACCGTGAATCTAGCAACACTACCTAAACAGAGTTGAAGAATAAAATTAAGGAGCTTAAAATGAGAATAAAAGATCCCCTTTAAACATTTTAGTTCCATAAGCTTTGCAAAATAACTCTAATTCACCTTGGGCAAACAGAAATGAATCAGTGGAGCTAAAGTAAATGAGAAAATATATTTTAGAATTAGCTGAACCAGATAAAGAAAGTTCAGTGCTCAAGATATACTCTCATACTTTTTTGTTTTTACAACCATTTGAAGAAATGTTTTGACTGTGGAACCAAATTTATGGTTGACTAAATTAATTTAGTCAACCATAAAGTCGGGAGGTGAGGGAAAACATGAAGCAGATGTTTTTCAAAGCTTAAAAATGTACCTGCTAACACAAATCAGCAGATTTCTTAGCTAATTTGTTCATCTGATCCTTGGCTTTCCATCTAATATACGAAGCAACATTTTGCCTGTCACTATCAGTGCATCTTCACTCCTGAAATGGCAGCCACATTGTGACAACAAGACTAGGAAGTCACTGCAAACAGCTGTTGATGGCCAAGAAATGTCTCTAGCACATCCTGTGCAACACCAAAAATTCATTTAGTTTTTCAGTATTTGCAGAGTTATTTTAGTATAGCCAGATAGTTAGCGAGGTTTAGCAATACTAGCAGATGCAATTTTGAACTTTGAAAAGAGCTAGCAGCTTCTTCCTGCCTGCCAAGCTCAATGTTTACAGTGCAGACATAATAGTGGCATCAGTCTTCAAATTTTACTCTTGGCAAGAAAATAAGCACAATCCCAAAATATCTCTCTATTCCTTCAGTTTGAATTCTGTTATTTGTTGAAAGATGCCACCTGTACTGACTGAATTTATCAGCAACAGACTGTTCCTAAGTAATGCCTGGTTTCACAGTCATAATGACACTGTGTATATTCTGAATCAGAATCAGAATACTTTATTGATCCCTGGGGGAAATTATTTTTTGTTACAGTGCTCCATTTTAAACCAACATTAAGACAAGACAGACAATACACTAACTAAGAATAGTACAATATATACATATATATACATACATACATACATAAGTCACTCATAAATAAATAGTTGGAAAAGAAACATGTGTAGTTGTAGCAGCAAACAGTGTGTTAAGTGGATGCGTTGTACAGGGAGATGGCCACAGGCAGGAATGATTTCCTGTGTCGTTCAGTGGTGCTTTTCGGTAATCTCAGTCTCTCACTGAACGTGCTCCTGTGACTGACCAGCATGTCATGGAGTGGGTGGGAGGTGTTATCCAACATTGTCTTTATCTTGGACAGCATCCGCCTCTCCGACACCACCTTGAGGGAGTCCAGCTCCATCCCCACAACATTGCTGGCCTTACGGATTAGTTTATTAAGTCTGTTGGCATCTGCGACCCTCAGCCTGCTCCCCCAGCATGCAACAGCATAGAGGATCGCACTGGCCACAACAGACTCATAGAAAATCCTCAGCATTTTCTGGCAGATGTTGAAGGACCTCAGTCGCCTCAAAAAATAGAGACGACTCTGGCCCTTCCTGTAAAGTGCTGTGGTGTTTTTAGCCCAGTCCAGTTTATTGTCAATGTGTACTCCAAGGTATTTATAGTCCTCCACAATGTCAACACTGACCCCCTGAATTGAAACAGGGGTCAAGTGTTTCCTGGTCTTCCTGAAGTCCACGATCAGTTCCTTGGTCTTTGCCACGTTGAGCTGCAGATGATTCTGCTCACACCACGTGACAAAGGAGTCGACCACAGCCCGGTACTCTGTCTCATCATCCCTGCTGATGCATCCAACCACCGCAGAGTCATCAGAAAACTTCTGAAGATGGCATGTCTCTGTGCAGTGGCTGAAGTCTGTGGTGTAGAGGGTGAAGAGGAAGGGGGAGAGGACAGTCCCCTGTGGTGCCCCTGTGTTGCTGATCACCTTGTCAGACACACACTGTGGGAGACGTACATATTGTGGTCTTCCTGTCAGGTAATCAACAATCCAGGACACCAGAGAAGCATCCACCTGCATCGCTGCTAACTTATCACCCAGGAGGGTCGGCCTGATGGTGTTGAAAGCACTGGAAAAGTCAAAAAACATGACTCTCACAGTGCTCGCCGGCTGGTCCAGATGGGTGTAGACACGATTGAGCAGGTAGATGATGGCGTCCTCAGTTCCGAGACGAGGCTGATAAGCGAACTGAAGGGGATCCAGGTGTGGTCTTACTATGGGTCGCAGCTGGTCCAGGATGAGCCTTTCCAGGGTCTTCATGATGTGGGAGGTCAATGCCACGGGCCTGTAATCCTGGGGGCCACTGGGACGTGGCGTCTTTGGTACAGGGACGAGGCATGATGTCTTCCACATCACCGGGACCCTCTGCAGACTCAGACTCAGCATAAACAGTTTATGAAAGACTCCACACAGCTGGGGGGCACAGGTCTTGAGGACAAGGGGACTCACTCCGTCTGGTCCAGCAGACTTGCCTGAGTGAAGTCTCCTCATTTGCATCTCAACCTGGTATTGAGTGAAGGTGATGGGTGGGGGAGGGGTGTCAGGAATCTCACAGGAGGCAACAGCGCCATGTGAAGAGAGAGGCTGGCACAGTGGTGTGGCTCTGGATTCCAGGCTGACTACAGGTGAGGTTGTGGGCGTAGGAGCAGACACTGTGGTGTCGAATCTATTGAAAAACAGATTCAACTCGTTGGCTCTATTCTCACCTCCCTCAGCTCCCCTGCTGTTGGTTGGCCTGAATCCAGTGATGGTCTTCATGCCCCTCCACATCTCTCTCATGCTGTTCTGCTGGAGTTTCCACTCCAGCTTCCTCCTGTAATTGTCCTTAGCCTCTCTGATCTTGTCCTTTAGTAACACCTGGATCTTCCTCACCTCCTCTTTGTTGCCCCCTCTGAAAGCCCTCTTCTTGTTGTTGAGGAGGGCTTTGATGTCCTTAGTCACCCACGGCTTGTTATTTGGGTAACAATGAACAGTCTGAGCTGGAACAATGGAGTCGGTGCAGAAAGTTATGTAGTCTGTGATACATTCAGTAAGCTCATTGATGTCCTCGGCGTGAGGCTCACAGAGCGTTTCCCAGTCGGTCACCTCGAAACAGCCCTGTAGTTCTGCTAAGGCCTCCTCTGACCACCTCCTGACAGTCCTGGTGGTCACAGGTTCCCTCCTCACAATTGGCACATAGCGGGGGGTGAGGTGAATCAGGTTATGATCTGACCTACCAAGTGGGGGGAGGGAGGAGGAGCTGTATGCATCCTTGACGTTAGCATACAGTAAGTCTAAAGTTTTCTCTCCCCTGGTGGGACAGTCCACATATTGTTTGAATGTTGGTAGTGTATTGTCCAGTGATACATGGTTGAAGTCACCCGAGATCACAATAAAGGCACTCGGGTGCTGAGTCTGTAGCCGAGCTATGGCAGAGTGGATAGTGTCACATGCAGCTGTGGGGTTAGCAGAGGGGGGTACATAAACAGCCACCAAGATGACGTGAGAGAATTCCCTGGGTAAATAATACGGCCTGAGTCCAACAGCACACAGTTCAGTGTCCGGGCAACAAATCCTTTCTTTGATTGTTATGTTGGCAGGGTTACACCACCGGTTGTTAACTAAAACAGCAAGCCCACCTCCTTTCCGCTTACCGCTAGCGATGCTGTCCCTGTCCGCCCGAACAGTGTGGAAGCCTTCCACGGAAGCATTCTCATCGGGAATGTCCTGGTGCATCCATGATTCGGTGAAACACATCAGGCTACACTCTCGGTATTCCCTCTGACTCCGTACCAGTGCTGAGAGCTCGTCGATTTTAATTGCCAACGATCGCACATTACCCATCACGATAGACGGCAGACACGGTTTAAACCTCCTCCTCGCTTCGAGCCTCCGCTGTCTCACCGTCACCTTTTTTCTTCTCTTCTGTCCTTGACCTCTGCATCCCCGATGTGTTTTCCTCCAAATTTCAGCTGGTACTTCTGCGGGCCTGGCCAGCGAGCCGGCCGGCATCAGGGCGATCAGCTGATCTCTGGAGTAAACAGTCCGTGCGTGTAGGAGATGTGCCGCGGTCCCGTTCCTTGATAAAAGTAACAGTTCCACGGCCACCAGAAGAACAAAAACTCTCTCAATCCACATGATTGAGTAAGAGATAGAAAACGGAGGAAAATACAAGTCAGGAAAAAAAAGAATACGTAGAAAAAAAAAAGCTAAACTAAGAGAAAAGCAGGAGCGAATGTAACAGGCTGCACGCTGGTTGGCGCATGCGCACTAAAGATTCTCACCTGAGAGTTACCCTTTACGGGCACGGTGACTCCACTGGAGCAGTTTGGAGAGTAAAAGCACTTAAATTGGGTGTTAATAGGGTGTTTATTTCCAGAAATCACCTTTAGTAGTTTTTCCCTTGTTAGTCTGGGTTTGACCAGCAGTATGGGTATTGTCTGCCTACCTGTTTTTAACAATCATAATGTGGGCTATTTTAAATACAAGGGGCGGCAGTTGAGAAAAAACTGACTAAAGATGGTGAAAAAAACTGAGATTAAATCTACATTTCAAGTGTTTTCAGTGTATATTTTCATATAAAAATTGTTTGTTTTTATGTTTCATGACTTAATAGCCCAACCCATCTCAACAATGACACTTGTAACACTGCTCCCCCCCCCCCTTTTCCATCTCTTTTCTTCCCACTCTGAGCTAAGCTTTAACCGCTGCCAACTCCCATCTGTGTCTCTGTGTCTGTCTTTGTTGTTCCCCTCTTTAATACGTGGAATCTTTATTGTGCAGAAGACCCACACAGACTGACGTATGTTATTCTGCTAACATGTTTAGGAGACGCAACCTGCTCCTGACATTCTTTTCTCCTGGCAAGCAGCGGTTTGTTTGATGATGTGAAAAATATTTTTTCCCCCTCCGTTGTGCACGTTGCCTCTCTCTTTTATAGGACTTCACCATTGCATGAAAAGATACAAACAAATAGAAAACCTATTATTATCACATGTAGCTTTTACAGATGAAAACGGCTATAATGTAATTTTGATTACTATTTGCATTTAGCTTGCTGTAATGATGTGAGAGGATCCCTGCTCTGTGTGCAGTGAAATCAAGCTGGCAGCATTTCCACTGGATCATTTTTCTTTTTCCTTGCTTCGAAGATCAATATAAGCTAACAGTATGAGGCCGTGTCTCCTGACTTTTCAAACAGCTCTAGATTTCTGAAGCATGACCTCCTACATTCCATGTCTTGATTGAACTCCAAGTGGATTGTTAAATTGTTATTGTCATAACCTATTTCATGCAGTATGGCAGAACAAGGGTTCCGTGACTACTTTTAAGGCCAAGGCTTGGGGATATATTGAGAAGGCTCTTTGCAGATGGCCAGACCATAACAGAAGTAGAACAAACCTTCAAGGCAAAGGCCAACAGGCTGTAGGTTTCGGCTCTAATCCCGTCGAGCACAGTGATGACAAGTGTGGTTTGAGGCATTGTAAAATACTGTATGTTTCAGTGGGTCTGTTAGGAACCTGGCGGCTTTGGTCAAAGCCAGAGACATAACAGTCTGTCTCTGAAATAATAATGCTGTTGTTTGCTGGTTGTTGGAAGCATCTGATGCTCTGGGAGTAAGGGTGGTCTGGCCATGCGTTGCATTTTAATGATATCACAAGTCACAGTTCGCTGTTCGCTGCTTCTGTGGCCAAGTGTGAGAACATTGTTCAGGGCACAGTACAGTAGATCAGATCGGTCTGATTATGTAATGATTATTAACAATGGGAGAGCCATGTGCCTCTGCCAGGCGGTTTTTCCTGCAGTCTTGTAGTGGCAGCCTGTACTTCCTGACATTTGAAATGGTCTATAAATTAAAGAGCTATAAAAGAAAAGTCAAGGTCTTTGTTGCCTCTGTCTCATATGGAAAGACTCCCAAGACCATAAATGATTGTGATGTCAGCCATATAAGGTTGAAATCTTTGTCAAATCTTTCTCAGGAGTTGCTGCGTTGGGAGTATTTTTGTTGTGCTTCCTGGTGCTCTTGATTGTTAATAACTGTGGTTTTTGGATTAATTGGAAGGTACAACTGAAGCTAATAGTACACACTACACTGTTTATAATTCTCAGATGCTGTGCCAAACTCAACAGAAAGCCTGTGCAAAACATATATTAGAATCCCCTTCATTTTAGCTTTGGGTGGTTTTTTTCAGTGCTGCGATGAATAATGGACACACACTCTGTGGATGAATTAGTTCAAATTTTCATATAGTATAAACTGGCAGTCTGGGACTGGTCACAGTGTGCTATCTGGCATTTCTTAAAGGACTGGCTGTGTGGATCAAAGACACACGATATACTCTGAGAAATTCTCAAGCTTCTTTAGCAGGAACCAAGAATAGAGTCTTTCGATTCCCCTTCAAATGTCACCAAGTCCTGTTTTTTTACATAAAATTATTTTTGTAGGGTTTTATTATCTTTTTTAATTACTATAATTTCTTAATTCATACATCTTGAGAGAGTGAAACTCCAAAAACTTGAAGTGCATTTCTTATCACTTGGAGTTTATGTTTGAGCTTCAGTTTTTTTTTTTAAATTTTATGATAGAAATTGAAATTGTCACGGAAAGAAGGATTATGTGGTGGAAGACACTGGGCTTACTCCACTGCAATCCTTTGCTTTGTTTTTGGGACTTCCACGTTCGGAGCTACACAAACGTCCCGCTTCTTCGTCCCAGCCCGGCCCACCGAAAGACTTTTGGTCCGGTCTGCAGGAGGATTTGCAGTCTGGCTTACCTCCCTCTTCCCAGAGTGAGCGACGCTCACGCAGCCGTCGCTCCGCTTCCTCTGGACAATCAGTGGTGAGCAACAAAGACTGTTTTTCTCATGCTCCCCCTGAACTCATGAATTTAACAAACAATAAATCCACACCTAAGACCCTGAAGGCTACCTGCCATGCAAGTGAATCTAAATCTGCTAACTTAGAGGTAGTTGAGTCTGTGTTTGTTAACCCTGTAAACTCCTTCTCTGAGGATTTAAGAACCAGTTTTCATTCTGCACAATCTGAACCCCGTGTTAAAATGACTAAGACCACTTTACTTGAATCTGGGGGGAGAAATTTTCGGACTGCTGTGAAATTTCCGGAGGCTGCAAGTTCTGTTTTCAAATCAGCTGAAAGGGAGGTGGTTAATGTTTCTAAGCCAGCTTTTCAGCCATGTACTTTTCAGCAAGGGCACAGGCAGTTGGTAGGGACGGAGATTGCAGGCTGTAACTTAGGCTCTCTAAAGGAAGAGGCTGTCTGCTCCCCAAGGACATTGAAGGACTCTAGTTGCCCCTTTCTACAATCTATTGAGACTGTGGCTCCTCCTAGGGACTGTTCTGTATCCCTGTTGGATGTGTGTGAGGTTGCCCACTCTGCAAAGACTATATGCCCAGACCCAGTTGGCAATATTGTGCATTTTGAGGTCGTTCCTGAGCTTCTCTCTCTCCTCCTGTTCCTGCTCCCAGGGTAGCTCGGGCCCAGCGTTCGCCTCCACCCATTTCAGTTCCTCGGGTGGGAGGGGCTGGTGTTCAGCTGGTGCCAGCACCTGTTCCTGTGTCCGCTGGAGGCTCAGGTGAGCCCGTCCAGCAGTTTTTCTCGTGTTCAGAAGGCTCAGGAGGATTAGCTCAGTCACCTTCACAACCACCGTCACTACAACCTCTATTGCAGTCCCTAGCTCAGTCTCCACCTCCACCACATTCAGCCCCGCTACCCATAGCTCAGTCACTACCACAACCAGACTTACTACAAACTTTGTTACAGTCCATAGCCCAGTCAGTAGCTCAGTTGGTAGAACAATCATTAACTTTGTCATCAGTTCAGTCAGCCACACATCTTCACCCTCAGCCAGGGGTCCCAATTGCCTCTGGCCCTGCATCTGCTCTGGCTGGAGGGCCCGAGGAGCCTGTCCAGCTTCAAGTCTCGTCAGCTGGGGGTTCAGGAGAACCCAGCCAGCCTCATGTCTCGTCAGCTGGAGGACCCAAGGAGCCCGTCCAGCCTCAAGTCACGTCACTTGGGGTTCGGGAGAACCCAGCCAGCACATCCTCATGTCTGCTGACGGTCCGGGGAAGTCTGTTCAGCCGTCGCCTGCAGCATCGTCGCCTGCAGCATCGTCGCCTGCAGCATCACCACATTCAGGTTCCGCAGCCACCTCGCTGCTGTCAGGTTCCGCAGCTGCCTCGCTGCCATCTGGTCCGGCCTCTGGGTCTTCATCCACTGGGTCTTCACCTTCGTCTGGTCCTGCCTCGTCTGGTCCGGCCTCTGGGGCTTCATCCACTGGGTCTTTGCCTTCGTCTGGTCCTGCCTCGTCTGGCCCTGCCTCGCCTTTGCCGGCCACCTTCCAGGCCTTTATTTGAGCATTGAGGGCGGCCTCCTGAACGAGGCCTTCGGACCTGCTCAGTAGCCGCCGCCACCGGCTGCTCTGTTGCTGCCACTGCTGTCCGCACGGCCGGCCCCCTGAACTGTTTTGGCCCCGTGCGGTCTACCTTCGGGTCGACCCCCTGAACGTTTTTGTGGACTCGTGTTGGGATCCGGTCTAGTTTTGTTTGGATCATTACTGTATTCCTGGACTTCTGATTTCTCGGACTGTTTCTAGGTCTCCAGTGTTTTTGGTTTTTGAACTATTTTCCTGACCTCCCGTGTGTTGAACTGTTTTTCTTGTGTTTATGGACTGTTCTGGACTCTTGCTCCTTGTCTTTTGTTTGGTTTCTGTCCCTCCATCCTGGACCCCCTCCGCCCGTCCTGGCCTGGTGCTCTGGTTTTGTTCTGTTTTTTTTTTTCGTTTAGGACTGTCGGGAGCCAGCCCTTAGAGAGGCGCTACTGTCACGGTTCTGGGTCAGTTTGACCCAGTATTTTGAGTTGTTATGTTTGGTTTATTTATGTTTCTCTGGTGCTTTGTTGGTTTTTATGATGAATCAGTTATTCTGGTATGTTTCTGCATTATGATTAAGGTTCGGGTTGTATTTTGTTATTATCGCCGGTTTAGTTCAGTGTCTAGTCTGTCTCACTCCGTCAAGTCAGTGTCCTAGGAAAGTGTGTCGTGTTTCCTGTTTTACTTTGAAGGTTCATGTTTCTGTCTGTTGTCAGTGTGTTCAGTTTTACTGCTCCCCTGTCTCGTTAGTCTAATTTCTCCCTCCTGTTTTCCATTCCCTGATTACGTCCCTGTGTATTTTAGCCCTGTGTTTGTCCTTGCTCATTGTTGCGTCGTACCATCAGATTATGCCTGTGTGTTTCTGTTCTCAGTATTCAGTGTTCACTTCATGTTTTGTCTTCATGCCAGCAATAAAGCTGAGGTTTTGAGTTGTATTCAGTGTCCAAGTCTCACATTTGGATCCTCCTCTCCATCCGCCTGCACACAGAGCCCTGACAGAAATTTAAAAAGTTTTGTTTTTTAGTTTCTTCCCTATAAAGTAGAGGGGGCTTTGATTCTTCTTCATCAACAGATAACGTTTGCCTACTTCAGATGAAGTCATAAACATTAAAATATTTACTATTACAAGAAATATAAATGAGGACTATTTGATATTTAGGGAATTACATTTATTTACTTTTTGCCAAACTCCCAGGTCTGTATCATAAATGCCTCCCTAGTATCTGGTTAGATCAGGTTAGACAGCTATAAACTGCTTGCATAGGCAGACAGCAATGTAAATGCAAATTGCACTGAGGTTGTTCTTCTTGCCTTTAATTCTGTTTGATTAATTTATGATTAATGAAACATATTAAATTAAACTATATATAAATGATGGACGTAGCCTTTGATGTCCACCACCGATTTGTGAAGCTATATATTCAGGTTTTTTTTTTTTTATGTGTGTGTGTGTGTATGTCTGTGTGTGTGTGTGTGTTCCTGTCTAGCTATCTTTGTGAGGACCGAAATCTGCATTCTACTGTACTTGTGAGAACCAACAGTCACTTGTGAGGACACACAAACCCGGTCCTCACAAATTTGAAGTCATTTTTGAGGCTCAAAATGTGGTTTTAGTATCAGGGTTATGTTTAGGTTTAGGGTTAGGCATTCATTTTTGGTTAGGGTAAGGGGCTAGGGAAAGCATTATGTCAATGAAGGTCCTCACTATGATAGCTGAACGGGGTTGTGTGTGTGTGTAAAGTTTGACATTTTTGAGAGACTGCCTCAAGTGGCCATTAGAAGAAATGCAGTATTTAACTCTTTCTCAATGACTTCACTTTTTATCCCTGAGTGCCTGTTGGCAATATGAACGTGGATAGAGCAAGGACTCATGGGATTGTTAATATTTAAGTTAAAGAAATTAGACAAGTTACTCTGCAATTACTCAACTACTTTTTATACTGAGGATGTTAGTGGAACTACTTGCACAGTCCCACCAACCTTTCTGATAACACTGTTTTATAATAATACATTTTTCTGAGGAAAATAGTTGCAATTTTTTGTTTGCTTGTTTTTGTTTTTTGTTTTAATGTGAAAACACCCAACAATACATTTTAGAAAATATTGAGTGAGCTTAGTTCATTTGTGTCCAGTGTTTTCTGTTTTTGGAATAAGCGAGAGGAAAATTGAAGTGTTTCCCATACATTTGTACTGTATTTTATATCTATGAAAAATCTTTGTGTCTCTATCTGGACAGCAAAATTGCACACCCTGTTTGAGGAAAGGAAAAAAAACAGTTTGAGTGCCTGCAGGATCACTCAGTCAGTCTCAGCGATCACTGGAAGCCCACAGCCCACACAAAACATTTACAGTCCTGCAGAGAACAAAGCAGGCAGCCAAGTAAGAAGCACATGAGAGGCTCATTAGCGTTCCAGTGATTGACCAGCTGAACTCTACTTACCCTCACAACTTCCTTAATGTTTTAACTGCTGTAAATCTGTTCTCCTATGTACCAATATCACACATTTGGCTTCTCTGTGATTCCAACAGGACTCTTTTCATACGCCTAATGCAAAGTAAGACTCATAAGCAGAGTCAAATGAGATGCCAGTGTTCTCAAGGAGGGAATCTACCTGCTATGTTTCTCTTGAATTTTCTCTTGAAGTACCTACTTTCTGAGTGTGAGGATCATTGAAATTCCACATTTGATTTCAAAAGTTTCTCTGCCCAGATTTGGACTGCCTGCCAGGATTTATAGCAGATTAACTTTGAAAGTGATTTAGCTCTCAGGCTCTGCAGTCACTACCAGGGCAGAAAAATAACTTTTTCTCATCCTCTATCTCCATCCTCTCTGGCTCACATGTTCTCACATTCGCTAAATACTCCAAACATGCAAAATATGAATTGCTTGTATGACAGTGACAGTGAAATGATGAGTATAAGTTTAATATTAATAAGAGATTTGGGCGTGGAAATGCATTCACACGCAGGTCTGCAGAGGAATCAACTCATCTCATCGCTTGCACACAGCTCAATGTAAGCATAGCCCGCAAGCATTTCTGACATTCCTCCATCCGTGGTAAACGTGTGGTGCTTGGAGGATTTAGTGAGAAGACACAATACGCCAGCGTAAGTTCAAAGCACAGTGTTATCACAGTTTATGTGTATGGATAATATCTGAATGAAATGGATAACAGCCTCATAAAATGGATGGTGGGTGATGAATTATGTCATCACAACATGCAGCCAACAAATTTACACAAGGATCCATCTCCGTCTTTATCTGTCATCCGGTGGCACAGGAACACACTCCTGTTATCTGCTTGGCATTTGGAGTCATTGCCCTGTCTAATGAGTCGGGGATATCGGACCAGTGGCTTCCTACGGAGTTGAGAAGGAAGGCTGTAGACGGGAAGTTTCTTCTTTGAAGCCGCTTTGAACTTAGTTTGGCAGCGAACTCAGAGGCTTGTAAATGTAGCGACTGAGATTTGATTGATGGAGGGGTTTTGAATGATGATACAAGTCTCTTTGAAGTCTTTTTGTGCTGCAGTTTAATGCATTTAATCTTGCATTTATTCATTTTTGTTCACCCAAGGGCACTGTAACAAATTGAAATGTTATTATCATATACTTGGGCTGCTATACCTAATGTGTTAGTGAATAATTCATATGTATACAAGAAGCAACAAGGGGTAGCTATTCTCACACATGTGCTTTTCTAAACCTAACAGTCGCACATGTGAAAATGCAAATAGTCAGATTGAAATGACCTTTAACCTGCCGGCTCCCTTGTGCAATTTTTTGATTGCGCGTATGTAAGAACAGAACAAGTGTAAAATAAATTCACAGTTAGTGGGTGGATGTCACGGCCTCCTGCATGCTTCATACAGGCAGAGCCATCACCTAAACCAAAGTATTTTCAGTAGAGAAAACATGTGAAGAGCATTCTCCCCTGCTGCGTGCTACTGTACATGTGAAAAAAGGGCAACTTTTGATGTCATGATCTGATTCACTCGATATTACCGTGTGAAAAGAGAAACCATGTTCACCGCCTAAATTTGTCAGCCTCTTGTTTGGCCCTAAGCAGTGAGTGCAGCTGCTGCTGGAAATTACCAAATCATATAACAGAAAAGTTGTTTTTAGATTAAATTGCTAAAATTCTCTGTAGCAACTAAGAGTAGCATATTTTTTCTGGATTGTTAGTCAGTTAATTTGGGGGGGGGACTGCTGATTAGCAAAAGCTACAAGAGCACAGAGCTTTTGATCATGTGACCAAATCTTCATCAGGTGTCATGACTGATGTTATGTTTAATTTTTTTTTTTTTATTCTGTAGGGAATTCTTTTCCACATTGACTCAAGAGTTTAGATTCAAAATCACTTGTTGACCTTGAAAGCAGAACTTGACAAAACAATCTCAGCTGCACTCAGCTAGCTGTTCGGGAGATTTCAACTGTCAGTTTTAATTGTAGGTTGGGAGTTTAATTTCTATTTGGCACCATCATGACTGCCGTAGTGGTGGCTGAGTGCTTTTTCAACCCCGCGTTCCATTCACAAGTCATGCTATCTGGAATTATTAGCAGTTAAGTGCTCAAAACGTAAACATTGTTTGCCAGTTCGATAATTATTCTATCAAGTATATATAGTCAGAGGCTGGTAGTAGACTTCTTGAAGCTAGGTTGAGCTGAGCATGAAATCAGCAGCATGCTTCATAACACACAGTCACACCTGAGAGCTGCCCTGAGTAAGCACAGTTTTTATCTACTACTCACCATCAGCCCAGCGAGCACAAAATGGGAGTTAAGTTCACCTTAGTGGTGGGTAATGAGGTAAGAATATGTCACTCAGTCAGTCATACTCTGTAGTGTTTTTTGCTTTATCTTGTTTTGTCTTTTTCTGTTTTTCTTTCCTTTTTTGTGGTTGAACATATTTAACTGGAAGATTTGTATTAGTAAAAAAATAGACAGCCTTTACAATAACAGAAAAAAAAACGAGGAATGAGAGTGGAATATAAAACAGACTCAACAATATGATACAGAGATGGGCGCGTTACTGTAATCTGATTACTTTTTTCAAGTAACGAGTAAAGTAAGGGATTACTATTGCAAAAACGGTAATTAGATTACCGTTACTTTCCCGTAGGAAAGCTGTGTTACTGCGTTACTAAAACCGTGATTTTTTGCGAGAATGTCTCACGACAGTGACGTAAGCGAGTGCGCCATTAGTGACAACAGCTGTGTGCAGATCAACAATGGATCACATATCGATTGTGGGAGAGAGTATGAGCGTGGAGCGTTTAAAGCGTGGAAGTACTGACCTTACTTTGAGTTTGATTCCATAAAAAGTGACAAAAACATTAGTGTCCATCGTGCGTGGGAAGAAAACTTCTTTTTACAGCGAAAAAACCCCTAAACTTCCAAGCAAGCACCGAGTGCGCAACGACGTAATGAGAAATTCACAGAGAAACTCGTGGATTCTTCAACTGACCGCGGCACACCTGCACCAGGGTAAACCTCCGCCTACCGTAGTCCTGCTTTACAGGTGAAAATAGAGCAACAGGACCGCTGAGTCTTTGACTTTATTTATTTTCTGCTGTGTTTTACTTGCATCTATTTGAAAGAGTGAGTGTAAACACAAAAAATATTTTATTTTATGTGCTGGAATGTGCAGAAAATAGGTTTAAATGTTAAAGTAATTTATTCAAGTCAGAGAATGTTGCATATCATTAAATTTTTGCTTGATGCATAAAGTTAAAAGATTAAAACTGATAAAACAAGTTTAAAAAAAGATACTTTTCCATTTGATTACATTTTATATGATGGATTATGTAGAAAAAGTAGAATTGGGCTGAAAGATCTATCGCTTTATCACCTCTTCAGGTTGTAAATCGTGTTTTTAAAAAGTAACTAAGTAACTAAGTAATTAATTACTTTTGAAAATAAATAATCAGTAAAATAACGGGATTACTTTTTTGGGGAAATAATCAGTAATTAGTTACTGATTACTTTTTTCAAGTAACTTGACCAACACTGATATGATATCTACAAAACAAACAAAAAAAAAAAACCCCAAACAAGATTTAATAAAGTTCCACGGTCCAATAAACTCTTCCTACTCCTCTTCATCCTGCAGAATTGCAATTGCCTGTTCCTTTGATAACAAGTCCATGAAGTCATTTTGCCAGTTATTCATACTGAAAGAATGTGTTTATGTTATTTGCAGTTCATTAAAATTATCCTTTTAGTTGATAAAAGAAAAATATCAGTGATAAATCCATGTTTGGATCAGTGACATTTTCATATCTACTATATGTCTCTGGTCAAGGTTTGATATCTCTATTGAGAAAACATGACAGTTTTTCAGTAATATCCATTTAAAGGTGCTTAACTCAAGGATAGTACCACAGCAAATGCCTAAAGGTGTAATCACCTTTGCAACCACTGCACACAGTGTTGATGATGTATGATTAATTTTCTACAGTGTACAGGTTATGTTGTGGTTCCTATCTATTAAAAACAATAATGCTACACCACATTCAGTGGCTTACATGCTACAACTTGCCTTATATTATTGATTTGTTTTCCCTATTATCCATCCATTTACTTAACAAGTTATCCATGCAGGATACACCCTGGACAGGTTGCCAGTCCTGTGAGGGTGCACAGAAAGATAAGCAGCAATTCACATTTATATTCATGTCAGTTAAGAATCACTAATTAGCCTAATATCCATGTCCTTGGACTGTGGAGGGAAGCCAAAGTAGGCTACCAAAAGAACACCCATGCATGCACTGGAAGACCACTCCACCTCTCTACAGCAACATTCGAACCCAGGACCATCTTGCTGTGAGGTGACAATGCTAACTACATTTAAAGGGCATTCAACATATTGTTTTAAGCACATCTTGTTGGTTGTTAGCACCATGCTGTTTGGTAGTGGTCGTATTAGACCCCTTCCAGGTGGGAGGCTGCGTAACAATGTAGTAGAGGCCACTGGATGTCTTAAGCATGGACAGTCAAAATGGAAGACTTCTTTTACTTTAGTTGTGGGTAAGAGCTGAGTGTTTTGCAAATCAAGAGAGAAGGCTGTGCTAATGATATTCTATCCATGACACTTAACTCCAAAATCAAGAAAAAGATTTGTAGCGTATATTGTATATGGAGATTTAACAAATAAATATCTGTCTTCTGCTTCATATTTAAATGTTACAGTTGTTTGAAATGGGCTTGGATGTCCTTTTATAAAAGATTTTCCTTTCTTGCAAAAAAAGGTTATAACAGGCTGATGCACACAACCGAGCCAAATGTGTGAAGATGAAAGCTTTTTGTAAAGATCCTCTAGGTGATGTTAATTAATTGTTGAGTAAGCTGACCCATCCTCTACTCCATCCTGCATTTCTTCACTGTCAGGGTATTTTGACCTCCTGCCAACACATGGTGCGTAATCATGCACATGGTTTCTGTTTGTCATACCTTATATTCAAACTGCAGATCAGTGAGTGATGTGATTAATTTTTGAGTGCATAACTGCATACATTTGCATATTAATATAGAAAACTGCATTTTTGTCAAATTTGTTCAATTCTTCACTGCCTACAGAGCTGATATTAACACCTACAAATTATAAAATGACAATAACACTAACATGAAATGTACACAAATTAGTGCATTAATTAGCTTAATGAATTAGTCCATTAGCATAACTGGTCATATTTAATATATCATGGTGATTACGGCAGCTAAATTGCCTCCTATTTGGACGTGATCCAGAATATCTGAGGGATGATTATTAAGGCTGTGCCAGGTTTGGGCCTCAGCCTTTTTTAGATTTGGCTCAACTAGGACTCAATTTAAGCTCCACAAAGAAATCCCCCCTTTCTGAAAATTGCTCCTTAGATAAAATGAAAGAAATAAAGCAGAGGCATGCTTTTCTTTTTTTTCTTTTCTTTTTTTTAAAAAGAGCCCTTTTCAACTATTTTCTCACATTGTGGCTAGTATTTCTTCTCATTATCATGCTGTGAATAGCAAAAACCACCATACAGTTAATGAAGTCCAATGGCATTTTACCCGTTTAAACAGTAGGCTGCTGTCAAAGAGGTGGCTTAAAGGTGAGCTTGGGTTAGTTAATCTGTCATAAAATGCTCTTTCTTCCTGAATTTAAACACAAAGAAAGCCCAGAGGACCTTATTACAACTCCTCAGGTGCCACCGACACATATTTTTCACTCTTTAAGTCTCAGTCAGTCAAAAAAGTGTTAGTGACATCAGCATAACGAAAGGTCACGCATGACCGGCTCTGTGTAGAAACATGAGTTAAATATATTGAATACAAAATTATCTTCCAAATATGGAGATCACAGGGAAATTAGAGGCCGCACACAAACCAGAATCCATGTTAGCTGTCAGCAGATACAGCTGCCAGCACAGCTGGGAATCTGCAGAGGAAGTGCTCTCATAGCAAAAAGACGCTGCATATCCTCTCACCAACACATCTGTCACCATGTCATTTGAGATGAATGGCCAGTGATTACACAATGATGGTTTTGTCAGGAGGTGGCATCTAACCACCTAATTCTGGATAAATGACAAGAGGGTTCTTGTTGCCACATCCTTCTGAGACAAGACAGCATGGATGGGTTGTCAAATCAATAATATATATATTTAAGGAATCTTTTCCAGATATTATTATTCAGATATTTTATATTATTTTTTTTATATATATACACACTTGTAAATAGTCCCCTTAGAGCATGAGACAGCACAATGGAATAATAATTTGCCTCACCTGTGCTCAGTGGTTTTTGAGCACTGAGTATGATACACAGCTTGTAACCCTAGACTTGCATGTGGCCAGTTCTACCTTCTAAGTATTACCTTAGAGGCATCAACATTTCTGCAGGAAGGACCAACTTCAAGAAACTTTCCTTACTCTTGGACAGGATCCTCCTTAACACAGTGCTGCTTATTAATATCACAGAAGGCTGATTCGAAAAGATATTCCATTCATATTCATATTTGATTTTATAAACATCTGTTTGTTTTAGTACTTTTCTTCAAGTATAAAAAATGCTCACAGGAAGTATGCTTTAAGAGGGACTCATCCAGGCTGGAGAAACTGATCAGGAGGGCTAGCTCTGTGGTCGGCATGAAGCTGGACACTCTGGTGACAGTGGCAGAGAAAAGGACATTAAAGAAACTGATGGACATTATGGACAATGCTGGGCATCCTCTGCACACGGCCATAAACAATCAGAAGAGTCTGTTCAGTGACAGGTTGCTTCTCCCCAAGACAAGAACTAACAGACTTAAAAACTCCTTTGTCCCACACGCCATCAGACTGTTTAACTCCTCTCTGGAGGGGAGAGGGAGGGGAAACAGGAGGACAAAGGAGGGGGGAACAACTAAGCTGTAGTGCCTCTGCACCTCACTGTACAATACCTTGTGCAATACTTTTTGTAAATAGTCAACAGTGCAATAGACTCAATACTTGAAATGTGCAATTCACTTGTATTTTTATTTTTTATTCCTATTTATTCTATTTAACCCCTTTGTATATTTTATTTATATTTGTCTCTGTATTTATATATGTGTGTGTGTGTGTGTGTGTGTATATATATATATATATGTATATATGTATATATATATATATATATATATATATATATATATATAGTCCAGGATGAGACAAGGAACATCCAAGAATACATTGGGAAGATGGCCCCAACTGACCGAGTGCTCAGTGAATACCTCAGGCAGCAGAAACCCAAGAAAGAGGAGGGAGACGAGGAACCATCATGGAAGGACAGGCCCCTGCACGGTATGTACCACCGGCAGATAGAGGAGGTGGCTGATATCCAGAAATCCTACCAGTGGCTGGACAAAGCTGGACTGAAAGACAGCACAGAGGCACTAATCATGGCAGCACAAGAACAAGCTCTGAGTACAAGATCCATAGAGGCTGGGGTCTATCACACCAGGCAAGACCCCAGGTGCAGGCTGTGTAAAGATGCCCCAGAGACAATCCAGCACATAACAGCAGGGTGCAAGATGCTAGCAGGCAAGGCATACATGGAACGCCATAACCAAGTGGCCGGCATAGTGTACAGGAACATCTGTGCTGAGTATAACCTAGAAGTCCCGAGGTCAAAATGGGAGATGCCCCCAAGGGTGGTGGAGAATGACCGAGCTAAGATCCTGTGGGACTTCCAGATACAGACGGACAAAATGGTGGTGGCTAACCAACCGGACATAGTGGTGGTAGACAAACAGAAGAAGACGGCCGTAGTGATCGATGTAGCGGTTCCGAATGACAGCAATATCAGGAAGAAGGAACACGAGAAGCTGGAGAAATACCAAGGGCTCAGAGAAGAGCTCGAGAGGATGTGGAGGGTGAAGGTAACGGTGGTCCCCGTGGTAATCGGAGCACTAGGTGCGGTGACTCCCAAGCTAGGCGAGTGGCTCCAGCAGATCCCGGGAATAACATCGGAGATCTCTGTCCAGAAGAGCGCAGTCCTGGGAACAGCTAAGATACTGCGCAGGACCCTCAAGCTCCCAGGCCTCTGGTAGAGGACCCGAGCTTGAAGGATAAACCGCCCGCAGGGGCGTGCTGGGTGTTTTTTTTTTTATATATATATATATATATATATATGTGTGTATATATATATATATATATATAACAGTTCTGTAACTGTAACTTCGGTCGTTGCTGTGCTTTTTTTGGAAGTCGAATTTCCCAGAGGAACCCACCCGAGGGATTAATAAAGTTCTATCTTATCTTATCTTATCTCTTATGTTTCCAGGTGCTATAACAGCTTGCAGTAAAAAGAGAAGCAGAGCAGTTATCATGAACAGCAAATCTCACCATGACTTTATAGATAAAAGAGCACAAAAGTACAAAAACTAAAACTTCATCAAGAGAAAGTCAAAGATAAAAAAAAGGCAACAGCATGGGCCAGAAATTTTAAAAGACAAGTGATCTCCGGCATTGCAGTGCCAAATTTCTACAACTGTGATTATGTAGCTCTCCAGGTTCCTGCCAAAAGACTGTGCAAGCAGATCAGCACTGCAGTTATGTTTAACTGCGCAGCGATAAAAGACTGTGAGCAACTACAAGGACTAAAGATGTAAAATAACCAAAAAAAGTGGAATTTTAGGTCTTTAATGCTGGAAAAAGTAGTTTGGAAAAACGATTCCAGCTTAATATAGATCCAATAAAGAGCATGGGTTTTCATGCTGCATTATGCTGTGTTCTGGGGTGGGGTCCTCCCCAAGGACATTTTGACCTTCAGACACATAATTTCCCACACTAGTGGATTTTTTCTACCCTTTCAACCTTAGTTAGTAGTGAAAATGTCTTCAAAGGAAAAAACAACGAAAAGCTTACTAACAATTCAAAATATACCAGAATACGTTACAATAAGGTTCTCTGGCATTCTGTATTGCTCTCAAACAATTATGCTCAATTATGCTTGTTTTTTCTGATATTATTATCCTCTCTATGTCAACACACGTACAGACATAATTTGTTCTTCTGTCCTCCTTTGTGTTTGTCTGATTTCAAACATCAGAGTGTTCTGTTTGATATCAGGCTTCTACTTGCTTTAATGTGCATGTGCCACCTGTAGTCCAGCAACATTTACACTGATGTTCGAAACTCCAATTATGTCACACATGTCTGTGTTTTGGGATGATTATTGAGGAATCACGTACATGTCAGCTATGTTATTAAGGCTGATTTGCAACAACAAGAACAAGCAATTTTGGCAAACTACACTACAAACTCACACAGCGCTCTCAGCTTCCTCCTTTAACTTTTGCCTCACTGATAAATGTCATTATGTTTTTTATTTCCTAATGTTGCTGCTTTTGCCATATTTTTGTTATATGTGCTGTAGCCATTGAGGAAGATATTCCTCCTGTGTACCCAGTGAAATCTACACCTGTAGGCTCAGTTGCCTTCTTTAGTTTTCCATAGCACTTTTCTAAAAACGAATAGTAAATATTAATGATAATAATGAAAATAAAATAATAATAAAAGAAGCTCTGCTTCTAAATCAAAATCCTAAAACTAGCGTTGAGGAAATCTTAACATCTGTTGATGTCAAAATTGAGTGAAAATGAATCAAACTCGATGTGCATGGTGATGTTCACGGTGATGACCATGCATGAATTGGCTTTATTCTGTCAACGTTTAATTAGCAATATTTGACAACAAATGAACAAAACAAACAAACACTAGGCACTGTCTTGCTGTCTTGGTATGCATAATGAAAGCACCCTTGAAGACTGAATCCTGTGCATGAAATGATAATAAATAGAAGTTAGCGCATGACTGTGGACTTCTAATTCATAGGGGGCTGATAACACTTATGTTTTGCAAAGAAAGTGGAAATTTGTCTAGTGTGGACTCGGTGGAAATTTCAGGAAATACACTGAAAAGGTTGGCAACTGTTCTGGAAATTAATTATAAACAATCCCACATTTATCCGCTCCATAAATGAAACTCCAGCGCAAGCCTCTTATCAGTGTGGTAATTAAAGGCTTTGATTTGCACTGGCTGGAAGTGAACAGAGTCCTGGGATCACTGCTGGAAGTGACCTGAGGATTGTTTAAAGCTTTCGGCAATGTTATCATTTTTGAAAGATTCATATAAAATCAAATCCCGACGCTTTGCCATTGACACATATCTTAGTTTTAATTTATGATTTGGAGCCAGTATACTATACATGCTCAGGTTATAGCATGCAAGCCTATGCTGGGAAATATGAGACTTGTGAAATAAAAACCTTAATATGAAGGCACAAATCTCAACCTTTCCCAATAAAATAAAGGTCAAATGTAATATTTTCATCTTTTTACAGAGGGAAATTACTCTCTTGTTGATTCTGCTGACCAGTTTGTAGTTTCACAGTAGATACCTGGCTGGGACTGAGTACATTGCCCGGGGTGGATCTCAACAATATTTTCTGGAGGGGAGATTTTTGTCCTGTTTCTTCAAAATCCCATTTCTTTAAGTTCATCTCAGGATATAAACTTATATTCACCAGCCAGCTCCTCTAACCTCTAGGCAAGTGCTGCCCCTTTTTATGAACCCACTTTGCCATTTATTAACTGACTCACTGACTGCAAGTCCTGCAGAAGGAAATATAGTCTGTTTGAGTTGTTAGAATTCGTACCCCCGTATAACCATTAGAAAACCTAAGTGAAAAGCTTGTTTTTGCCCTATGCAAAACATTTTCAGCATGTCCCTTTCAAACCCCAACTGTTTCATTTTCATGCACATGATAAATGCATGGACTACAGAGGCGGCTAACATTTTCTTGATGCACCAAAACAATAACAAAGCAGTCAAAAGATGTAAGAAATTAAAAAAAAAAAAAAGATTCATACAGACACCATGCAGGGGCATAGCATGAATACCATATGAGATACCCATTTAGGCATGTATGACATTCAGAATGAGTCCTCTGTTCCTTTGTTGTAGGAAGTCCTCTATCTAAGAGATTGGCAGAGCATTTTCAGTATTTGTAAGGGAAGAACAAGGAATAAACAGAAGCACTACCCTTGGGCAAAGAGTGTTGCCTGTGGTTTTGGACGTGCTTTGAACTTGAAGGAGTCCTTTATCAGTAGACAGTGGTGTTGGGAATGTATGAGTATGAGCATAGAGTATATGAGAAGTGGCACGATAATTCTGCCACATAAGACATGCTTCGGCAATGTGCTTGGGCAGCAAACACACAACAGATGCTCCAGCGTTCTCCAGATATCTCAGAGACAAACTGTAGTGCTCCACTTAAACTGAACTGTACATAGCAATACTGCTGAGCGTGCTTAAAGAGATCTGCTCACAGGGGTCAAGGATGTGTCAGCTGAAGCATATGGTGGAAGAGGGGAGCTGGTGGTCTAGTAGTGTGGGGGATAGAAAATCCGTTTATCTGCTGACTAAAGTTACACTCCAGTGACCTCACTGACAATCTGAATAATTTCAAACAAGTCTCTGGAGGAAATCATTGGTTTGCCAAGCAAAGTGGGAGCATCCAAGTCCCAGTATACAGTATGCAATCAGCTGCAAGCTGAATCAGGCGCAAGTACCTCTGCTGCCATCCAATTTCTCCTCTGTATAGGTGGGTTTTATTTTGACTAGAAATTGCCCTGCTGAAGATAATGATTTTCCTGTGAACATGCATCTCAGGAGCTTAAAATATCAATATGTTTTGGCAAGTCTACTCATCTAGTCTAAAACGTTTTTTGGTGTTTTTGTCTATAATATGCAGCATTTTATATCCTGAAAGCCAAAATATGAAACCCCAATGAGAAAATTCTATTACATCAACAATAATTCTTAGCCAAATTAAAATAAGCCAATATAAGCAGTGGTGATGTATGTGCTTATTCCAATGCAAGCATATTGAGAACATTTGTTTGCATTTGTTTTTCACATTTACAGGATCATTTAGGGAGTGTAATATATGAGCAGGACCCTGCAGACAATACACACATAAAATTTAAAAAAAAAAGATCTGCTTTGCATTTTTACACAGAGAAAAGTTAAAGATATTGAATAAAATGTACAGTTTGTAATGAAACTCAATGACATGAGACCTTAATTTGACCTGAAATTACTAAATAAGCCAAACTTCTCCTCTTGAGGTGTTTTTACTGTGAATTATTCTTGTTATATAACATGTTATCTGTGTGGAGAAGAAAGGAGACGCTACAAATTAACTATAAAAAAAAGAATGGGGGTTGAGAAATGTCCAGTTTTCCACTCAATATGCTGCCCCAGTTAAAAAGATGTTTGTTGACCTTGGGATATAACTTTGGGCTATCCTGTCAATTTAAAATAACAGAGTTTTAGAAGTCTATAGAAAGGGGATCCGGTAACTGTGCTTTGCTGTAGGGGGCATTTTGCTGCCATTTGGTCAGCTTGTTCACTTAGAGCCAGTCCTCTGAAAGTGTGGCCCGCCAGCCAATGCAGCCTTCACATATAACAAGAAAAGAATCGAGTGCTGTGAATTTCAGTCATCCATATTTCACGTTTCACTACATACTGTAGCAGTACTTAACAAGGAAGGAAGCATTTCTCATCAATCTCTTCTTTTCTAGCCAGTACAGCACATTTGAATTCTGTACAATTGAAAACAGCCTCAAAACAAAACAAAAAAAGACAAAATAAATTAGCATAACATAAACTATAAACCTGTGGACACATTATAAACTCTAAAAGTGTTTGGTGTGACCCCTGATATTCCAAAAGGAAAACCACCTCACTGAAATCAATGAAAGGGAAACATTATTTCAGGAAATCTTTAAGGCAAATGTTTGAGATCTGCTTAAATATGGGGGAAAAAAACTTGTTTCATTATTAACTACAGCATGTTACAGCATTTGGCTGATGGCTAAACATCTGTCCTTTGTTCTGAATATTTTAACATCAGATGACTGAAATCATGCAGAGAGGTGACCGTCTCAGTAGTCATGTATAATGATGGTTTTTACAACTTATTTACAAATACTAAATATTATTTTAATCCTAATCCGTCTCTTAGTCAGTCTTAATTCAGTAAGGCAGGTCTGTACTGCAGTGGTAATAAAATTTCAGATAAATACACAGGTAAAAATTGAACAAAAAATAATTAGAGTTAATCCATATTCATGAATAAGACCATACATTTATTTGTAATTGGTGTCTGTGAATATTTATATTTCCCTAATTTTTCTTCAGGCATATTCTAGTAGTATAGTCTACATATATATGGGGCCACATACAGTACCTGCCTTGTCATTTCTAATTAAAACAGTTTAAATTAATTCAGCTCTATGTGTGTCATATTTGAATATAAATGTGGAATGTTTGCCCCTTCGGCTCAGTCAGTATGGGGCTCTGAGAAGAAGCGATGCCCACCACGCCCGCTGTTAATCTGCTTCCCACCAGCAGAGGCAGCATTGAGCTGTGACAGCACAATAACATTAAAACCACGTCGGTGTAACTGCGCTGCGGTTGTTAGCAAGCGTCAACGTGACGGTGAACTGTCTTCACATGTCCCCAGAAGTTCACCTACTTGTCCTTACTGTCTGTGAGTGCAAGACTAATTCTCTCGGAGTTCTTATCATTGATAAAAACAGCCCGAGGACACTTAAGTTGAACTGAGCTTATATACTTCGCATTACTTGGCAAAGCATTAACTTTAACATTACATTTCCCATGTACAAGGTGTTTGTAGATTTGGCGAGCTTGCCTCTATTGAAATGCTTAATGGTGAGAGCGGTGCAGCAAACACAGCTTGTGGTCTGCCTGTAGAGGTCCACATATGTGGAAAATGTGCAATGCCTTAACACGTAACCAACTCAAACGTATTAAACTTAAATGCATTTGGTGTTTCTTAAAAGATGTTACTGTTGATTGTAATTTAACGAAAAAAATAAATAATTACTTAATGTTTAAGATAGTTCTGTGCGAGCATATAGTACAGTCTTGATTTTTGAACCACACCTCAATTTCGCATATTTTACTTCCAAGGAGCGTGCCTTTCTTGTAATTTCAGAGATATTACCGCTAGCCAAAAAACAGACATATCTTTGCATGATGTGGAGTCTGTGCTTAGAAAATTTGGAATAACTGGAGGATGAAAGTTATTTTAGGCTTTCCAGTCGTTCTGTGTACAGCAGATAAACAGTATCTGAACGTCATGTCCTTAAGAAATAGGAAAACATCAAAGACCTGAAACAGGAGCTGAGAGATGTGTCTGGCACTTAAGTTGATCAATTTACTGTTCACCAAAGCCTCATCAGAAATGGCCTCAATGACCCACTATCCAGTACGTTCTGGAAAGCATCTGATTGGCAGGATTTTAATTTTTCAGCAAGACAATGTTACTAAACACACTGCCATACAGCAAAAGCGTACCTGGATAGAAAAACTCACAGGGGAACACTGTCAGTCAAGTTTGCCTAAGAAAGTTCAGGCTGTGTTGGAGAATAAAGGTAGTCATACCAAATATTGGCTTTCCAGTTAGTTACAAGAAACCATGTTTTTTGCTTTATACTCTATTTGCCTGACTGTTTGCACATGTTTCAATAAATAGCTACACCTGTTTTCCATTTTCCTAGCAAATTATAAAGAAATGAGGGGTGGCTCAAGACTTCTGCTTGCTATTGGATACATGTGGAGCAGGTGCTTTCTTTTTCTAGCATCTTTGAACCTTTAGATATTCAGTACAGGCGATACTCTGGAATTTTCAGAGTTGAAAAATAAATTGATATGAACCTTGAATAGTTCACCCAAAATTCACTTTCTGAAATTTTCTCAAGTGAATGATGAGAAAAGAGATAAAACATCCAGGGTACCCATGTTTTTTCTCTCCTATGGCATTAATGTTGAAGGCAGTTACAGTAAAAGTTATGCTGAACAAAAATGTTGTTTCGGCTTGAAATTATGACACTTGGAGTTTAAAATTCATTTGGTTGCAGTTTTTAACCGATGTGGTTTTCATGTAACTATCCCTGTTTACTTGAAGTTACAAGGCCTCAAAATTACCTGAATTAAAAACTGGCAAATATCAACTCAATGCTTTGTACTTCAAAGGCATGGTAAATATTCATAGTATTAAAGAAATGTTGCATGGCTACATCAAATATACTCATTACTATACAAAAACAAAAAGTTGATTCTGAGTTGATTCAGGTGGCAACTGTTTCAGATTAGATTGATTTTATGATGTGGCCCATTAGTGTCTTTCTGTCTGCTGGCACACTCGTAGTCTGTGTTTTAACATATTAGTGTGGATTTTGTGGTGGAGTGTTTTTTCCTGTTTTCAGTGGATGTGACACGTTGCATTCAAGTCATTTAAATAAATCAAAATGTGATCATGAAAATTCAAAAGCACTTTTGACTTTTTTAAGCATTTGAGCTTTAGCTAGGATTTTATTGAATCCTGTGGTTAAAATTTTCATGATTTAATGACTTTGATATAAAGCAAAAAAACCCCCCAAAAAAAACCCCACGCATGCCCAGCGAAGTAGAAAAATAAGAGTCCAAAAAAGTGTTTTTTTTTCCTTCTTGGATAGAAGAAAAGACATAGCTGTCAAAATGTATCTGCCACAGAAAGAAAGATGAAAAACTTCAATCATAATTTTAAAACTTGGCAGGTTTCAAACACGTTTTGCAAAAAATGGTATTTAAATATTGATATAACAGCAACAGATTTAGATTTTTTTTTTATCTGCCAGGCATGCTCACACCCTTTTCTGTTGTTTCTTCCACTTGTGTCTGTCATCATTTTGTTCTGTGGCAGCAAAATGGTAAAAATAAACCAAGAGTGCGATTTAAGCTGTATTTTGTAAATTGGATATCTAGCACTTCAAAGATGTTGTCGCCATGAAGCTTAACAACTTCTTAAACATTTTCTTTCTTTAACGTCTTCCTGATTGATTAGCGCCCATGAAAAAATGTTGAATTATCAAGTCTCCTTCTGTTAAAAATATCTTTATATTTAGTGTTGAAATGTCAGGAAGAGTTGCCCCCCTGTCTTTATATGCAATGTGAGAAAAGCAGCCATCACATTGACCTTGAAGCAGTCTCATGGAGTGTTTCAGTGGTTGTTTGGCCACGGTCCATTGACTTAGCATGCATGTTTCTTTCAGCATCGCCCTGTTCCTTATTCATAGATGTTTGCTCCACTCACAATTGGGAGCTGTGCAGTGCAACAGGGGGTTACTGTTTCCCACTTGGAGAGCTCACGGGTAACTGAGGGGAGTTGAAAGGTTCAGAACCTTGCATGCTGTAAGTTTCAAATGGCAAAGGAAAACCAATGAATTGAAAATCCACAGCCTTAAAGCATGTCATGTCAAAAATGCTCACAGCATGTGCACATTCTTAACAGAAACCAAAAGTTATTAAACATCCTGGAGTTCAGGTTTGTGTGCTATTCACTGAATCCAGCTGCTGCTTTAAGACTGTGGTTCCCTGTGAATGTCAGGTTTCCAACAAGGAGCGAACAGATAAATCTGAAGGCTTGGAAACTAAGCCGGAGGAGAAGAGAGCAGAATAGGATTTTTCATCAAAACAAATGTGTATTTATTACCGACATTTATGTAATCTTTGTTTTTTTGTTACTTTATTGCTTATTACTTTGAATTGCATCTGTGACTATTATTCAAATAAAATGCAACCCACACCCCGCGATTTCACTTAAACTGTTTATGATGCTATTACCTTGTCACACCCACCCCTAAACAAAGCATTAACCAAAAAAAAAAAAAGAATTATTGTCGGTAGTAAACAGAAGTTATGGGGGAATAATAAACAGCTGTACAATAGTATTTAAAAATTAAAATTGGTGAGTCCTCCTTATCAACCAAGTTCAGTTTGTTTTCTGAACATGGAGGGCTTTCTAGCATCTGGTGAAGTGGCCCTTTGCATTGACTTTATTTGTGGGCGTTAACAGAAAAGGCTTGTGTGCTTTAATGATAAAAACAAGCATTTTTTAAATGTGTATCTCTACATGATATCCTATCTTTCTCTGTGTGCAACAGTCTATTTTAACTTCTGTCTCCTCTGCCTAGAAAGTTGGCAGTTTGAATACAAAGTTAAAGTTACCATCAGTATGTCTGCTAACAAGGAGCTTTAGTCTGATGTTATTTGCAACTTTCTTTCTGAGTGGTCTTTTTACATGTGAATAAAGGTAACGTCATAGAACAGCCAAGACTTTAAGCAGAGTGAACGGGGTTTTTATCAGAGTTATTTTTTATAAAATCAGGACTTTGGCCTTGAGGAGAATAGGACTGGAAAATGTCTTTAAAGTAAAGGCTGGTTAAAGCCTTGGCTATTCTCTCTGTTGTTGCCCTAGTGAACAGTTGTGTGAACCAAAAGTGACTTCAGAACTGGCACGCACCACACTTCGGTGTAGTTTCAACTTGTCATCCACCTCTTGAATTTTGTAACCAGGCACATGGGGTTAAAGACATATCGGGTCAATCTTTATAGCCACTTCGCTGATATATCAGTACAAGAGCTCAGCAAATCCCAGCTCATACAGAGGGAGATGCTACAACAGCTTGAAAAGATAAAGTGGAGATCTACATTGAGGGATGAAAGATGAAATTGTCCGTGGTTGTTGGTTCAGAGATTTGAGCCTAAAACGTCTCCAAGTGTACAGTATTTCATTATGTTGTTATTCTGGTCCAGACCTTATTTTATGTGGGTTTAGAGAAATCTTAGCAGCTCTGAGAAACATTGAAAAAGAAATTGTAATTAGCAGGGCAAAACAGATGTTAGAAGGAAGCGTTGGCTGTGACTTTTGGTGCAAAAGTATTTTAAACAATCTGCTACAGGGTTTGGTGCCCTTTTGCAAAAGACTGAAAGACTCTTAACTTTTGCATTATGTTGTTCTTTGTGTTCTTTGTTTGTTTTGTAACACGAGCTATACTACAGCTTATATTTCGCTGTCTGACTAAAAACAGTGAGAGAAGAAAGTTGGGGATGGTAACAGTAGATGTTCAGCTATATTGAGAGTTTTGCATTTCTCAAGGGCTTTCTTTAATTATACTGGAGACAAGCTGACAGTAATTAGAAAGCTGTAAATTGAAGACTTATCAGCAATAAGTCAGAATTGGTCCAAGATTACTCATAATAATGGGGAGAGTTTTTGAGTAAAGGTCTTTTGGGGGAAACCATGCATAATGTCAGGAAAATGTATGGCACGCTTTAATAATATATTCCTATTTTCCAGAGTTATGGGTTACCACACATGCATGACAGTTGACAGTAAATTTCAAAATGTGCATTATTAAAATCTAGCCAGTGCCCAGTGTGGTGCAGTCAGTGTGATGCATACATAGAGCCAAGTATCTGTAAGGTGAGCTGTATGGGCGCTTATGGTAACTTGCCCAGTGCATGAATGGCAGAAATCTACTGAATGAGATGGAAAGTGTCTGTGAGCTTGGCAGGGCATGATTCATTGTGTACATAGTGGGAGATAGGTAGACTTCATTTCAAAGTCAATGCCAAAGCTTAGGTGTGCTCTAGGGGATTTAAAACCACATGCCGAAGTTATGATGGCAGCCTCTCGGGCATCCTGGGAAAAAGAATTGAGACTGTTTTTGTCTCTTGTGCTTTCAAGAGAAATAAATAAGACGTGCAGCATTTACTCAAGATTGCATGTTTTCCCTCACATACTAAGACTTACAGTTGTAGATCAGCCCTGCTGTGCCTGGGATATTTGGGGGATTTTGCTAAATTTTCATTGCCATATTTTGAGATTTGTTTATTTTTTTTATTTTTGAAAATGAGCTAAAATTCTTAATTTATTCTTAATTGGGTTTTTTTTTTTCACATAAAACATATTGGTACATACCAAAGATGTTTTAGCCCTCCATCAAAAAAAAAATTATGCCTGCCATTTAGAAAAAATTAGATTTAATTTACTCCAACTTAAATCAGATTTTTGTTTTGTTTTTAAGAAGAAAATGCAGAAACTGTGAGGTGAGGTGATAAAGATGCTTTACCTCGAGCTACATCCAGACAATCATTTTTATGTGCAGCGTTACACCCAGAGGCCCATTTTGAACCAAGACCAACCCACATTAATGTATTGTTGAGTAAGCTGAAAAATTTAGGCACATATAAATTGCACAGTGAAAATTAATGAAATTCATCAGTTTATTATAAAGAATATAATAGGTTTTTAGTAATTTTATCTTTAAACTGATATTAATGATTTATACTTCAAAATTTCTTTGAACTTTCCTTTCTTCAAGGCTCATTTGTTGAGCAGGGCTTATAGGCATATAGGCAGGGAGTAGCCATTTTCCTGCATTGAGGGCATTGTCTTCATCCATCCATCCATCCATCCATCCATCCATCCATCCATCCATCCATCCATCTTCCGCTTATTAAATTGAGGTTCCAGTCATCCCTCTGCAACCATTATTCAATATCCTTTTTTCATTTCTCTAAGGGGTTAGTTTGTTCAACCTTATGGCTGTTTTGGAAGTTCTGCTTTTTTAATTTTAGCACACTGAACGTCTTTGAGTTATAATATTTTCCTCTCTGGTCCTCCTGTCCATTCGTGGGCAAGATACTGAATACTTAGTTACTCTTTCCCCTCAGGCCAGGTATATTAAAGGCTGCATAATTTATTTTTCATTTTCCCCAAAGAATTACAGAGTCTGCGATCTATTTGTATGTGGACAATCCCCCTTTTCTCTCAAGCTCAAGGTTTTCTTACCACCTGGCTCGTTGGCCAGGTCGGTCAGTATTATTCAGATGCCTCCTTTGAGCAAGCTCCAACTACTGTTTGGAGTGGAACTGATGGTGGTAGTCCTTATTCTGTTCTGGAGAGCTGCTGCAGTTTGAAGGGCCAATCTAAGCAGAACCCACAGCAGGTTGAGAACCCCTTCGTGTGCCACTATGTCGAGCTCACCAAAGCTGAACGGATTAAAAGGACATTGCCAACTGCAGGTTGGATGGATGAATGCATGGATGTGTACCCCATTCGTCTGGTACTCACTGGAGGCTGAACTGAACTGGAAGCTGAATATATTGTTCTTATAATTGCATTATTTTGAAATTAATTTAAAAAAGGACACATGTGCTCCCCCACTTGTTTAATAGCTCAGCTGCTGTTATTGTTTGTGTGTGAATGGTCAAATCAACGCACTCATTGTAGTGATAGCGGCTTTAAAAGAAAATCTGGTTATTTTAATGAATTATAGGACAACACAGTTTTAAAACTGTCTGGAGCTCCAAGAAAGATTACTGATTATTCACTAGAAGGAGGACTGGAAAGGTGCTTGCTTATGCCGCAGTTGTGACTGATCATAATGAGTTTAATATCTCTGAGGAACTGTGCTGTATGGTGCAGTTAAACTTCTTAAAACTGTGCATATGTTTTTGTCTCTGACACAGCACTGTGCAAAAGCTGGTCCATTAATAACCCATTTAACACTGGGATACCGGAAAGAAGATGATTGATTGTGCTAGCAAATATGGTAATCCACCTAGTGTGGCATAAAGACTGTGTTAGCGGAGAAGTGGAGCAGCAGCTGCTGCAGGCAGGGTTCCTACCTGGATCTGGAGAGTTACGACGCACAGAGAATGAATATGAATATGATTGCATTAAAAAAGTGAGTGCGACTATTAATGCCCTATAGCATAAAAGGACCATAATATGTCCGCAGGGGGTTAGTAAGGCTGTTGATCATTACCAACATTTTAACAATTATTTTTCAGGTTCATAGATCTTTTGAATTTCTAGACTCATTGTTCCGAACAAAACCTCCTACTCGATTATCGAGGCACTTTGAATGTCTGTCCCTCACTACTGCACTGACACACACTGAGGTAGAAGACCTGGCACGACATTTCATTTACAGAGGCTTAAGCTTTGTTCACAAGGTAGCCACACTAAAGACCAAGGCTTTAACATACAGGATTATACGAATATGTTGTCTAGAAGTTTTTTGTTTGTAGTTAGACAAGTCTCTGTTTGGGGTGGGAGTGGGGTGGGGGGCAGGTGTATATCAAACCTTGAAAAGAACTGGATTGGTTAGTAGGGGCGCTGGCGATGGGTGTAATTTGTGTAGGAGGATTCAAGGCTGTTTCAGAGTTCGATAAAGAACATTGATCTTTTTTTCTTCTAAAGGCCAATGAAACAAAAAGTCTGAAAAATCTGCCAGAGAATTACAGTATACAACACAGCTGTTGAAAATATTTTTAATTAAATGTGTTTTCCACCAAAAGACCAAGTTCTTTATATCTCCTCCACATGACAAAAAAAAAGTAGGTTTGAAATAAAAGGAAGTAATTTCAAAGCAGAAATCCTGCAGGCATCAGGCAACAGAGGAAGGCTTTTGAAGACATGTAAAGTCACAAAAATAAAGTTTCAGTATCTCCTCTCTGTCCGGCACATCACAGTGACACACTGCTCTGCTGGTGCAACCTGCTGACCTCCAGTGAAAAGCGCGTGGACCCACAGAGCTGCCACAGCAGCACCATTGTTGTCTGACTTAGTGTCAGCCCCAAAGAACAAGGAAGCGGGGTCACCATCCTGCTGTCACTCATCTCCCTTCACTGGAGAATGGTTTTGGATGTCTTAGAAAGTGCAGCTCAGTGTTTGACTGTGAAAAAAAACAAGTCAAGTCTTGTCAGATTTATTTATAAAGTGCTTCTGATGGAGGAGATCTTTGCAGTGAGGTGCATAAAAAAACCCGAGGGTGTAAATGCAGATAAAGATGAGGGATAAAAATATGAAGGAACAAATGCACTGCAGGTTTCAACATAACAGTTGTTTAGCGTGTAAGGCGTGTAAGGCGGTATAAGAGGAGTGGTTAACGTATCGTCTTCTCTGGGGATGTCCTGTGCCTTGCTACTTGCTCGAACCTATCCGTTTCACTGACACAGACATTTCCACAGGGCTTGTTTTTTCTTTCCCCCCCCTCCTTTCCTCCACAAGTGTGATTTTGTTTAATTCATGTCATGCAAAGGTCAAACTTGTTTTTACACAGTCCAATGAATAATTGAAAATGCAGTCGAATTGGAGGTGAAAAGTGAATATTCTCACTTTTTAAAAAAAAATATTTCCAGGCTGCATCTGTGCAAAGCTGTGAGGAATCTGTTTTAAGATGTAATCTCTCCACTTCATCACAGTTGCTTGACTTAGACACTCAGCCTAATTAATCCAAAGCCCTCACTTTAATTGCCTTAATATATTGGCTCTTTGTCTTCTTTATCTTGATTTTCTCATGACGTCTATTTCCCCGTAATTGATTTGAAAGGAGATCTAATCTCCCTGCCGAGTGTGGGCCACGTATTGATAGCTTTAGTTTAAATCAGCGACAGTTTTGCGGTTCTCATTGTCTTCACTAATTATTGTGGGCTTGATGTATTGTCTTGGCCAACCAGTATTGAACCTGCAGAGTGTTGGAGGAGAGTACGCATTCACCATTCTTGTTTGGTTTTTGACAGGAAAAGACCAATGAAGACGACCAGATGGTGGTCTGCTGCGATTTTGCTGTTGGGGCTCGCTGCGCTTGGCACCAACGGGAGACCCAGCAAGGAGGGATTTGGGTCACCGCCCTATCGACCAGTCGTGAGATTTCGACACAAGGTATTGATTGCCTTTCTGTTTTTTCATGCTGTCCGTAACAGGTCTGTGTGCTTTGGCCAAGTATGAAGCTCATTACACCGGCACCGTCTTCCTACATCATATGACTCTCCTGCGGTTGTTGTTTTTCTGCCCACTTGATGAATCATTATCCCTCCCTCTGAGCCAGAAGACTGTCATTTCAAAAACAACATCAGATTAATGTGAGGAACAGATGAGCAAAGATGAAGACGAGCTTTGAAAGAAGATGCTGGCATGGCATTTTAGCTGAGTGTTTTAAGTAAAAGATGTAATTGAACGCTTATTGACTTAGTAATAGAGGGCAGGCCCCAAAAGCAAATTCCGCCGCTTTTATTAATTTCTTGCTACATCTTAAGGAACAAGATATTTTTTTAAAAAGTTTCTAAAATAAGTAGCATGCTCATTTTTTCTCGTCTGATCCAGTTACAAAACACAGCAGGCATGGATCAATTAGAACCAGACTAGGAAAGAAATTGACTGTTTTGGCAGATGGAGAGTTGAGGAAAACAAATTGTTTTGTCAAGAGGCATTAGTCAGATTGTGGTCCTTCAGTACTCATTTCCCCTAAGCCCCCTTTTTGCAATTATGTTTGCTAGTAAACACTTCTTTCAGTCCAGTCCATGATAAGAATTAGCAGTGACAACAATAGGAGAAAAAAGTTGTTTTCCTTTGTGGGTATTTTTTGTTTTACTTTAAGAAAATCTCTCGTCTCCCGGCTACATTTCATGTTTGTTTATGTCGGTCTGTTACAATCACGTCTGTGTGGAATGAATGGCAAAGACAGTGGTACTAAAGGGCGGGTAGGGTGAGAGGTAGTTAGAAAGAGCGGGAGTCAGAGTGAACAGATGGTAGGAACGTCATTGCGCTGTATCATAGTTGAGTGGGGAGCTGGAAGCGATGCAAAACTGTTGAATCGACACAATGGTCAAAATCACTTTGACCTTTGAAGAACATTTTTTCACAGCGATGCTTTCTAAACATGTAGACTACACATATCAGCTATTTGGGACTTGTGATTCTTTCTAGCAACATCTAATCTGAAAATTGAGTATTTTAAGAAAGTGAAGCGATTTAAACTTCAATACCCAAACATCTTGTAATATGGTGCCAATAAACTGCAGAGATAGCACTTCTGCCAGACTGCAGTGCTTTATACCAAAGGGAGGCGCAGCAAATGATCCATCATCCACCTCTGCATGGACAGGGATGGATTCCATCTAACACGACCTGGCAACTTTAAAAAAAATCCCCCCAAAAAACGTACCTCTCTAGCGAGTTATATGATTTGTATCTTTCCATATCCTACATATCCGAGGATGAGGCAGCGCAAGAAGAACTAGTTTCCAGGAAAGCAGATGTAATGTCATTTGCTTTAGCTTGTATTTACACTTGGGAAGGAAGGATTTCAGGGATAGGTGGTGATTTTTGAACTGAATTCCCAGACTCATTGTTAAGAACAAAAATATCAACAAGTAGGCAGAGTGGCTTCCAGGCGCCTAAATCTATAAGATTTACTTTTGAGGGCTTGATAAGATGCTTATTTTATGCACTAGTTACATTTGGAATAAAATGAAAAAAATAAAAATATTGTCTAATCCATTCCTCTTTTTGCAGCGAATGTAAAATCCAAAAGTGGAGCTTACTTCTATCCGGGCCTGTGAATAATCCAGAGTTACCTCATCTTACCTTGGGAATGGCTTGATGCTGTTTCATTTTAAAAATATAATTTTTCAGTTTGAGTGGAGGAAACAAAAATACACTCTGTTAAGATGCATTTAATCTGCTGGAGTTCAATCCAACAGTGCTACTGGGCTGTTTTTGTTTTTTTTGACAACATTGGATAATAAAGGAGAGAGACAGGAAGGAAAGGGAAGAAGGAATGACGCCAGCAAAGGGCTCATGGTGGAGAGCAACCCAGAGCACTGCAGTAAGAATTAATCTATGTACATAGTGATCTAGCTCTACCTCAGCACTTCCATTAATTCTGATAAAACAATATGCAAACAACAAATTTCTTTGCCTTGTTGGAAATTTGTTAAAAAAAAAGAGTTACACATGTCTTAAGCAGATAATAAATCAGTGGTAAACACTTCCTTTAAATATTAAGAAATGTTAATGTAAGTAATAAAATGCAAGTGTTTCAGTGATATCTAGTTGTAATGAATATGACCCTTTTCACTTGTAGTGTCTCTTTAATCTCTCCACTGCAACACAGTCCAGTATTTCTACTTTCCCATTACTCTCTCTTGTACTGAAGAGAGTGTACTTTCCAATGTTTTGCAGCACCATGTGAATAAGGCAGACATATTTTCTTTAAGTACTTTTAATCTAACCACCAGTACATTTTGAAGCTGCATGGTGCTTTTTTCTTTATTGTATTCAGCAGTACATTATCTCTTATTGAAACTAACTGGTTTAGACTTTGTCTCTTTTCGCTAGTGTGGTTTGGAACTGCAGTGACTTTAATAATTAAGGTAATGTATACCCACATGTAGCGGAAATCTGACGAGAAGCCACAAAAATGATATATGTGCTTTTCCACTCCAGTGAAATTAATGTGCCAGGCGCTGTGATTACATCTCAGAGGAATGTCATTACAGCATCTGCATACCATTACAATTCGTCTTGCGAGAGGACAGAGGTAAACTGCACTCATCTATCTGCCTGTCAAATGAGACTGTGGAAATTTACAGCCCTTTGGTGGAAAAAAAAGCCAAAAGTAAGCCCTTTTTCAAATTATGTCATTGGCCTTTTTGTTGCTTAGAGAATTTCTCAGCTCTTGTCTGGACTGCAGAGAGACTCGGGTCATGCTCTTGTCAATAAAGCTGAGCGAGCTGTGTTAACAGTTGTTTCAAAGTGAATTATTGTGGAGAAGTAATATCAAGTTGAAAAACATAGTCGGCTCAAAATAAAAGTACAGTTTAAAAGTAGATGATAAAGTCAATGAGATAAAATAACAATTTCATATTCTCTAATGTGCCTCATTTAAAAAAAAAAACTAAAGCTCTAGCAGTGAAATATAGGGATGGAAAATAGCGAATTGTGCTTTGCTTCAAGCTGGGAAGGTTAATGCGATGTCTTTTCCTGTGCTTCGAAGGACAGCATTTGGCTTGGGTAACGTGATCGGACACAACCTTATAAGCTTTCCTCACAAAGAGTTCAGTCACCACGTGGTCATAAACAGCTGGTCATGTGTTCTACTCCCATGTGTAATTCCCATGGCATTGTTTCAGAAATTCACTGTGAAATCCTTTACATGGGGTCAGGTATAGGACACGGATCCCTGCCTGTAGTTATTATGGGTTTTATTGCATACGCCATTTAAAGTGGTGGTTGTTGCTACTCTTAATCTCCTGATACTTTGAGATCTTTCAGCCAAGGTCTTACATGAAGAGTTTAATTGTAAGAATGATGGAGGGCTCAGTGTGCAATTTGTGAAAATCACGTAGAAGTGCCAGGCTTGCTCAGCATGAGGGACTACAGCAATTTCTGTGAGTTTTTGTCGCTTTGACATCAAGCTGTTATGTCAGGACAAACAAAATGGAAGCAAGGACAACTGTGTGTGCAAAGCCCCATCCATCCTGCACTGGCTTGGCCACATGGCAAATCTAGATTAACAGGGGATAAGCAGAGCGAGAGAGAGGGAGAGAGGGAGTGGGGGTGGTGGGCAAATTAGATTGAGATAAAGAGACGGGGAATGGGAGGAACAACAAGATTGAACAGCAAAATTCACAAGAAACAGCTTGTTGTACAGTAGCGTCAGTTAAAGCTGCAACAGGCAACATTTGGCCTAAACGTGACTTCTGTCAGTATTATTTCCCCCTTCGTCTTCCTCCTCCTCCCTCTCCTCCTCAGCTGGTCAGTTTGAGCCCCAACCCTTGTCACTCATCTTGATGAGCTGTCTGCTTTCAAATGGCAGCCAGCCCGAAACTGAGGTAACCAGCTTTTGTATCGTCTCCGCAGGGGCCGAAAAGGCAGAGATGCTGTACGGAGCCAGTCTACTAGAACAATAACAATGTGTTGACCTGTGGTTTTCAAAGTCTTTCTGCTACATGGTTATTTTCCCTGTTCTTTTGGTTTATTTATTAATAGTTGTTACTTGTCAACATGATGAGTCTTAGCAATACAACTACTGGCCTCACCATCCTTTGTCAGAAACAGTTTGAACACAGCTACCCACAGACAATTATAAACGGATAAACCATGAAAAGACAGCAACGGTGTTATGATGCAAAGAGGCAAAATTACACATTTGTTTTCTTGAACTTCTTGACCGTGTGAAGCATTTGTTAGAAATTTAAGTATTTATTTGTCTGGGCATGCTGTTGCAGATACAGATACTGTGCATAATTCTAGCAAGGTACAGGTGCTGGATCTGTGCATTACATTACAGCATATTAAGGAAAAAGAATGACTCTCAATTCATGGAATTTAAAATAATCTACTGGAATATGCACATGTCTGTTTTTGTTCACCTGTGTACATTGTTGTTGGATGACCTTACATCAGCCCTGGCAAAAATTGGATTCAGCTCTGTTGTTTTGTCACTCTTCTCTATTGGTCAAACAAATAAACCAGTCTTGCTCATAAGGAATAGTACTGCGTACCGTATTC
>NC_140619.1:5916307-6108807 GCF_057382275.1 Copadichromis virginalis | reverse complement strand
GAAATCAGTCATACATAAGCCTACTCTAGCATTCTGAGCTGCAGATCAGCACACGTGAGAAAGTTCCAACATTAAAAGGTTTGCATTTCTATGCTTTATGGTGCTTTGGACCTTTTCACTCTGTTATCAATAAATGTTAGTTATGATGCAAAATCACTTTGAGTAATGTAATTCCAGTGTAGGATATAAATAGATAAGCACATATTTTTAAAGCAAATTTAATAACCCGACTTGTGTCTTGGTATTTAGTGTATATTTGTGTGTCCCGTTTGGATCTTTAGCCATCAGAATTGTTGTCTTAAGGCCAAGAAAGATGCCAAGCGGATTTATTTTACCAAGTGGATCATCATGGCCTTGCCATATTGGTCCATTTGATTGACCTTTATTATAATTATGAATTTATTTTATTTACAGTTGCTACAAACGGGACAGACATGACTGGGGGATAGGACAGGGAGAAAGAATGAAAGAAAGAGAGGGAGAGAAAGAAAACCAAAGGGGAGAAGAGACGGTGAGAAGGGGGGGAAGAAAGAAAAAAAAAAAAAAAAACAAAACAAAACACCTGGGTCACCTGTATGGAGAAAAAAAAACAGAAGAGAAAGCAAACAACAAAGAGCAACATAATAATAAAAAAAAAACAAAAAAACGGCACCATCACAATAAACTAGCTAGCAGTAGATATCAGTAGATACTAAATAATAAACAATATTGTGCAGCACGCAAGATAGACAGCGCACAATGTGCTTTGAGGCAGCAGCCAAGAAAGCTGTAGTCCGCGTCTGTGAATACCCGTGTGTACACCTGTGTGCATACCTGTGTGGATCAGCATGCTTGCATTCCAAAGGTTTCTCCATGTAACGATCTGCTAGAGGGTGTGGGGGGGCCACAGCCCCGTCCTCCAGGGTATGAAGCAGGTATGGAGGAGATCAAAACTCCAGACATCCAGAGGCCCCCAGAACACAAGAGACCAAGGAAGACCCACAGAGGGGCAGCCGCGCCACTGTCCCAGTAAGAGCTGAGGAGAGTCCCAGATGAGGGCTCACTCAGCAGCCGCGGAGCAGAAGCCAGGGGGAGTTGCAGTGACGCGCCCGTGAGCTCCGCTGGCAGCCAGCTGTGCCTGAGTGACCGAGCCCCAGCCCGAGAGGCCGGGGGCACCCCACCTCCGAAGTGGCCCGAGCGAGCCCCAGGCTCCAGGCCCCGATAAGCGGCTGCCAAGGAGTGAGCCGGTGTGTACCCGGACGCCCACCCCCAGACACAAGGAACCACCAACGCACCGACACCTGAGGGAGTCCGCCACTGGCAGGGGAAGTGGTGGTGGGTGGAGATAGGCCTCCAAACCTTGGAGGGCCTGAGGTGTCCCCAGAGAGGTGGCGTCTGATACCCAACCTGACATATAGACACAGACATACAGGCACACACAGACACAAACATCCATTCCCACCCTCATGCTCTCATATGCACTTACTCCACACTCAACCAACGTGGAGACTGTCACGGCGAGTGAGATGAGCCGTGTGGAAAATAAAGGAGGATCCAAACGCAGGCACTTGTATGGGTGTGAGGGTGGTTTATTAAACACAAAAAGGAAATGGACAAACGGCGAACGGAGCAATGACTAAACTAAACTGGGAACAAACTAACTACAGAACACGAACCTGGACATGAATGAGAGCGGGCGGAAACAGATGATGGTTGACTGCAGGGAAACACACAGATGAAGCAGGGTGGAAACACAGACGGACCAGCAACTACAATGACGGAAGACATGACTTAAATACACAGAGAATCACAGGGGAATTACACACAGGTGGTGGACACAGCTGGGAATAATCAACAAGACGAGACAAAGGTAAAACCAAACACACTTACATGAGACCCAGACCTTCACAATAGAACAGGAAATGAGAACACCACACCAAGACGCAGACCTGACACTGAGAGACAGACAGATTGACACATGGAACCTGAACTAAACTAAACGTGAGATACAACCGAGAACAAATCCTTAAACATGAACCTCAAATAATAAACATCATAACCATCATAAACACAACAAGAGAACAAGAAAACAATCCCTGATGCAAACCAAAACATAATAACCTCAAACATGGAATAACAAAAACATGAAACTCCACATACTGGGTCCAACGGACCCAGACCCGTGACAGAGACAGACATAAAGAGACGCTGTACACACGATCACACTCCCCAAGCGTACTCTACGAACCGGGTCTAGGTACCCTTGCCCCTGGAGGGGGAACTGCACCCAGACCCAGGTGGTGTTACCCTTTTCTCTGCGGTGGGGAGAGGCAGACCGCCCCGACTCCGCAGCAGTAGGGAGGCCCCACACTCCAGACCGCAGTCGGACGGCCAACTCCTCCTAGCCGCCCCGCTCCAGCAGGCCGCAGAGAACGGGGGTGAGAGAAGACTCCAAACCTCCCTCCACCCGCTCATTGTAGTGTTGATGCATGTGTGTTCTAAGGTGCAATTAAAACCCAGGAGGGCATGGAGCTACCTGTGTATATATAATTTCAAGGTTAATAAAGAAAAAATGGACAGAGGAGGAAATCAATGGGTGAGGCAAATGAGAAACACACTTAAAAATATATACATTGGAGGAGTTTGGTTAGTTATCATCGTAATTTAATTTGTCGAACTGCTTTATAGTTCAAACTTAATATTATATAATGCTTAAGAGCTACTATGACAGCTGTGCATAAAATGCAAATGATTTAGTGTTATGAATAATGATTATTTCTGAGCAAAATTCTTCATTCCTACTGTATCCTGACACCCATCAGCTGTATTTATAGTCCTTATGCCACGAGCCAGCTCTGAACCTTTGCTTCTGGGTCCAGGTCGGGTTGAGTTCAGTACTGAGTTTTACCAGTGCAGGACTCGAAGGTACATCATAGATGTAAATTAACATATTTTAAAAAAACAGCAGCCAGCATGCATATTAATACCACTGCCCATGCCACCAGCAGGTGACAAGGAAAGCTAAGTTTGTACATTTACAAATCACAGCTTGCATCAGCAAGGTTCTCTAATACAGTAGCAGTGGTTATTACTCAAAAGCAAGGGTGTTTGTATGTATGAGTGTGTGTGTTTATAGCATCTACACCAGTAATTTATCACATGAACCAATAAACCAGGAAAATCTCAAACACTGTGTATGTGTCAGCCATTACCTAAGGGCTTTCTGGAGCTGGTATTTTGAGGATGTATGCATCAGGGCATATGAGTTTATTAACAAGTGTTCAAGTAGAAACAATGACTCACCACAGTTCTCCTCATCTGCTTGATTTCCACAGTCATCGATACCGTTGCAGTGCATGAGCTGAGGGAGACAAAAGGTCAGGTTCCCACAGGGGAAATATCCTAGTGGGCAAGTCCTCCTCTCCTCTGTCATATTGAGTGCTGTAAACAAAGCAGAAAAGCAATATGATTGAATAGAAAGTTTCTGATACTCTATTTTATTCCTGTCAAATGTGTCAGTAAAATGTAACATCTATCAACCTCATCTTGATATTTTTGTGAGCTCCTGAACATCCAGGCTGCTGTTCTTTCTGCAATCCATAACGAGCTGCTGTACTTCATTAAGCAATCTTAAATAACTGATGTACTTCAGAGACAGAACAAAATATATTACCTGGTGCCTGCATCAAATGTAAAATGGGCTTTATGAAACAAGGACGTCTTCTCTATTCTTTCATTCGCACTCTAACTATTAAAATTACATACTGAGTCTGCCTTTGGTTCAAAAAACAGTATGTGGGCCCAACTTTAGGTTATACATTAAACCCAGTGTTGGGGAGTAACGGAATACATGTACCGCTGTTACGTATTTAAAATACAAAATATGAGTAACTGTATTCCGTTACAGTTACCGTTTAAAAAGGTGGTATTTAGAATACAGTTACTTTGTTGAAATAAACGGATTACACGGCGGTATTTCCCTGTTTCATATTGTGGCGGGTCAGGACTGTTTGGGTTTTGTTTGACAGCTATCTTCTGTTGTTCCAGGCGGCAGCGTTATGGTTGCCATGGTTACAGGGTGACACTCTCTCTCTCTCTGCGTGTTTCCTGGGTGAGAGAGCGCCTTTTTGTTGTTGTTGTGCTAAGCTAATAGGCAGAATGCTACCGGTATAGCTCTAAAGAATGTAGCATCATAGGCAGTGTAGTCCGTGCTGCAGGGAGAATGGACTGCCATACCCGTTAAATGTATTCTGTAATGGAATACATTTTAAAAGTAACCTTCCCAACACTGATTAAACCTATACTGGCATTCCTGGACTGACACCCAATTATAATCACAATCTACTCCTTTTCTTCAATCCTTTCTCTTGCCCTTAGCGCAAACTGTTAAAGTAAAGTAAATGCAGGTGCTTTATTTGGTATTATATAATGTGTTTGTGTGTGTTCTTTAAATAATATTTTGGGATAATAAACAATGCCTCATGTTGTCAGACCTGCTCCTGACTTGAAACATTGCACCTTTGAGGTATCAAACAAGTTGAACAGCTGAAGGTGGAAACTAATCAAAAGGTTTCACTCATGGCATGCTGCACATGCTCGTATTTCTGATTATGTTTACAATAAAGTCCCCTCACACTTTATTTTCTGTGAAAAAAACAAAACCATATCAGCTTCACATCTTGAAACCTGATGGCATGAAATTAGATTCTGTCGAGTAAAAGTCACTGAATTTTATACATCAAGCTGGACAGTTTCATTATGCTGAAAATGCTGGGAAATCATTTTAATCTCTTTTTTATTTTGATAACACCTGGTGTGCCCAACATTTCTGCCTCCTTTTTGTTTTTCCTGAAAGGAACTAATACAACACCGGTGCGCTAATACCAGGCAGGGTTAGCAGCACCTGCAATCATAAAATAAACATATGCCCTTAATATTTAAAACAGTTAAAATCATCATATTACTCTCTAACACTATCAGTCTTTTCTTGATTCTTCCTAAATCACCATGTTAGTGATGGATTATGAACAATATATTAAAATTTAGCTTTCAAAACCCAGGGGGGTTTAATCTGTAGTTCAGTTCAATTACAGTTCAATCTGTAATTTAAATCAGTTTGGGAATACTAACATAGATCTCACACATCAGTAGTTACTCACTGCAGCACAATAAGATGGCATGCTGGCAGTGTTTAAAGTCTAATACATAAATAAGAATAACCCAAATCTCCGATGTTTGGCTTCTTGCTTTTTCCCTCCTCAAAGAATGAAAATTAAAGCAATTCTTAGACGTTAGCTTTTGCCTGTAGATGCTGGTGCTGTCACTTAACCTAACTGCCAACAGTCTTAAATAGGTGGTGTAGGAAATATGAGTGGCTGTAATTTTAAATGAACTTTTCAAAAGAAGTGCATTTACACAAATTTGACACTGAGCATGAGCCACTCATCAAAAATGTATCAGCATGTTTTATTTTTAAGCTCAAGTAAAAGGCAATTATATCAGATATTTAGTTGCTGCTGAACTTGTAAACCAGAGTAGCAAAGGCAGTTTATTTAATTCATTGGATTCAATTGAATCCACTGTTCCAGAATTGAATAAACAGTTTTGTAGTTATCACTTTTAGTCTTTTAACCTAGGTTTCTAGAAGCCTTCTGAGACACTTGTGCAGGGAAGGGTTTATATTTTCATTTAATTTGAGCTCATCATCTGTGACAGCTGATTTTCTCCTTGCTCATCATGAATTTATTTCCTCTGCGACGGCAGAATATGTCACATAAGCATCTGCATCAGGTTAAACTAGGGTGATCAAACACATTCATTTCTGGTTAACTCTAAAAGACTCGCTATAGACAGACAGGAAGACTTGCTAGCCTTGCAGCATAAAGGCTGCAAAGTAAACGATTAAATTCTCCTTTGAAAACCAGCATCTGAACACATAACCCCTAATCCCCTAATGTCTAATGACTTCTACTTTATTCAAACATAGCACACAATCTCTCTTTAACAGTGGAGAGCTATAAAGTATGACAGTATCACACACTGTAATAATATATATTAGATTAGATTTTTTTTAAATAGAAAATAAAATACAATCAAAATATATAGCACAACATAAGTTTTCTGATAACTTGCAGGGAATATTCCTTTAGAAATCACATGGAGGAATGCTTCTGTTGCATTACCATTTAAGATTATTTACTGACTAAACTTTTCACACTTTATCCCTAAATGTTTCTAGCTATTAGCCAATGGAATTGTATACGTGAAGCCAAATGTTCAGCTCACATTGCTGGATATTAAATGGTCTTGTCTCTGCCAAACCCCTATTGCAAGCTCTGTTGACACCCCTTAACCAGACTATTTACTGTAGCGAAAACATGTCCTTGCCTTGTTTTGTGTGCAACACGCAAGAAAAAGAAACTTCAGCTGATAGTGTCTGGACGTGATCGTTGTGCCTCTGCCAGTGCCCGATGTTCATAATAACTGAACAGAGAATTAAATATTCTGAACTAGGGCTGCCACGATTTGTCGACTAGTCACGATTACGTCGACTATCAAAATCGTCGACGACTGATTTAATAGTCGACGCGTCGTTTGAAACTTTGTACGATCACAAAAGACGCAGGAATAAGTGGCAGGATTTAAGAGTGTAATAACGGACTGAAACAGAAGATGGCAGCATTGCATGTACAAGGATGTCAGCTACCGTTAAACCCCGAAGAAGAAGAAGAAGAAGAAGAAGCAGCTGTGTCCCAGAATTCATAGCGCGGCCCAGCGCAGTTTCCAACAATGGCGGCAGCTAGTTAGTTTTAATGTTACTCTTATTATTCTTTCTGGGTCACAAAATAAACGTTTAACATATTTTCAGGCGAGAATGTAGCTGTGTAAACCTCAAATATCTGCTCAGTTTATCAGGACACCACATATTTTCAAAAGCGCTCCGACGTTTTCGGAGACATCTGTTACCCACTAGCTCGTTAGCGAGCCGGGGGCTAGGCTCACTAGCGCCGTGAGAACACCGGACTCCCGGCAAATCGTTTTCAAACCCACCGCCGTCTTTCGCTACTCAGGTTAAATATATATGAGTCACTTAGATAACTTAAAATGTTATTGTTTGGCTTTTTTTTTTTTTTGTATTTTATTTGTTCCTGAGTAAATCAGTTTGTCTGAGATTAAAGTTATAGTTTTTACACAGCTGAATAAACGTCAAGCAGACAGCTGATTATCAGAAGTGTGAGATGCTCCAGAATATACTCCAGTGTCCTGTTATATTTTAGATAGCAAGGAGTTTATTAATCTTCACCGAAACAATCTGCAAATTTCATTAAAATTCAATAAACTATCATCTTGTCTTTATTTTTAGTTAGCACAGACCTTAACCACTTAAAGCTGTAAGCTAATGATAGTTATATAAGAGCAGATGCTGCTGGTGCAATAAGCTGTACGTTTTACGTCTAATGGATGATGATCTGATTAGTCGACTAATCGCAAAAATAATCGGTGACTAGTCGACTATCAAAATAATCGTTTGTGGCAGCCCTATTCTGAACGTACTTGGCTGCCGATGATATATGAATTCCTTGGTGATAACTTGTCTGGTTAAAAGTGACATCCACAAATAACAGCCACAACAAGCCATTTCAGAACTTTACATTTTCAGTTTACTTCCTCAGTAAGCTGAAAATTAAAAAAAAGTACCAAGTAATTAGCAAACTGTAATATTTAGCTAGATAAAAACTTTTCACATGGTTAATTCTTTATAAAGGTCTAGAGCCATTATAAATACCAATAAATATGACAGTTATTTGGTTTTTTGTTGTTTTACTTTAATTATAACTTGATTTGAGAATCAGTTGCTTACTTTCCTAGGACACATATAAGGTTTCTCTACATTCACTTACTTATATTCTTAGTTAACATGAACTAATCAATGATCCCATTAATCACTCTTCAGGACTGGACATTTCAGTGATTGTACTACACAGTATAAGAATAATAAAGCATATCACAAATAACAGTGAAAATTATTCTATTATTAATTGTACACTCTTATATCAGCTCGTTTCATCAGTTGTTTGTCTAACATTGTTTATTTGTAATATTTGCACGTAACCGTTCAGTTACAATATGCTGTTCCTCAATATTTAGACTGACACAAGTACATTCACTTAGATGAGTGTGCAATTTGTATTACAGATAAGCTGCTCATCTAAAAAAGTGTGATATTTACACTTTGAGCATAAACCCTTCAGGCGGATAATTGCTGTTAGGGTTACAGCATAATGAAGAAAAAATGGAGGAAATAACTCTTTAATATGCATATGCATATTCCCCAAAATTTAATGGGAAGTTTCACTACTTTCCTAACTAACTATCCCTGACTTTTCAGCTGGCATCAAAGACCAGCTGCAAATATTCAACATTTATGCAAATGGATGTCTTATATGTTTACTTATATGTTGTATATATGTCATATGAAATAATAGTGCATTTAATAACAAGTTCAAACATGGACTCAAGTGAAAGAAATGTGAGAAAATTCATTAAATATGCTCTAAAATTGATCTGCAACTACTCAGACAGCTCTTATACTATATTGACTGTCTCTGGGATTGTTTCAACATGCTGCAGCCCCACAAAAGCTGATAAGAAAAGAGGTAAGCACACTGACAAAAACTCAGAGAAGATGGTTTGCCACAGATGTGGTCCAACAGTTTCTACTGACTGATTGTGAATTATGGTTCCAAAGAGCTTTGTGGCAATGCTCTGTGAGATTCTGGGATAAAGCCAATCAGCTGTTTGACTGTGACAACATACGAACTATGCTCTTAATGGGCTGTTTTCTGATGCGACAGATCCATTTTTCACAATACAGCACACAGTATAGACATTTTGTCTTCCAGTGCATGGTTGTATCTAGAATCTAATCAAAGAAAATGCAGCTCATTTCTTCCATGACTAGTTTTAGCGTAAAGTTCAGAGGTGATTCAAATGCAGACACAAGAAAACAGGATGGAGACAAAGCTGGCATTAATTAATGTAATCAATTCTACACACCAAAAGGCACTGTAGAGTGAGCACCATACTCAAAATGAAGTCTAACTAATAACTTGGAAGGATCAAAAAGGAAAACAAAGCCTTGGTGAGTCACACAGAGACAGAACCACTGGGGCGGAAGGGAAACAGACAAGTCTGCAACTGACAAAGGATGCACAGGGCTAAATACACAGAGAGCTAATTGAACGCAGGTGAAATTAATGAGTGTGGACAGAGGATCACAAATGAGGCAAAAATCAACAGAAAACGCAGAAAGTTATCAAAATCAAACAAGAAGTCATTGCAAAGAAACCTTAAGAGAGACAAAGGGAACCAAAGACAGCAGTCATGGGGGGAAAGGAATGAAAATTATCCCAAAGAAAATCCTGGGACAGGTTATCACTGCCCTGCTGTCATTAGTTTATAAGCTGTATGACAGTCTTAAAAGCTTCTTCTCAAACAACACGTCTGTCTCAAACCTACAGCTGAACATGGAGTGGTGTGTGATCAGTCCAAATAATGCACTAAATAGGTTTAAAATATCAGGGAGATATTAATATCCCAAACATTTTCTTGGCCGGTGCCTTCATTTTGCAGTGGCTCCGCTTGGACTACACTCAGCGACAACAACTGGCAGACTTAACTCGGTGTTCCCTTTAGGTTTCCCACTGCTCTAAACCTTAATACAGGATGCCACACAAGTAGCAGAGAGTTACCGATACAGTAGTGGATGCACTGCTGTTTTATTAGATTATGAATGCTTTAGATTAAGAAAAGCGAAGATAATTCCAAAAAAAAAAATCGAACAAATGGCAAATTCTCTGCAGTCCAATAAATGTAATAATCATGCAAAACAAAAATCCTCAGACCCACATGCATAATAACATGAAATGGGACTGAAGACATTAACTGGGCATGTTTATTGATTACAATTACGTCCACATTTAGATAAGCTTAAATTGTATAATATTGGAGGTGGTTATTAGTGGGTGGAATAGCCATTGCACCGAAAACGATTTTAAATACGACCAATTCAAGCTATCGTGAAAGCAACAGAATTATCCTGCTACATCTTCTGTCATGCATTCGATAGAAACCCTGGAAATCACTATTCTCTCTCCCTCTCTACCCTTTTTGTTGTCCGTGCTTATGTGAAAGATATTTACTTGGATTTACCCGGCGGCTACTTCTTAAAAGACATTATTAGAAAATATGTTCCCTTTAAAATTGGTGTGAAAAACAATAGATTTTGGAACACTTGAAAAAAGATAACTTATCTACAGCCAGACCATATTTTCGTGATGAAAGAAGTTGTTAAACTTACCCCACACTCCGTAAGCGAATGCCACAGCTATATAAACTTGCATCGTGGCGCTTTGGGTTTTTTTTTTTTTCCTTTTTTCTTTTGCTGAATATCGCGCGGTTGAAACAAACTGGGAATCTGTGCGTAAAAATGTCACCAAAAGTTTGCCCTTGCGTTCCTGTTACGTAATAAACGCGTGGACCGAGGTACTGTCAAACGCGTGCGGTGCAGATGCAGCTAGAGAAGAACCCGTTGCCACTTCGCAAAGTCGACTAGGTCTGCAGCCATCTCCACTAGCAGAGGGGTCTAAAGAATCAGTTGCCATCTTCTGACGCACAAGCCGCAGCAGTACAGGTGCAGCGCGCAGAGGGCGCTCGCAGGAGAAAAGGGGGTGGGGGTGCAGTCTGGGTCTCTGAATAGGAGGAACAGCTAAAGTCCAAAAGCAATAATCAGTTTCGCTGATCAAATTTGTAATCAGTAGGTGTTTGTACTGAGCGCTAAACTTTAATTGTGCAGCACAGCACCCTGCAGAGTCTACAAAAGCCTCAATGACAATTCATGTGTTAGTAGGATCAGAGGAGTGTATGTGAGATCACTGAAAAAAACGTCTGAGTGTGGGATAGCGCACACGATTTTCCCCGAATCACCCCCCCCCCCCCCCCACACACACACACACACACACACACACACACACATCAAACATTTTCCTGTATTATAGAAATAAAAATAAATAAAAAAAAGTTGGTATGTTTGGACCAGGAGAGAGAATTAGAATTTGTTTTGTCTCTAACCGGCAATTAGAGACAAAACGAATTACTGAAATATCAGATTTAATTATTAGCTTTAACGCCGTTCGTCACACAATAACAACAACTCATCAGCTTGCTTGTAAGTTGAAGTATACTTTTAGTAGTGCTTGTTAAAGCCAGTGTAAAAGATGTACAAGATATTATATGTAGGGTAGATTTACATATTAATGTCTGTGTGTTTTAACAAGTCAATATAAATTATGTATGAATGAATAAGAACCTGTGAATATTATCACTGCAGGCTGCATTTTGTCTTTCACCGCATGCTTCACTCTTTTGCTTTAAAAGGTAGTGACTTGCTGTTCCGATTCATTCTCACTTTAGTGTTATTTCAAGACACAGCTGCTATTTTCATCTAATAAACTCCCCAATGAACCAACTGTATGCTGCTTGCCTGGTGCCTGATGGCAAACAGACACTCGTGAATGTAACGGATCAGCTGTTAAAGAGTCTTAGTTTTATGCATTTTGTGAGACCAAAGCCTGAGCTAAAAGAAATCCTGGACTTACTTGTAGTCAGAAGTCATCATGGGCATGACTGTAATGGTAATTTTGGGCTTACTTTTTACTGACTTTTCTAATAATTATTCCATGTACCAGTAACTGCTTTTTTACTGGTTTCTTTGTTCTTCGGAATGATTGCACAGTGTACATCTTCAGTGGCTTAAAAAAACGGATTGGAACAAGGGTTGGGTGCACCGGTTTTAATTTATTTTGCATTTTCTTTCATGCAAACAGGGTCAAAATACAAGCTAATATAGATTTTAAAAAAAAAGAATTTCTTTTTCCTTTTGCTGAATATCACAGAGTTGAAGTTGCCCCTGTGGGCAGTCGACCCTGTGGGGTCCTTCAAAACTCGCGTCCTCTACCAGAGGCCTGTCAACTTGAGGTTCTGGTGCATTATGTTAGCTGTTCCTAGGACTCCGCTCTTCTAGACGGAGATCTCCAATGTTGTTCCTGAGATCCACTGGAGTCACTCGCCTAGCTTGGGAGTCACTGCATCTAGTGCTCCGATTACCACTGGGACCACTGTTACCTTCATCCTCCACATCTTCTCGAGCTCTTCTCTGAGCCCTTGGAACTTCACAAGCTTCTCGTGTTTCTTCTTCCTGTTGTTGCTGTCATTTGGTATCGCTACGCCTATCACTACAGCCATCTTCTTCTGTTCTTCTGCCACCACTTTGTGCAGTTGGTTATCCACCACTAATTTGTCCATCTGTATCTGGAGCTCCCCCAGGATCTTAGTTCAGCCATTCTCCACCACCCCATCTCCTATTTTGACCTCTGGACCTCCAGGCCATATTCGGCACAGATTTTTCTGTATGCTGGCCACTTGGTTAAGGCGTGCTAGATGTTAGGCCTGCTAGCATCTTGCACCCTGCTGTTATGTGCTGGATTGCCCCAGGGACATCTGTACACAGCCTGCACCTGGGGTCTTGCCTGGTGTGATAGATCCGAGGCTCGATGGATCATCTGCTCAGAGCTTGTTCCTGTGCTGACTCTGTGCTATCTATTTTTCTTTTGTCCATTCACTGAAAGGACTTCTGGATGTCAGCCACTTCCTTTGTCTGCTGGTGGTACATACTGTGCCGTGGCCTGTCTTTCCATGATGGTTGCTCCTTTTCCTCCTCTTTCTTGGGTTTCTGCTGTCTGAGGTGAGCACATGGTTGTTTGGAGCCTCCTTTGTATGGGAGCTGTCACTTCTGGGGATCCTTGGGGATCAGGACAGTCCAGCCTTCAGTTAGCCATTCCGGGTGTCCCTCATCAAATAGCAGCTGGTTCATCTGTGCTGCCAGATGCTCGCCAAATGCATTTAGCCAGTAGGTGTGAGCCATGTCAGGGCCTGGTGACAATTCTTCATACTGGAGACACTTTGTTGGATGTCTACTGCTGTGATGGTTACTGGGTCCTGTTCAGTAAGGTTGCTGTGGTCTGTTCTTAGATCAACTATGAAGCCACTGAGCATTACCTTTGAGTTGTGTCCTTCTCCCATATGCTCTTCTAGTGTTGCTCAATCTCCAGCCATGGTGGCGTTATACTCATATTATTCTCCTGCCACTCAGAGTACACCTTGGATGGGTCGGTGGATGGGTCTCCAAGGCCCTAACCCTAACAGCTCATATAGTGCCGAATCACAACAATAGTTGCCTCAAGGCAGGACTGTCCAGCCTTCAGTGTAGGGTCTCTATATTGTAAGAGACCCTACAAAGACCCTTCAATAAAACAAAGAAAACAGAGACCCCCCCAAATTATATCACCCCTTATGCAGTCTGGCAGCAGTGAGAAGGAAAAACTCCCTTTAAACAGGAAGAAAGCTCTAGCAGAACCAGGCTCAGGGAGGAGTGGACAGCTGGCGCGGCTGTTTGGGGGTGAGTAGATGAAGACAGGACTGAAACAGGCTTCAAAACTGACACTTTCAAGCTTGACTGAAATTTGTAGTTTTCCACATGAACAAGCCAATAAAAAAAATTTGAGAAAGATTTTATGGTCAGAAGAGACAATTGAGCTACTTGGCCACAATAATAAGGTGTATGCTTGGTTGAGTTTTTCTAACCTAAGAACACTGCACACACTGTCAAGTATGTGGTGGTAGCATCATGGTCTGGGGCTGCTTTGGTGCCAGTGGTGCTGTCACTGATTTACACAAAGTGGATAGAATAATGAAGAAGGAATACCTCCAAGTTTTTCAACTTCACCTGAAATCAACAGCTAGGTAGTTGAAATGTGGACATATTTGGGTGTTGCAACAAGACAATTATCAAAACTGCTTTATCTGAATGGACAAGACAAGGTTAACCTTGTGCTTCTAGAATGGCCTTCTAGCCAAAGTCCTGACCTCAACCCTATTGAAAATTTGTGGACAGCGCTTAAAATCTGGGTCCATGCCAGGAAACCAACCAATATAAATAAATCTACCAATTCTACCAGAAGGACTAGTCAAATATACAGCCAGAATCATATCCAAAGCTTGTTGACCTACCTGTGGTCAAGGTGTAACTTGCTAATTTAACCAAATATCAGTGGGTATTTATATATAAACCTGAGCCTACATATATACATTTGAACTGTGTGGATTAGAGAAACTTTCAAAATCAAACTTGTGCACTTCATTTATTTGTTTAAATCATTAAAGAGCTACGCAGCACAGTCATTACACACTGGCAAAAAGAAAGTTCAAATACATCTTTAAAAGTCCCAAATTATCATGACATTCAAGTCCATGATGAGTGCATGACCGCAATGGTATACTTCACACAACCAGAAACATGACTCAAAATAGGTGATATTGTTGCACTGTGTTTGTTAGAAGCATTGTTGCTGTCCCTAAGTTGTTAAATAAACCTATTATAGTTACTTTAATTGATCCAAAGGCTGACATTGATTGTTACATCTCTACTCAGAAACGTAATTAAAAAGAAAGGCAGCACCATTCACGATTAAGCAATCATTGCTGCTGTTTGGGGGGAAAAAAGACAGAAGAAGCCACCTACCAACTCTAACCAGCCCTGACCTCAGTAAGAAGTCTTCATCAAACAGGAAAAATAAAGAATAAACAGTATTTGCTATGGTGTACTGGAATTGCTGAGCATTACTGTACTTCTAAAAACAGGAAGGTGAATTCTTTTAAAGGTTTTTTTTTTAAAATTGAGGTTGTTAACCTCCTAGGACCTGTCGTCCACATATGTGGACATCCCATTTTGGGTTATTTAGACCAAAATACTCAATTTTGCTCTACATGGGCCTGATATCCACTTACGAGGACATTATACTGCTGCTGTTCTATCAAAACTTTAAACGAATATCCTCATATGTGGCTCTTATTGTTCTTAAAAACAAAAATAAGGTAAAAAAAATCTGGTAATTCTTGGTTTTTACATTCATCGGGCCCCAATATGCCCAGAAATCAAAGAGAAATTAAAAATGCATGTCGTGGAAGAGTTTGGGTCTTAGGAGGTTAAAGAAAATACCACAACACTTAGCATTGACAGCATTAAATATCTTTGTTTTTAACCGTGTTGTGGTTTCTAACAAGCCTCAGACTGTAAGATCAGATACAAACAAGCGCTGTGGGTGCTTGGCAAGCTGCAGCATTATGTAATATTTTGGCAGTCAATGAATTACTTACATTACACCACTGACGGCTTCCTCAAGGAACTCATCTTCATATCTTTTCGCTGTTCTTTGAAAAGGAAATTGCATATTTATTTTTATGCTTTGCTAGTATGCAAATTTCCCCTTAGTTGCTTTTTGTGGGTGCATGATAAGCCCTGATTTTACATATTTAGATTTAGGGGGATTAAGGGAGGCATGTATACTTTCTCACAGATGGGAAGTCACTATTTCCCACTTAGTGTTAACTTAATTAGAATTAATTTTAGACTTGAAGAGCAGTGTTTTAGCAACCCAGGGAAGTTTCTATTCTATTATCAAACCTGAATTCTAGCATGTTCATAGCTGATGTAATGCGCTTGATTTTAATTACAGGTATAAAGAAAAAGCATTAGAACAGGTTGTGGACCTGTGCTATCATGTATTGATTTGGTGGAATGTTTATAAAAAAATAGACACTGTGTCAATTTTAAAGAGGTAAAGGTCGGATAGATATCTGAAAATCACCATGACATTTTAAATCAGAATGCTGTTCGTTTGATAGTGCATTAAAAACTGAAACCTCAGTTCTTTAAAACGCTCTACAGTGTGACTTTCCTTTATTGTAAAAGTTAAATATATATAAATATATGTTAAATATATAAATATTAATATGATTCCATAATATGTATAAAATGAGTTTGGACCCTAATGCCTATTAAAAGATAAATAATTATTATAGAGCACAAGTACTGTATCACAAAAATGACCTTAAAACTTTATCTGTGAAACTTGAATGCCTTTTTTCACCAAGAAGATTTCTGGCACACTGAAATTGTCATTCTTGCTATGAAAGAAATTACTGAAGTTGTTATCTTCTACAGAACAAAGAAGTGTTCATCAGGCTGAAAATTGAATTTGTCAAGGTCGGCTGTGTGGCAGGCAGGATGAGGACCCAATCGCAAAACTCACGGACTCAAGGGATGAACTCAAAAGGCAGCTTTATTGCTGACAAGATGACAGGAAAATGCAAAACTTAAACTGGGCACAAGAAACTAATACTTTGAGAGAGACACAGGGAAATCCACGCAGCATGAGGGACGACGTCACACCGACTCAGAGAAACACAGGGTTTAAATACACTGGGGAGTAACGAGGGGAATGAGACAGAAGGAGGGCACAGCTGGGAGAAATCAGGACTGACGAGACAAGCAAAGCAGGACACATTCACATAAGAAACGGACCTTCAAAGTAAAACAGGAAGTATCACACAGAGACGCGAACTTGACACAGTGGAGACAGCAACTAAGAAATACAGAGACATAAACCATAAGGCAGAGGTCTAAGAACCAAAATACACAGGGAAATACTCGGCTGGGAACACAAGAGACTAGACTAGAGAGAGTAACAAAAAACCAACCATGAGAACATAATGCACAATGCAGAGTGACAGAAAACAAGAAACTCAAACATGCAAAGACACAATTACACAGAACAGAGGGGACACAGAGAGACATGAAGGGCAAGGGATCAAAACTAGAAGCCATAGAATAAATCACACACAAGTACAATAATACGAAAATCACAAAGAACTAAAAACGCTGGGTCAGGAGACCCAGGACCGTGACAGTACCCCCCCCCCAAGGGCTGGCTCCAGACAGCCCAAACACAGAAAAACAAAACCAAACAGAAAACAACCCAGGGCGGGCGGCGGGGGCCCAGGACGGAGGGCTCGGAACAGAAAACAAAAGAAGAGCACAGCAAACACCGGAGCCCAAGAAAACAACCCAAACACAGAGCAGTTCAGGGGGCCGACCATGCGGAAGGCAACGGCGGAGAGGTGGAACCAGTTCAGGGGGCCCGACCGTGCGCAAGGCAACGGTGGCGATGCGGAAACAGTTCAGGAGGCCGGCCGCGCGCAAGGCAACGGCGGCGACGAAGGAGACGACGGAGCAGTTCAGGGGGCCGACCGCGCGGAAGGCAGCGGAAGGCAGCGGCGGCGGCGAAGGAGACGACGGAGCAGTTCAGGGGGCCGACCGCGCGGAAGGCAGCGGCGGCCCTCCAGTCTCAGGCGTGCTGGCCATGGCCTGGTGGGCACAGGACCAGACGAGGCAGGACCAGACGGTGGCGATGCGGGGGCCGGACCAGGCGAAGCACAGGCGGAGGCCGGACCAGACGAGGACGAAGACTCGGAGGCCGGACCAGGCGGAGCACAGGCTGAAGCCGAGGCCGGGCCAGGCGGAGCACAGGCTGAAGCCGAAGCCGGGCCAGGCGGAGCAGAAGCAGAGGCTGAGACCGGACCAGGCGGAGCAGAAGCAGAGGCTGAGACCGGACCAGGCGGAGCAGAAGCAGAGGCTGAGACCGGACCAGGCGGAGCAGAAGCAGAGGCTGAGACCGGACCAGGCGTAGCAGAAGCAGAGGCTGAGATCGGACCAGGCGTAGCAGAAGCACAGGCGGATGCAGCCGGACCAGGCGACGACGAGGCGGTCGCAGGTGGCGGCTGGACAGGCTCCTCGGGCCCTCCAGCTGGTGCGGCGTGAGGCTGAACGGGCCCCTCGGACCCTCCAGCGGAGACAGGAGGCTGAACGGGCCCCTCGGACCCTCCAGCGGAGACAGGAGGCTGAACGGGCCCCTCGGACCCTCCAGCGGAGACAGGAGGCTGAACGGGCCCCTCGGACCCTCCAGCTGACGAGGCGTGAGGCTGGACGGGCCCCTCGGACCCTCCAGCGGAGACGAGGAGGTGCTGGCTGGGCTCACTGGAACCCCCAGCGGACGAGGTAGATGGCGGCACGGGAGCCGCGGAGTGCTGGATGAGCTCATCCGAGCTTCCAGCAGGAGCCGATGTAGAGCCAGAGAGAATTGGGACCCCGGGCTCAACGTTAAGCTGGCTAGAAAACTGCACTGCTACGGGGAACTGGGCCAAAGGTTCAGGTGCGAGCTGAGCTGCTGGACACACGGGGACCTGAGCTGCTGGACACACGGGGACCTGAGCTGCTGGACACACGGGGACCTGAGCTGCTGGACACACGGGGACCTGAGCTGCTGGACACACGGGGACCTGAGCTGCTGGACACACGGGGACCTGAGCTGCTGGACACACGGGGACCTGAGCTGCTAACGGTGGAGAAGTAAATGACTGCACAGGGGACTGAACTGATGTCTGTAGTAACGGTGGTGGTGAGAGTGGAGTAGGTGGTGGAGTTAATGACTTCACAGGGGAATGAACTAGAGGTAGTGACGGTTGTGGTGCTGGTGGTTGAGTGGGTGACTGTGCTAAAGGAGGCTGCACTGGGGACACTGGAGACTGCACTGGGGAAAGCAGGGCTGCAGGAGGCTGCACTGGGGACACTGGAGACTGCACTGGGGAAAGCAGGGCTGCAGGAGGCTGCACTGGGGACACTGGAGACTGCACTGGGGAAAGCAGGGCTGCAGGAGGCTGCGCTAGAGACTGCAGTGATGGTTGTAGTGGAGGTGTGACGGGTGGAGGAGTGGCTGAAGTGGCTGCGGGTCGGGCGGCTAGTGGCTCAGCTACAGAGCATATTAACGGCAGGGCTATGGGTTGAATGTCTGACTGAGTAGCAGCCTGAATGGCTGGGTGTAGTGATGGAAGGGAAACAGGTGGTAGTGTGGATGACGGAACTAAGGGCGACTGAGTGGCAGACCGAACTGATGACTGAAGCGATGGTAGAGGTGAAAATGGAGCGTGTGGTGGAGTTAATGGCTGTGCTAGCGGGGACACAGGAGACGCAGCTTGTAGCTGGGCAGCTAAGAGAGCTTCAGGAGGCCGGGCAGCTAAGAGAGCTTCAGGAGGCCGGGCAGCTAAGAGAGCTTCAGGAGGCCGGGCAGCTAAGAGAGCTTCAGGAGGCCGGGCAGCTAAGAGAGCTTCAGGAGGCCGGGCAGCTAAGAGAGCTTCAGGAGGCCGGGCAGCTAAGAGAGCTTCAGGAGGCCGGGCAGCTAAGAGAGCTTCAGGAGGCTGGGTAGCTAATAAACTGTTCACATTTCCATCCGTAGCACAAAACACAACCCCTGAACGAATAGTCCCACGGTTCGACACAGAAAAAGAGTCCTTATTCACCATAGCCGGCGATGTACAAGTCTGAATGTCCGGCTGTGGGGTGGCGTGCTGGCGGCGTGATCGTCGTTTCTTTTTTGATGATGGTTCTGACGGGCCGAGCGGCTCCACATCCGGCCCTTCAGGCAGGTGGGTAGTAGCAGCTGGGGGATGAAGGTGGAGTTCGTTGTGGATTAAATCCTGTTCAAGTGGGTGGAGTGCACTGAGTAGCCAGGGAAGACCAGAGATTAAACGCTGTAGTTTGGTTTCCACAGCACGGCGAAATTCCTTCCCCTCATGTTCGAGCCACAGATGCAGGAGTCTTTCCACGGAGTAGATAATGTCCAGACGCAGTTCTTCTGGTGGGTTGAGTGCTGCTGGGTCCATATCTGGTGACGTCGTACTGTCATGAATCGCTGTGCGGCAGGCGGGAGTTGGACCCAAAATGCAGGACTCACAGACTCGAGGGAATGAACTCAAAACACAGCTTTATTTGCTGGTAAAACAAACTAAACTAAACTGGGAAGCCACAAACTAAGAACTACAGCGAGACACAGGGAGATCCACGCAGCATGAGGGACGACATCACACCGACTCAGCGAAACACAGGGTTTAAATACACTGGGGAGTAACGAGGGGAATGAGACAGAAGGAGGGCACAGCTGGGAGAAATCAGGACTGACGAGACAAGCAAAGCAGGACACATTCACATAAGAAACGGACCTTCAAAGTAAAACAGGAAGTATCACACAGAGACGCGAACTTGACACAGTGGAGACAGCAACTAAGAAATACAGAGACATAAACCATAAGGCAGAGGTCTAAGAACCAAAATACACAGGGAAATACTCAGCTGGGAACACAAGAGACTAGACTAGAGAGAGTAACAAAAAACCAACCATGAGAACATAATGCACAATGCAGAGTGACAGAAAACAAGAAACTCAAACATGCAAAGACACAATTACACAGAACAGAGGGGACACAGAGAGACATGAAGGGCAAGGGATCAAAACTAGAAGCCATAGAATAAATCACACACAAGTACAATAATACGAAAATCACAAAGAACTAAAAACGCTGGGTCAGGAGACCCAGGACCGTGACAGAATTACTAATTTCAATGAGAAGGAAGAGATCATTTTCAAAACCCAGCGGGCTGATTAGATAAAGCTGTGTGGTGTCAGTATAGCTAATAAATGATAGATGCCATGTTATTCTTTTTCCTGGATAAACACTGAAGTATGAAAGAAATCCAGTGACACATAAAAAATGTGAGATTTAAAATAATTTAAAGAGCTGAGCGAGCAGCAGCTTTGTTTTGTGTTAGAGGTTGGCCTTATGTGACCTGCACTTTGCGGCGCTTGTTGGTATTAGCGTTGTCTCTTCTTTCCAATTCTGTTGTTAATTCTTGTCATGAATATTACTCACACTAAAACTGTCATCACAAGATAGCAAGGTTGTCTGAATATACTTATTAATTTGTTTGGTAGAACTTGGGAGAAGAAGCTATTAAAAATCCCCAAAACAAAACAAATCAACTAAAGTATTGAACTTTAAATGAAAGCATTTTTTTGTGTATATTTACTTAAGTTCCTTGTCTTTTGTTATCTTTGTTTAAACTGTAGTACTCCCTGCTCTTGGAAATTCAGAAACAGTAGTAGCTTAGAGTTTCTCCATTTTACAGCATAAACATGCAGTATCCAGTTTTGGTATACAGAAGAAACACATGCAGTACGACACTAACACAGTCATAAAAGGAGTTGTGCTGCAGCTCTGGCTCTTTTGTCAGGACAGCTGTTTATGTAAACTGAAATACTTTATCTCTCACCACATTCAACCATGATGTGGTCAAGACTACTATCAGTCTATAAGTATGAGTGTTCTTGATGAGTTAAAGAACCAGCCAAGAAAGTGATGAAAAAATTATATCTATTGTTATAATGACAGACACTAAAGCAGGTTCATACAAAAATAACTTATTTACCCCTTCATAACAAACATGCAATGGCTTTATTTTCATAGTTTTACACCATAAAACAGGACCTCTTAAACATGTGTGTGGTGGTCCCTTTTGCGGAATTTTTCATGCTGTTATCTGCTACAGAAAATGGACTACTTTGTGGTTAGTCATCGCATCTAGGAAGTCTGAGTTTGTCATGAAGAGTATTGTGAGGAGGGCCCAAATGCAGGACATAAAGAAACATGGCATAAAATAATTACTTGACTACCAAAAAAACCCCACCAAACAAAACATGGTGCTATCAACATGGTATCTTATGCTAAACACAGAGAAAAGCTGGGAGGCTGTTATGTTTTGTGTTTCAAATGTTGTGTTATAGGCGAAATATAGATTCTCTGCTGGGGGACTATGTTTTCTGTGCAACCTATTTACCATACCTTACTAAACCAACTGAATTAAGCACAAACTAAGTGCAGAAAATATAGTTATGTTGTCATAATTGGTTCTAACCTATTGTTAAGTCTTTTTTACAGTGCTAGAACTGCAGCTACCAGAACACAGAACACTCACCAAGAATATCTATTTTATCTTTTTGCAGCATTAATATCAGAATTTTAGCATCAACATCATCATCATCACTACGTGGTAACATCTCTGATTAGATTAGATTAGATTGCACTCACAGGGATCATTTTGTGTGCAAGAATTTAAATGACATGTGAAATGCCCCTTTTTAACAGTGGTTAAAAAAGAAAGTTGATAATAACCTTTGGGTATATCCAAGCCAGTTATGACACAGAAAGCTGTATTGAACTTATTTTGTGGTATACACTTCCCAGGAGTCCAAAAAAGCAAGTGAATCATATGAAAACACAAGGACTAGTTAATGGACAAAGGCTCCTCTACAGGGAAAAGAAAAATATGATCAAAGAGAAGCCCGAGGCATGTATAAATGGGGGGTTTAATAGGATAGTGAAGACAGGTGGCGAAGGATGTATGGGTATGAAAAGGATTACAGAAGTGACAACAATCAGGACAATCATAATATGGCAAGTAAAACTAACACATGGCACGAAGGCAAACCATCCTTCAAAGTAAACTGTAATAAATCAAAAGACAATATCTAAAATAGGAGACAAGCAGGTTTTCACTGAACATGACAATGTGACAAAGGAAAGAACAATGCAGGAAACAGTAAAGGAACTAAACACAAACTGAAACTACATAGAAATCAAGAGTTTAGAACTTAAACTAAAAAAAACTTGAACCTCTTGAATGACCAAGCTTCTCACCCTATGTCTGAGGGAAAGCCCAGCCACACTTAGAAGAAAACAGATTTCTGGTGCTTGAATCCGCAAGCTTGCAACCATAGGTGAGGGTAGGAACAAATACTGACCGTCAATTCAACATCTTCACTTTCATGCTTGGCTTTCTCTGCACCACAACAGATCAGTATGACATCCCTGTCAGAACTAGAAACAAAACACAAGAACAAAAATCCATCTTAACAAGCATCAAACTTTCCTAATAACTAGATTATAAATAAATCAAACTCAAACTACTAAAAGAACAATGGAAGCATTAACCAGAACATAGTTTTGCAAAACAATTACAGCTTGTTAGAACAATTAGAAATCAAAGACACCACAATCCCACAAGTTATTAAACTTGGTTTTGAGAATAACAAAAAAAAAACCCAAATCAAGGCAAGAATCTAAGACATCAAAGATGCAATTAATATAATAGAATCTGAAAAACACCTCAAGAGAGCAAGGTTTCTATTACACAACTGGCTTTGTTAGTCATTTAACACATTTAAAGGCTTTATGTTTTCTCATAATATCATAATAATAGTAACAAACACAGGTCCTTAACCACAACATACTCACATTTACTCAAAAAAACAAAAACACAATCTACATTATGGCCAAAGAAAAAAACTTACTGTAGTCTTCTGCTGAAATTAGACTTGACATGGCTCCAGCTGGCTGCCACATCTAATAATTTGATCAGTGATAACTGGCTGAAAATCATCACCAGTATTGATCAAGACCTGCTGCAGCTCAGTTATATTCACATTTTCTAGATGGGTTTGTATGGATCAATATTGTCATAAATATTGCCACAGTCGATTGGAGACCTGTCATGTAAAAATACAGACATCTGCAATAAATTGAGAAATAAAACATTAGATTGAATGAATTGGGACACAGTTAGTTGAACTGGATCAGCCTCATGAATTACTAAACCAAACTGTCCACATTTAATCTGAAAGTACATTCAATCAGAACAGCAGTTCCTGACAGCAGGTTTAAGAAAGGTATGTTTTGTTTTTTTTGTTTTTTTATGTGACCTCGTATTTATATACCATTTCACTTGTTTTTATGTGGCAGGCTACAGAAAGAATCACCCCTCTGGGTTATTAATGATGGAAGAATATGAGTCAAACTGCAGGGGAGTAAATGACTCCACTGCAAATTATTTCTCAACCGTGAAAGCCAAATTGCCCTATTTAGGCAAATTAACTGGACATATTGAACACTCCAAATTGCACATCCAAATCATCATTGGGCTGTGGATGTCATATGTACATGTTTATGATGATGCAATAACAGTTTACATTTGACAGCATTGGTATCTTATTGACTACATTGTTTACATAGGCTGAATGCCTCTCATTATAGTTTCTGTTAAATAACTAAAACACTTACTCACCAATGAACTAATGATCAAGACCTGCAGTAGATAACAGTTAAACCCAAAGAACTCCACTGATGTATACTGATGGTGCATTTGTCATGCAGCAAGAGTTGTACTGGAGCCTGTGAGTGTGAAACATTTGAATCACTGCAGTTTATCTACTGTCAGATTGCAGCTCTGAATAAGCTTTCACACTTGTAAGAGTTATCACAAGAATTAACAATATCTATCTATCTATCTATCTATCTATCTATCTATCTATCTATCTATCTGGGGTGCAATGATACTCGTATCGATATTGAACCGTTCGATACAGTGCTTTCGGTTCAGTACGCATATGTATCGAACAATACAAAATTTTAAATGTATTTTATCAATTTCTCTTCTGACGATGCTGTCTGTGTTGAGCGCTCAGTGGATCTGCGTTTGACTACTCTGCCTAGGCTGCACTGTTGAGCGCAGATCCACTGAGCGCAGCGCAAGCTAGCAAGACAGAAGCTAAGCTCGTTGCAACATGGCAAATTGAACCTCCCCCACCCTCATTCAGATCTGGCCTTTGGAACTATTTTGGTCTTCATGTGAAGTATGACCCTGAAGGTAAGCGCATCATGGACAAAAGTAAAACAGTGTGTCGGATGCATTGCTCAATTGCATGGTGGGAACTACTGCATTAGAGCAGTTTACTCGTTAATGTGTTGACGCCGTCCAACCCCACGCACGGGCGATCCGCGGTAGCTCGTTAACGGAGATTTACCGTGTTGTGGTGTTAACGTTATTTCAGATTAACGCTGACAGCACTAGTGGGAACACAACGAATATGACTGCACATTTACACCGACATCAGCCTAGTACAAAGACAAGTGGAAGCAGACAAAAACAACAAGCACGCATGCTACAAACTTTACCCGAGTCATTTAGACAGCCGTTAGCACATGATTCTCCTTATGGGGACCTGATATGTTTAATATGCTGCTGAGAGTATACCCCAGAAGAAGCGTATAGTATAGCTTTTATTTTGGAAAGAGCCATTTCTCTGTAATAAACTCTCTTTTCCAAAGATGAGTGATTTCTCAATCAGATAGATTTATTTTTTTATTACTTTGTTGTTTCAGCAACATTAAATTTAAAAACTGTACTTTTGAGTTAAAATATATATTTATAATTTTAATAAATGACAAATTAAAAAAGCATGAAAATTTTTTTGTACCGTTACACCAAAGTATCGAACCGAACCGTGAATTTTGTGTATCGTTGCACCCCTACTATCTATCTATCTATCTATCTATCTGAGCTGACCAAGAAATAACTAATTATATCAGTTTGCTGATATTTTTTTGTACCGTGAGAAACTAAGGATTCAGAAAGAGATGAAAGTGAATGAAGTAAAGATATATTAGCATAATAAACTAGCTTTAGAGAATTGGAGAATGACCTATCTTGCAGAGCATATGACACTCTTATATGATTATACCCCCTCTTGCTAACTCAAAGTCCTTATTAAGAGGGTAAATGGCTAATGGTAGCTTTGCTAAAAATATTTTACTTTATGATTATATTTAGCTAAGATGTTGCCTTTTGTTGTTTTTGTTTAGACAGCAGTACATTTCTTGGAAACCATTGAAATTTAGAAACAGTCATATTTCATATTTAAAAATATTTATAACTTATCAACAAGAGACATAATAGTAACAGTGCACTTAAAAGCATTGTGTTACAGCTTCAGCCCACTTTTCTGCATAGGAATTAATCTTAAGTGAGCACAAGGACACTGACTGTGCCCTTAAAATGCCACTTTTTACCATTTTAGAAACCCAAATTATAAAACCAGAAATCATTAACGTCTCTTATTTGATAGTAGGACAATAAGACATCAGACCAATTTAGTTGCTGGAGCATATTGCAGCTGTCATTGGGCAAGGAGTGGGTTACAACAAGCAGTCCATCACAGGACATTTTCTACATTTCATAATGTCATAATTTACACTTTTTTAAAAAAAAAATTGCTGTTTTATCAGTGTGCCCGATGTGTGAGCGATGTGTACTTTAATCACTTGTAAGAGAACAGAAGTGATACTCTTAAATATATAAAAAACTGGCATACCTGCTTTTGAAGACGTTGCAAGATTCACAGAGATAAGTCATAAGTATTCCACACATGCAAGTGTGTACTCTTCTACTTTCTACCTAATATTCAACAGGGAGTCTTTGATGTGCAAAATTCTCTTTTTTAAGTTTTCCTATCACCTTCTTCGCAGAGTCTTTCTTTCTCTGTCTCTTGCTGTTCTCCGTTATTGTTATCTTTGACCACACGTTTCCATCTGTCTTACTGAGAGTCAGATAGAATAATCTTGTTGAGTAGTTTTTGTTATGTAAGACGCTTGAAAAAACAGTAGAAAGCAATGAGGTGCAGAGAGAAAATACATGCGATGGGGAAAACAGCACAACCTTCACCTTCAGTATTATACTGTGGCATTGGCACATGTTACTTATTTATTAACTTACTAGTTTATAATTATTATTTTAACATCAGCTCCAAGTGCGTTCTTTTGCATTCAACTGGAAAGATGTTCAGTGAAAAATGGTTATTGGCTGTGTAATGTTCACTGTTTTCTTCCCACTGGATCATCATTATTAATACAAACTAAACATAAGTAAGTCTTAGACTTTGAAAATGTGTTAAAATATTGTAATATTTTTGATATTTTGACATTTTTAATGCCAAAAAGAAATTCACACAGTTTCTCAACTTTCTCTCTAAGCTATTCAATAATTTCAAAGCAAAGACATCAATATAACACTTTGCATGAGTCCAGAGACAAGACTAACTGCCATCTTCTTATTTTTCATTGGGTTTTTTCCCATCTACATCAAAAATGGGAAATAATACACTTTGCAAAAGCCTAGGTTTGAATAAGTTACCATTCATTGGAGATTTTATTGTTTGTTACATAAACATTCCTGAGATTGAAGGCAGCTATGTTTGCAGAAGAAAAAATCTCATTATGCTAAATCTCAATCACTAAAGTTTAGTTTCACAAAATGTTACATTAAATGAAAAAAAAAAAACTATTAAAATTCATGAGGGTGAAATGGGACTTGGAGACAAACACAGTCACATCAAGAGCATTCATAAAATTTTTAAAAGTAATTTAAAATGTCTTCATAGGAGAAGCCTGTATGCAGTGACAGATTGCTGATACACTTGGGTTGGTATGCTCAAAAATATGAAACAAAACGTTTGAATGAAAAACAGAGAAAAAAAAAAGATGGTGAGTGTGAAAAAAACAGCAGGGTGCCATGAAGTCATCCTTCAAATATAAGATGGAGACTGAAGCTCATGTGGCTCAGCCATTCCCCGCTGAAGTGTCCTTGAAAGAAGAAACTGTCAGACTGGAGATTTGATGTTGACACCAAGTACAGGTAGTCATAGGTCTTATTCAGGGAATGTCAAAATATCAAACAAATTCTGTGCAACAAGCAACAAGTGTTTTATAATCGGTGCATGTTGCATTTTAACAACTTCGTCACTAGTTTTTTGTTTTGTTTTTAATTTTACACTTAAAGAAATCTCATTGAGCCAGCAATAGAATTTTAAGTCCCAAAAGAACCTTAGGCAATGGATATGAAGGACTTTATCCTTCAAATCAAAAACCTATATTAAATCATTTGGCTTTCAATAGCACATCGCAGTCTTATCCAGCTTTTTCACAGCTTTTCTCTGTGGTGTGATCTAAACTATCCCCGTGTGAGACACAATATTACAGTAAACTAAAGAAAACCACAATGAAATATGCAAAGGACAATGAACTGGAACAAAAAAGCTGAACCACTGTACATGTGAATAAAAACAGAATACAATGATTGGCAAATTTCAAAACACAGTCAAATACAGAAAACATCAAACTGGTATTTTATTATTTCCTTTATGGGGTCATCTAGAATTTGATGATCACAACATGCCTAAAAAAAGGTTGGAGCAACATATCAGTTACATGACATGTTGTTATGGAGGTATAGAAAAAGCCCTTTAGAGAGGCAAAAATTCTCAGAAGTAAAGATGGCTCTGATATTTTGTATATTATTTCATCAATATACAGAACACCATGTCTACATTCTTATTGGGAACAATTTCAGAATAATGTTCCTCAATATAAAACTACTTACTGAATATCTCATTATCTACAATGTATAATATTATTGAAAGATTCAAAGGACAAGGTTGAAAATCAATATGACCATGATCTTTGGGTCCTCAAAGATTGCGCTGCATTACAAAAGATGTTATCGAAATCCCAACCTACCACCTACAAATATTCTGTCATGCAAAGAAGTCATGTGTGGAAATGATTGTATAGGAATTTCTTTTACTTATGTATTAATCACATTATTTTATTGTATAATGCCTTGGTGCCACTGGAGTTTAATATGTCTGACACTCATACAGTAAGACAAATGGTGGGGGTGTAGTAAGGAAGTTGGGGGGAGCAGACACTCCACAGGAAGAGTCTTTTGTCTCTTCGAGGACTCTGGGAGGTAGCAAGGAAGTGTGAACCTTAAGGTCTGAAACAGCTGTGTACTGCTTTTTTTTTCTGAAGAAGGTATTTAACTGAGAGCCATGCTAGGCTCAGTGGGACTCTGCTGACCTGCCCCGCGGTCAGTGTTGGGGAGTAACGGAATACATGTACCGCCGTTACGTATTTAAAATACAAAATATGAGTAACTGTATTCCGTTACAGTTACCGTTTAAAAGGGTGGTATTCAGAATACAGTTACTTTGTTGAAATAAATGGATTACACTGCGGTACTTTCCTGTTTCATTTTGTCGCGGGTCAGGACTGTTTGGGTTTTGTTTGACAGCTACGTTCTGTTGTTCCAGGCGGCAGCGTTACGGTTGCCATGGTTACAGGGCGACGCTCTCTCTCTCTCTGCGACTGTGTGTTTCCTGGGTGAGAGAGCGCCTTTTCGTTGTTGTGCTAAGCTAACAGGCAGAATGCTACAAGCATAGCTCTAAAGAATGTAGCATCATGGCCAGTGTAGTCCGTGTTGCAGAGAGAATGGACTGCCATACACATTATGGGTCTGTGAGCGCGAGGAGGGAGAGAGAAAAAGGGGAGTGGAAAGGTACGAGTTGTCATCGAGGAAAAACGGGAGCTGGAAGCATGTAAATATAATAATAACCACTGCAGCCAAGAAGAGTGCCTGACGAGCCCAGTTGTAAGTAAGCTATTAAGACTCGACTGTACACCGTGTTCGTGTTTTCCTCCGAAAACAATAAGTTCCGTTGGAGCAGTCTTTCAACGCCTCTCTCTGTCTGTCGCAAGAAAAGTTGACCCACACAACAAAGTAAAGCTAGTTTTCGGCTACGAGCCGACAGGGACCCCGCCGTATTAGTCAGAGGTCCCTTTACTACAGTTCGGAGTCGCGGACCTTCAGTAATAGTAATAAATCACACAGCAATAGTACATTCACGTTGTTGTAAAAAGCATGATAATATATTAAGTAATCCAAAGTATTCTGAATACGTTACTGTCATTGAGTAACGTAACGGAATAGGTTACAGAATACATTTTGGGGCATGTATTCTGTATTCTGTAATGGAATACATTTTAAAAGTAACCTTCCCAACACTGCCCGCGGTCATGTAGGCTCTCCACAAGCTTGGTTTTCTGTTCTTTGTGTGTTTGGATTAAAGAATGTTAGTAACGGCTCACAGCTCGTCTGCAGGCGTTATTTAATGGAAAACTTGCACAACATGATACAGAAATGAAGCTGTCCTCTCTGGGCTAAGGGAATGAGACAAAACAGAAAACTGTTCTGTGGTCAAACAGATCAAAACAGAAAGGCACCACCAGTGTTAAATTACTACTGCTGGATTTTTTTTTTTAAACACAAGAACCTAATTTGAAAAAGAAAGCTTTATCCATCCATCCATCCATCCATCACTGTGGTCGGTGTTTAGGCCTGCTTGAGGTTCTGGCGCATTATCTTTGGTGTTCCTAGGACAGGGCTTTTCTGGACAGAGATCTTGGATGTTGTTCCTGGGATCTGCTGGAGCCAATTGCCCAATTTGAGGGGTGTCACTGCAATGAGTGTTCTGATTACCACAGCAAGCACTGTTGCCCCAACCCTCTACATCTTATCAGGTTTCTCTCTCAGCTCTTGATATTTCTCAAATCTCTCTTTCTTCCCAATGTTGCTACCAGTTGGTATGACTACATTTATCCCTACTTCCTCTACTTGTCTATCACTATCATGTGTTGTTGGTTAGCCACAAATCATCAATTTGTCTGTCTGTATCTGCAAGCCCCACAGGCGCCATCATTCTGAGCCACCCAGTGAGTGTATCCCATTTTGGCCACACTTGACAAAGATGTTCCAGTATACTATACCAGCCACCTAGTTATGGCGTTCCATGCACCATGTACCTGATGCTGGCCTTGTTAATCCAGGAGATGGCTAAGCCAGTATGGCTTCAGTTCTAAAATGCTCACATGTACTCATAGCCCATAGCCCTGGGATATCTCTATATAAAGGAATAAAGAAAAGCATATAAACTATATAAAGAATAGTATATATTGTGCAGTGCAGAAAAAATCATATTTCCTACCTCTGGTGACATTTTCTGATAATTATTATGATAAAACAACGGAGTTAGGGGGACTGCTGTTGGCTCTGATATTCAGTGTACTGAAAAACTATAACTGTTTCAACTTAACAGCCCTTTCATGCACCACAAGGCTAATCTGTTATATTTTCTTTGAACTTTGGTGACACTTGTCACTTTTTTCAACAGCATTCTTGACCATTAGGAAGAAGGGAAATGCAGCCCTTTAAAATGCAAAGCAGAAAGACATAAGAAGCCACACCAGCAGGAGTGAATGCTGCTGATGCTGCACTTTAAATGGCTTTTCTAACCATCTCATTTCATGCTGTCCCCTTTTACAAAACTGCAAATTGGTGGAAGCCGTCAAGAAATGTTTTTGCTTTCTTTATTCCTGAAGACAAAATGAACAGCCACCCTATTTACTTCAAAAACAGTGGAAAGTGTTGTGACTGAAAAATGTTTGTTTTTGCAATGAAACTTCCTCACTGACTCATACTCAATAAAATAAATAATAATAGTACTATGTGATTAAAACAAGATTTATAAACATCGTTCGTGTTTAGCATAACGTTGCTGTTCTGATCCAACATGCTGATTAAACATGCTGTACATTTCTGCTGATTTATGAATTGATATATACTAACCTGCACATAGATCTGAAACTGCTCATGCTGCATATAGAGCCAGTTATATTGTGTTTTTGGTTATTCATCATTTTGAAAGAATTTCTGAGCTGATTTTATTCATCCAATTAAAAAAAAAACTGGAGGGTTGGCAGCAGATGCTAGAGAGTAAAAAAGTGACAGAAATGACACTAGACATGTGCTTTGCAGGTGTTAGCGATTTAATTAAAGGTTTTGTTTTTCAGCAGTTGTGTTGTGCTCATCTCTATGGTTAACCAGTCGGCAAGTAGTAGCTCAGTCACAGTATTTTTTTTTCAATTCTAAGATTCTATGTATAATTATAACCCCCCCCCTCAAATAAAAAAAAGAAAAAAAGAATTCTGCCTCTAAAATGAGTTAAATACAACCTCAGGTCAACAACAAACTAACATAGATTCAAATGTATTTTTTTTTTTTTTAAACAAAAAACAGATGGACAGATAGTTCCACATTTCACACTTCAAAATTCTTGTATAAAGAGGAGTTAATGGCTGACTCAAAGACTACAAGGTGCCTGGGTCTGGTAGCTGTAAAACAAGCCCAAACATGGCACTGCACTGTGACCAAACATCTCCACTTTGATCTTATCTATCTAAAGGATTATTTCCCAATAACTTTGGAAACCTAAGCAGTCATGCTATTTTCCATTTAGAAATCAAGCATGATGTGTTTGGAAACCCTTCCAAACACATCATGCTTGTCTAAAGAATGTAGAGCCTGAGTTGTTGCTCCTGGCTTTTCTTGGACATTCTGCCTTCCAAGGGCACGCCTTCATGCCATGCGATCACAAAATACTAGGTAAGTGGTTTTATTGTTATGGTAAATTTGTGTATCTTGCCCTGTGTTGCTATATCTATTTTTTATGTAATCCTAATAGTTTACATTTAATTGTGGTAGATATTAAAAATTCTATTTAATAAATTAAAATCCATGGAATAATATTTGAAAGAGAGGAGCAGGAACTGAAAAAAAACAACAACTAGCCAAGTATCTAAAACATTTCTTTTTCTGCAAATTATAAAATTGTTGAAACAGCAGTGGCATAATACTGCTTGTGCTTTTCTGGAAATTTAAAATACAACATTATCATATTTTACTTGCTTAAGTAGTTCTATTTAGAGTACTGCATAGTTTCTGTTTAGCCTCTAAGTATCTACTAATGTTGTAGAAAAATAATTGAAATAAATGCTCATAGAGAAATTGTGCAAATATGCATTTCTTGTTGCAGCCTCTACAGTTTCTGAATCATCATAAATAGGATTGAGACACATAACCCTGTGCTTTTGCTGATTCAGAAATAGATGTGCTCTAAACAAATTTGCCTTTTTCCAAAAGATAGATGGACTGTTTGTCAGTAATATTATTTTTAGGATGCAGATATATTTCATTTTATATTTTTGGTTTTTAGGGTATTTAAGTCTGTATTTGTCAAGTAAATCCATTTAGTTTGCCAGGAGCATTTACTCTGTGCCATATAGAAGTAGCAGAACTCAATCGATCTACCTCACAATACTATTTGACATGCATTCTTTGTGCCTCCTGTTGATGCAATTACCGGGATTTATTTTGGCTTCTTTAAATTACATACACCTAAGAGACATTATAAATGCAGCAAGACAACCATATATTTCTTTTTTTTTTCATATTACTACTAAGCTGTTTACAAGGGTAATCAATCAATATTTTTCTAATATACACTACCAGTCAAAAGTTTGGACACAACTTCTCATTTGATGTTTTTCTTTAATTTTATTACTTTCTACATTGTAGATACATTCCAAAAATATCAAATATATAAAGCTAGAGATATGGAATTATGTATTCAATTCAATTTTATTTATACAGCACCAAATCAGAACAACAGTCGCCTCAAGGCACTTTATATTGTAAGGTTTACCCTACAATAATGCATACAGAGAAAAACCCAACAATCATATGACCATCTATGAGCAAGCACTTTGGCAACAGTGGGAAGGAAAAAATCCCTTTTAACAGGAAGAAACCTCCGGCAGAGCCAGGCTCAGGAAGTGGCAGCCATATGCCGCGACCGGTTGGGGTGAGATAAGGATGATAAGAAAACAGTGATAAGCAACTCTAAATATATCGTATATTTCAGATTCCTCAAAGTAGTCACGCTTTGCTTTCTTGACAGCGTTGCAAACCCTTGGCCTTCTCTCATTGAGCCTCATGATGTAGTCACCTGAAATGGTTTTCACTTCACAGGTGTGCCTTGTCAGGGTTCATTTGTTGAATTTGTTGCCTTTTTCATGTGGTTGGGACAATCAGTATGTTGTGCAGAAATCAAGTGGTACACAGCTGACAGCTGTTAGAATTATATTACAGCAAAGAACCAATCAGCTAAGTAAAGAGAAACAACAGTCCATCACTACTTTAAGAACTGAAGGTCAGTCAGTCTGGAAAATTGCTAGAACTTTGAATGTGGCCCAAAGTGCAGCCACAAAAACCATCAAGAGCTACAATGAAACTGGCTCATATGAGGACCGCAAGGAATGGAAGACCAGGAGTCACTTCTAATGCTGAGGATAAATTCATCCCAGTCACCAGCCTCTGAAATCGAAACTTAACAGCACCTCAGATTAGACCCAGATTAATGCCAGAAAGAGTTCCATTACCAGACACATCTCTGCATCAAGTGTTCAGTAGACACTGTGCAAAACAGCAGCTGCTAAAAAACCACTACCAAGGAAAAGCAACAAGCAGAAGAGATTTTTTTGAATTTGTTTGGGGCCAAGAAACACGAGGAATGGACATTAGACCAGTGGAAATCTATGCTTTGGTTTGATTAGTCCAAATTTGAGATCTTTGGTTCCACCTATTGTGTCTTTGTGTGATGCAGAAAAAGTGAACGGATGGTCTCTACATGCATGGTTCCCACCATGAAGCACAGAGGAAGAGGAGTAATGGTGTGGAGGTGCTTTGCTGGTGACGGTGTTAAGGACTTATTCAAAATTTAAGATTCACTGAACCAGCATGGCTACCACAGCATCCGGCAGTGACATGCAATCCCATGTCCCGGTTTGTGTTTAGTTCAACCATCATTTATTTTTTAACCAGACAATGACCCCAAGCACACCTCCCGGCTGTGTAAGAAATATTTGACCAAGCCAGAGAGTCATGGAGTGCTGCGCCAGATGGCCTGGCCTCCACGGTCACCTGAACTAAACCCAGTCGAGATGGTTTGGGATAAGATGGACCAAAAAGTAAAGGCAAAAGGGCCAACAAGTGGTCAGCATCTCTGGGAACTCCTTCAAGACTGTTGGAAAACCATTTCAGGATCATGAAGTTTATTGAGAAAATACCAGGAGTGTGGGTGACTGTTTCGAAGAATCTAAAATATAAAATACATTTTGAGTTATTTTACTTTTTTGTTTACTACATAATTCCAAGTGTGTTCATTGATAGTTTTGATGCATTCAGTGAGAATCTACAATGTAAATAGTCATGAAAATAAAGAAAAAACATTAAATGAACGGGTGTGTCCAAACTCTTGACTGGTACTGTATGCATTTACTTGGAGATTATGTATTGGAATTTCAGGAGTAGGACCACGCCTCCAAACACGCTCCTTCTGGTTGTCATCTATATGGGTTCACCCAGGTCTGCAAGCTTTTCATTCTCGTTTACGTGCCCCACCGTCCCTCCCTCCTTGTTTTCAATTCTTTAACTTCTTTACTTCTATTCAGTGCAGGAGCTGTCGCCAGTGCCCTTTGAGGCTTTCCCTAAACCGCAGCTCAATTCATGTCCAAGCATTCACCTTCTCCTACTAAAATGCTGTCAAAGCTAAAATGAGGACGTGGGCCCAGCTAGTGAAATTTAGTTGTGGATAATCTTTGTTTAACCTCACAAGGACACCTTACCTTTTTCATTCCTTCCACAGCCTTCTAAGACGTTTGCCACTGAGATATTTCATGCATGTTAAAACAAAAACAAAGCACAAAAATATTGAAAAAAAAGCATTATGTTTGACCTCTTTTATGATGTTGTTGTGTTAAAATGTAGGAGTACTTACCAAACAGATGTGAAAGCCTTCCTTTTATCCAAGTTCAGCAACTCTCAAATTCACCTCCCCAGCTTTTAAATTCAATGTGCTCTGTCAATCTCCCTTTAAGGCTGTCTGTTATGCAACTCTCATCCAGGGTGTTCAGGGCATCTCATCCAAAATCTTTCTCAACCATCTGCTCACCCTGCTCCACCACAACCAACTTTGAGACTCTAGGGGGTTTAATCACTATTTCCTACTTTCATCTGGGATTCTGCTCCATGATGTCGGTGTCTGCCAAAAATTCTCGACTTTGCATGTTGACATTTTTTGGAATAAACGTTACGCTTTTCTTTTAAACGACCATTTCTTATTGGACTACCATACAGTTGCTAAATAAACAGAATGTGACAAACTGCAATTTTAAACCACAAAAGCAATGTGCATTTTAAATGCACCAGGATAATATCAGGACCTCGCACATGTGGGGTTTTTTTTGGGAATAATGCTTAAATAATGTTTAAACTGGCCTACTTTGAAGAATCCATACAGATCCTGCTTTTCACATCACCAAATCACTGGTGTCAAATTTAGTGCATGTGAAAGGCCTTTATACATATAGCTCTGCAAAACAGAGGTGAGCCAGAAGACACAGAGATAGTAATGCTGCTTTTTGTTAGTTTTATATAGAGGGGAGGAAATATAGGAGGGAAGAAAAGGAAAAAAAAGTTCATATATGTGTATAAATTTGTTCCAGTTTCCATTAAGGTTGTTAGCAGCAACAGTTAAAAGCTATATTGGTGGGAGTATAGACAGTATATAAAAGAAGGATGTAGGCATTGGAAAACATGACTTCATGGGTTTTAAAGTCACATTTTAAAGCTTGGCTTGAGCATTTTTTCTTGTTGCCATCTTGTTCTTTTGAAACTAGACATCCAGAGCAATTGCTGGTTCTAGCTGAGAAATCTATTGCAAGTTCATAAAATCTATTGCAACTTTGCCATACATGCTAAAGCAGGGGTCCATAATGCTGACAATCAAAAAAGCAATTTTAGAGAAATTTTAATTGAACATATCTGATAATTATAATGACAGTTACCCAGCTAAAATATAAATGAGCCTATCAATGTCACAATTAAAAAAAAGAAGCCTCCGTGAGTCATTCACCATCTATGAATACCTTCCTCTTATTGCCTCGCTCTCTCTTGACCTGCCACAAAACCAGCAGCACTATGAAGTGTGCAGATGTGATCCAGTTCTTAAAACCGCTTTTGCTCTGCAGTGTTTTCTGCAGAATTTCCCAAACTGCTCTTGCTTTTTCCACAGATGCCTACTTTTCAGCAGTTTTTTTTCTTGATATGTCTTTCCGTGTTACTATTTTTGTTAGTTGCCAGTTTCTAGCTGCAGATCCAGCACACCAGGAAGCCAGCAGTCTTGGTGGTGACATTTTGTGTGTAGGCTATGGATTTTAAAGGCACAAGTATAAAATAAACATAGCAATGAGGAATGAATATTAAGATGTAAAAAAGACCCACTCTTCATTTACCTATTCATGTATTCAGCTATTTTTTTTGTTTGTTGTTGTCAAAGCAGGAGTTGATGGAGATGGACAGAAAGAGCCATAAGCACCTCTAGGGGTGCAGCTTACTTATTACCCAAAGGACATAAACTACTTTAGAATATAATAGCCCTTTATTGTCATTGTGCATGTCCAATGAAACTGTGAGTGCTCCACACCAACTGTGCAAGAATAAAAAATAAATAGTAAGACACCGAGAATAAATAAAAAAACTGGACAAACAGGAAACCCTGAGCTAACTTAAAGAGTTATAGTACTTTATCCTGATCCCCAGTGTTAGGATAAATGAATCCAGATACTGGAAAGATACCCCAGATATGTTGAACTGGATTCTTGGTATAGGGCCCAAGGCCAAAGTGTGCCTGGCCCTTAGAAGAAATGGATGTTGTCAATGCACTGATTTTGCTTCACTCTTCTGAGATCCATCTGTATAGTCTACTGGTGGCACTTTATATTGGGACTGTATGTAAAATTAATACATATTCTGGTGCAGTTTGGTATTTAAAACATATTATTGTTATTATTATGTTGTTAATTATTATTATTATTGATTTTTTTTATTGTGGAGGTCTGCTTGTTTTATCTGTTCAGTGTCTGCAAGGCTGCTGGTCAGTATGTGTTCAAATAATTGTTCTGGAACAAAGAGATGTTATCATTAAAACTGTTGAGTAGAGAAAATCTACCCCAAGGAGACAATAAAATCCCCTTTGTTTTGTTTGTATCATAAATGTATTATCTTTGCCAGCAGCACCAATCCTTCAGGTAAGGTGAAAAAAGGCAAAATTGTTCCAAAAAGGTGTCACACATTGTTTGGGACATTGTATCTATGGGCAATAGCTAAATGAGAACTCCTGGGGGAAAAGGGTGATTGTTTGTGTGATTGAGGTAAAGGCAATTCATTCTTGATGATGCTGTTTTGTTCTTGATGATGTATACATTACATGGGTATAAGGATTAGAAAGCGCTACACAACATAGCACGATGCAGACACCGGTATGATGTAATAAAATGCAACTGAGCATCCCTGCATGTGTGAAGCTCGGTTGGTGGAAGCTTCCAGTGATGAGTGCACTAATTAAAGCATGATGTTTGTTGTGGAAGTTTTCCATTAAATAAAGCCTGCAGACGAGCTGTGAGCCGTTACTAACATTCTTTAATCAAAACACACAAAGAACAGACAACCAAGCTTGTGGAGAGCCTGCATGACCGCGGGGCAGGGTCAGCAGAGTCTCACTGAGCCTAGCATGACTCTCAGTTAAATACCTTCTTGAGGAACAAAAGGCAGTACACAGCTGTTTCACACCTTAAGGTTCACACTCCCTTGCTGCCTCCCAGAGTCCTCAAAGAGGCAAAGGATTCTTCCTGTGGAGTGTCTGCTTCCCCCAACTTCCTTACTAGACCCCCACCATTTGTCTTACTGTATGAGTGTGAGACATGTTAAAATCCAGTGGCACCAAGGCATTATACAATAAAATAATGTGATTAATACATAAGTAAAAGAAATTCCTATACATGTTCAAGCCAGCTTTTATAAGCATTACATCATCTTTCCCACGGACTGAGAATGGGATGCTCACTGTTTGTGGGTTCTCCCAAACTGATAATGTCCACACACAGCTTGCTCAATCTTAGCACCCATTTGCGAAACATTTGTTGTCTGGCTCAGGGTGCGGACTGTTTAAAGTTCCTGCATTCTGGTTTTTCTTGACTGGTTCATTGGATTCGTGCTATTTATAGGACAATAACTCCTTCCAGGTCCCACCACACTACTAAAGGGAGGAGAAAGAGTGATTAGTCCACACACAGTGTGTATGTAAGTGTTTCTCCTTTTTTTCAGTTTTTTTTCTCTCCGTGACTCTGAAATCACTGAGGATAAAAACAAGCAGTCTTAGGAAGAGGTGGAACATCATCAACAACACTATAACACAATTATTGTTTACAATACCATAAAATCACAACAACACCTTTGAAATTCTCTACTTTTTCTTCATGAAGGTTTGTTCTGTAGAAGTAAAAAGAAACAAGAAAAACAACTATGTTTGTTATTGTGCAGCATTTTGGTGCTTTGAATAGCACTTTGTCAATCTTGTGCTTTTTAAAAGTGCATTATAATTAAAATTGGATTGGAAAAATACACAGAAAACTATTTCGACTATTTCGAAGTTTATAATAAAATGAAAGGTACATAATTATATTGCAGGCAGACATGTCAAGGCCAGGGTATTTTCTTTGTTTTTTGTAACAGTGTGGTTTGTTAGATTTTCTGGTGTTATGACAACAGATCATTTCTACCTTTGCAATAATCAGAATCAGAATCAGAATACTTTATTGATCCCTGGGGGAAATTATTTTTTGTTACAGTGCTCCATTATAAACCATCATAAGATGTATGACTATGGTTGCTTCCTATAACAAAACGTAAACACAGGTAGAAAATGAATATTTTAGTGTCCTTTCAAAATCCTAAAGGAGATAGTTAAATGGTCGTGATTGTGCCAGTCTGTAGAGTTTTCAGGTGTACATTTATCTTTACACAGTGACCTGTGGCACTGGGTCAACGCTCACTGAGAGATAATGTAAAAATAATGAAACTTTTTGCTTATAAAAATTCACAAAGGGTGCAATTAAATTATGAGTGAAATGATGTTTATTAAATGAATCTGGCAACAAAGTGAAACGTTATGTTGTTAGAAGTTGTAAAACATTATGGAATTTGAAACCCTTGAAGTCACAACTTTTAATAAATCAGTCAAGTCTTGATTAAAAAAAGATACTGAAGACATCCACAACTTGCAGTTTTTTAACAACTAAGCTTATCAGTAAATTACACGCCATCGAATTATTTATTCAAAGAAATATCTATAAAAACTTGCTGAATCGAAAGTACAACTGTTTTTACAAATGAGGAAAGGTGATGCAAAGGAAAGGACAAAAAGATTTCACAGTTAATAGGACACATTCACAGGTGCAGAAAGGCAGATAATGATGATAAATTGTAGAGACGTTTCATTTCATTTGCGGTCTCAATCCCACTCCAGCCTGACGAAATCTGACGGCAATATGGAAAATAATATTTCTCAGTTCATGGGGTTTTTGGTTTTGTCTTTTTTTTTACTCTTTGTGTCACCTTCTTCTAAAGGACTTTTTGCTTGACAAAAGGTGTTCTGGTTTAAGGTCTCTGATCACGTTTCTGTTTGCTGTGCAACATTCATTATGCTCCAGATGGAACCAAATACTTTGGGGTGTTATTCTAGCTTTGCATAAGTGGCATACAGAATCCGTTTTTCAAAATGTGACACACTATACAAATGGCTGAAAGTTAGACGGCTCCAACTTATAAGGAAGACAGGATCATTTACCAACACTTAGCAAATAGGACACACTGCAGTGTTGGTGTGAGTGGATTACATTTCATAGAAAGTAAGCTGCTAATAGTTGTATGTACACTAATGCATGCAACTGTTTTCAGAGAGACATGAGATGAAGCTATGTATTTTTTCAGTGTTCCTAATGTTAATCAGTCAAAATTGCATGGTCCAACATTGTCTGGCCTGAGGCCTGTTTAATGTTCCTTCTTCCTGTTTCTTTCCTATGATTTTGAAAAAATTTAAAAGAATCTCTGCTTACATGAAGACTTTTAGAATGAATAGAATAATCCTTTAATTGTCCCACAAGGGGAAATTTGGTAATTAAATTTGGTTTTAGAAGATAAATTAAAATAAGGTTGCTGTGAAAAACATCCAGACCTCAACAGTCCATCAGAAAAACACAAATTCTATTTGATTAAGTCTTAGTCTCAATTGTATTGGGTTCTCTTCTAGTGGCATATTGTCATCGAGGTATATTGTCATGCTTTCCTTTGCTGGTGCGAATGCATTTTTATTTAATGTTCCTAGCAATCTAATGCCATTCTGTTAAATCTGTTTGAATTGAATTCAAAATCCTGCTCCTCACATACAAGGTCTTAAATAATGAGGCCTTAGCTTATTTTAATGACCTTATAGTACCATATCACCACATTAGAGTACACACTGTGGGCTTAATTGTTGTTCCCACTCTCACCCCAACCGGTCACGGCAGATGACCGCTGGTTCTGCCGGAGGTTTCTTCCTGCTAAAAGGGAGTTTTTCCTTCCTTCTCTCACCAAAGTGCTTGCTTATAGGGGGTCATATGATTGTTGGGTTTTTCTCTGTATGTATTATTGTAGGGTCCACTTTACAATATAAAGTGCCTTGAGGTGACTGTTGTTGTGATTTGGCACTGTATAAATAAAATTGAATTGAATTGAACTGAACTGAGTCTCCAAAATCATATTAAGAATTTTGTCATAAATTATTTCTGTGAGAAAATTTAAGTATAGACTTAGAGCATGAACAGCCCATATAACACATGACCCCCATGAACCTGATTATTTTGATATGTGACACGCTGTAATTGCCCATTGTATGCTAAATTGTATTTTTCTACTTGGATTAAATGTAAATGTGGAGGCTTTCCACCACAGTTGTATATTGAGCTTTAATCTTATAAAATGGTCTGCTGAAAGCATATACAGATGCAGCTACACAGACTCATCTACTTGAGAGGTCTATCTTTGAGATGGCAAAAGTTAAGTGTTTTCATACATAGTCAGCTGATTTAATTTGGTCTTTATTTAGTTTTCTGTTTAACCCTGTATTGAAAAATTAATTCCCGAAAAGGAAAATCTAATTTTCTTATCTATTTCTCCATTTTGGTTTGAAGAATCAAGAAGAGGGATTAATCTAGTGATTTTTAAAATTTCCTTTGAAAAGCAGTTATTAAGCACATCTATTATTATATTAATAGAGGACAGAACTTAAAGTGCCCAACTGGATTACTGAGATCAACCAAAAGTAATTTGGTTACTTTTACAGTGTTACTCTTTGAGCCATGTGAAACGCTTCCAGTCTTGTAGATAATTAAAGGCATATATTAGATGGGAATAATTCTACCAAGCTAATGTTACTCCTAAATTTAAAACACCACGATTGCAGTCAAGGTCCCAAAACACCGATCTGATCCCAAAAACCTTTGTGATTTTTCTTTTTTCGATCTGGCATGTGTGCTTTCAGACTTAACCATTAAACAACTGTTGAAAAATCCTCCAAATGCATGCTGGTATTTTATGCAATGTGCTAGCAATATGTTGTTTTAAGTTGATAAATAAGGTCCAAAAGATATTTGACAAGGTAATCCTGCATGGGAGTGGGACACTACAGTTATCTTCCTGACTGCATGATTACAACTTTAGCAAAGCTGCTCTAATCAGAGCAGACAGTGTAGGTAAAGGAGGGAAGAGACAGGCCTAATGACATTATCTGTTATCATTATGTAAAATACATTTCTGTGAAATACACTGATGCAATATATAGACAATATTTTCTTCTTCTTCTTTCAGCTGCTCCCATTAGCAGCCTCTACTACACATCATGTGTTTCACACTATCCCTAGCATCCTCTGTTGTCACCAATTGTCACTTCATCCTCCTGCCTGGAGCACCAGATTCGATATCTCATTAACTGCATATATGTATATAGAGTCACACGAAAATTAAACTATTATGTGTAATGTGGACATCTCAGGAAATTCACTTCAAAGTCGGTGGTTAGTCGCGTTGCCATACAGCAAGAAGGTCCTGAGTTCGACTCCAACATCTGGCTGGAACCTTTCTGTGTGGAGTTTGCATGTTCCCTCCCTGTGTGTGTGGGGGTTCTCTTTGGGTACTCCGGCTTTCTCCCACAGTCCAAAGACAGGCAATTAATGGGGTTAGGTTAATTGATGAAATTGTCCATAGCTGTGACTGTGAGTGCAGATGGTTGTCTTTCACTATGTGTTAGCCCTGTGATAAACTGGTGACCTGTCCAGGGTCTACCTATCTCTCACCCTATGATAGCTGGATGGGCTCCAGCCCATCCACAACCCTGATAAGCAGAAAAGAATGGATGGTTGGTCAGATTGTGCAGTCAGACTCAGGTCTCTATGCTACTGAAAATTTGAAATTTCACAACAGTAAAATTAGAAGAAACCCCCAAAGTGTGTTCAAGTGAAAACAAAAGATTCCCCAACCTTATAAACCAGACATTTCTTTGAATAGTATAAAGGACGCAAAGAATGTACTGCAAAGGTCGACAAACTTGTTGACATCAACTATGAAAACATCAGTAGAAGCATCAGCTCTTTAAATTATGTTTTGCAGGAAAAAGAAAAAAAAGAGAAGCTCAAGAAAGCTGCTTATCCTGCTCTATACTCTATGAAGCAGGATGAGCAGGTTGTTGTCCATGGTGCTGCTCAAAAGCTAGAATGACGCTATTGGTATTATTGATTATTGGTATAAGCTATGATTTTTCACTTCCAGTGTGTATTTGTATGTGTGTCAGAGAGAGACAGTGATAGATAGAGAATGAAAATGTCAGATGTTGTTCTTGCTCAAGTACAACATGGTGGTAATGGCCCCCAAAAAAATTTCTGCCCCGGGGCCTATTGCTGTGTTATAGCACCTATGCCGCAAACCTTTTACTTTCTTGGGGAAGTCAACTTTAGTCACAAAAATTCTGAAGGACTTATAATTAGTTTATTTAAATGACTTTGTACAAAAGGGTTAGGGTTGTGTATGGGATTTCCTATGTCCCCTGAATGCACCATCGGGGTGCATGTCCGCAACTTTAGTTCAGAGACAAACGGCAGCCAAACAACGGACAGTGTGTGCGTTCATAAGACCGTAAGTTAATGTTTTACTTCACTCAGTTATGTTGGTGTTCAGCCATGAGTGTATTTGATGACTTACCAGCAGTTTCTGCTTCTGTTTAAGTGACGTTATGTACAAGTGGCAGTTCGCTAGCATAACAGATTTGTTTGCTAATTAGCTTCTAGCAGAGAGATTCGTTGTTATCGTGTTGTTGATTCTGTGCTCTGTGTAACAGATGATAAACCGATGTAAAGTTGCCTTCAGTGCATAGTTGTATGCGGTGTGTTAATGTATAATGTCTGACTTTAAGTTTATGTAACCAGGCTGAAGTATAATGTCAGCTTATTTAGCTATATACTGTACTTGAGTACACCTCAGTTGTATCTTTATGTTTATTATGTAATCTGATTCCTAATTGATTGTATTATTATGCTTTGTCTGCAGAAACCACACATACACACACACACTCTATCTCGCCCAGCTGCGGGCACATTCTCAATTGAAAATACAAAGAATGACAACTTTATTCCTGGACTCTGCCTGTTTGTTCCCCTCACATCTGAACATTTGCAAGTGTCCTGACCCGACACTCTGAAGTGATTGCTGCCAGCTCAGATTTCTTTAACCCTTCTGAACATTTGGTCCTTCGAGCCGGATGTGAGCAACTGCTTCAGCCTTATATGTTCAGAATGGAAGGCCGATACCCATACAGAGAGTCTGACCGTCCGCACAGACATAGCAAGCTGCCATCATACCTCCAGAACTATGAAGTGGATGACCTCACTAAGAACCGACTCTCACATGATGATCAGGGCAAGCATTCTACTCATCCTGAAATTCTCCAATATATTCATCATATGAAAGAGGAACACAATCAACTCCGACTAGATGTGCAACGCCTGACAGAATTGATCTCTAGCTCACCTGTACTAACTCCACAGCATGCCACATCACGGTCTGAGGATGGGACGTCAACCACACCTGCCCACACTAGTAAGCTGGTGCCAATCAAAGGTCAGAAGAGCCCACATCAGCCTGAAAGTGCTCCACAGGTGCCATTTGGGGATGAGTCTCACCATCCAAAGGACAGCCAGCATGGCCTGATTGAGGAGCTCACCCACAGTCTAAATGACGCAGATCTTGACAGGGAGCGCAGCGCACAGTCACCATCACCTTCAGTCAACTCATGCCCTGAATCTCAAGATTTTCTTTCACCAATGACACCAGGTGAGAGGCCCTCTCCACTTCCAGCGTCAGCAGCAAGGGGACGATCACCGTATCATGCAGGCCAAAGAAGGGTTGACGAGGTGTATGCTCGTCGCCACAGGAACTGCAGTCAGCCTGCCACTCCTCCTAGATTGCCAAGGCTAGGGGCCTGCTATGAAGATGATCCATACTACAGACAAGATGACAGGCATCCTACCCCTGGTCACCCAAGCTGCCCTGACACTCACTATCGTTCTCCTTATGGATATGGGTATCAGGATTCGAGTTATCCGTACAGGCGCTGTGGTAACTATCCAGATGACCGCCGACAGTGTCCAACCGATCGCCTGCAACCAGGTGGGTGCCCTCAGACACCACTCTCTCTCGGCAGAGCCCAACCGATAGAGACTTATCGCGGACCTCAACCAACGATCCCCGACCTTGTGCACGAGGACCCACGTGAGTTTGCAAGATTAAAGTTAGCTCTAGATAACATACTTCCACTTGATGCTCCTGAACACTTCAAGTTCCAGATCCTGACAGATCACCTTAAGTGTGAAGATGCACTACTTGTAGCTGACTCATACAGTAACAGTCCATTCCCATTTGCTGACACCATGAGAGCACTTACAGAAATGTATGGGCAACCTCAACATCTGGCCTTAAAAAGGATTACCAAACTGATGGATGGACCCAACATTAGGAGTGGTGACATCAGAGCCTTCAAGTCTTTTGCACTACAAGTCCGTGTGCTAGTCGGTATGTTACACCAGTTGGGAGAACAAGGTCGGACAGAGTTGAGGTGTGGCTCACACGTATCTCGCCTCTTAGCTAAGCTACCTTATGACCTAAGAGCAAATTTCCAGAGATTTGTCAATCCCATCAACACTCCTATACCAACACTGCTTCATCTTGCTGAATGGCTTGAGTATGAGGTGCATGTCCAGGTAATTGGAGACCAATATTGCGGCCACTCTGACAGGGAGAGGCAAGTTTCACGAAAGGAAAGACGTCCTGAGCATAAGTTTCAGAAGGTTGCCACCATTCTCCATGGTAGTGAGCCCAGGAGAAAGATGGAAGGTGACATGTCAGCGGCACAAGAAAGGCCCAAGAAGTACTGTCCATTCTGTAATACAGTGCAGCATTACCTGAATCAGTGCAGTAACTTCAAACTCTTGTCGAAGGAGCAGAAGACAGAGTGGATCAAGGTGAATAAGAGGTGCTGGCGATGCGCCCGTGATCATCAAGCAGCTAAGTGTAACCTCAAAGCCAAGTGTAAACCATGTGGGCGCCGACATCTTGAAGTTCTTCATGATGTCAATACCAGCCCAGATGCTACAGCCTCTGATTCAACCAGTGCACCAGAGGAAAGCACATGCTTAGTAAGTTCCACCTCTGAGACACTGTACGTAGACCGGCAAACCAATAGCAGTCAGGTGTTACTCAAGCTAAGTCGTGTCATCATTAGGAGCAGTACAAAGATGGTTGAAACCTATGCTATACTGGATGATGGATCAGAGCGTACCATACTTCTGCACGAAGCGGCTGATTGCTTGGGGCTGCACGGGGAAGCAGAGGACCTAGCACTCCGCACTGTCCGTCAAGATAGCTGTACCATCCATGGTGCTGCTGTGTCATTCTCCATTTCTCCTGCCTCACAGCCGAACAAGTCCTTCCAGATCCACCGAGCCTTCACAGCAAAGGAACTTGGCCTAGCACGCCATAGTTACCCGATAAGAGCATTACAGGAGCGGTACCGTCACCTTAAGCACCTGCCACTGCCAGACATAAAGGAAGTACAGCCCCTTCTGCTTATTGGGTCAGATAATCCACATCTTCTCACTCCTGTGGAGCCAGTACGTCTAGGTCCTCCAGGTGGACCTGCAGCTGTGCACACCCGACTTGGATGGACTTTACAGGGTCCATCGAGATTCCTACGTCAGCGGCTAACCCCACAGCAGTGTCTCTTCACCTCTGGGGCCTCACCAGAAGCTGAGCTCTTCAGCCATGTGGAGAGACTCTGGAAGATGGATACCTTGCCATACCGGAGTGAGCGGCTCATTACTAGGTCCCGACAAGACGCTGAGGCCATTCAGAGACTTGAGGAAAGGACAATGCGAGTAACAATTGATGGAGTAAATCGCTATGCCACCCCACTACTGTGGAAGAAGAATCTTCCCCCTCTTCGTGCTACACCAGAGGCAGTTTTGGCCCAGCTTCGTGGTACAGAGAAACGACTTGCCAGAGAACCACAGAAGGCAGCTGCCTACTCTCGGGAAATCCAAAAACTGCTGCAGGCTGGCTTCGTCACAGCTGTTGCACCGGAAGAGGCCGCAGTGAGTAACTGTTCGTGGTTTATCCCCCATCACATGGTGCACCACAACGGGAAGGACAGGATAGTGTTCAACTGTTCCTTCACCTACAAGGGTCAGAGCCTGAACGACTGCCTTCTTCCAGGGCCTACACTGGGAGCTAGCCTGTTGGGAGTCCTTCTCAGGTTCAGGGAACACCCAGTCGCCTTCAGCAGTGACATAAAGGGGATGTTCCATCAGGTCCGTCTGCTAGATGAGGACAAACCCTTTCTCTGTTTCCTGTGGCGAGACATGAAGGTAGACGAAAAACCCACCATCTACCAATGGCAGGTGCTTCCCTTTGGGACTACATGCAGTCCGTGCTGCGCCACCTTTGCACTTCAAGATCATGTCCAGAAACACACTGAGCCAGGAGAGGATGCTCGTCTGTCCATAGAACGTAATTTCTATGTTGACAACTGTTTGCAGAGCCTCCCATCAGAAGGCCAAGCCAAGGAGTTGGTGGATCGCCTGCAGTCTCTCCTCTTGGAGGGTGGATTTGAACTACAACAATGGGCTAGCAATGTCCACACGGTCATCAGCCACCTACCAGTTGAATCCCAGTCAGAGGGTAGCGTTCTCTGGCTCTCCCAGGAGTCAGCCGATCCGCAAGAGCGCACTCTAGGACTCGTATGGCACTGTAAGACTGATGCACTCCGGTACAAGCATCAGCAGAGTGTCAGTTCAGAGCCAACAATGCGCAACATTTATCGGCTGCTCGCCCAGCAGTATGATCCTCTAGGGTTTCTTATTCCATATACAACCAGGGCAAAGGTCATCGTGCAACACCTCTGGGACAAGAAAAGAGGATGGGATGATCCTCACTTACCTGAGAATCTGCTCCACGCCTGGCGTTTGTGGGAAAGTGAACTCAGCCAGCTCTCACAGATAACGCTGCCGAGATGCTACACTGACTCACGCTCGGATTGTAGTCACAGCCATCGAAGCCTTCATGTGTTCTGTGATGCCTCTGAGCGTGCCTATGGGTCTGTGGCATATCTACGGACCGACCAAGGAGAAGGAAAGGTCCAGGTGGCTTTCTTGGCTGCGAGGTCGAGAGTTGCACCCAAGAAGCAACTCTCAATTCCAAGGCTAGAGTTGTGTGGAGCCCTTACAGGAGCACAGCTGGCTTCTGTTCTGAAGAAAGAACTGACCCTTGACATCCAAGATGTGGTGTTCTGGACAGACTCGACCACAGTGCTTAACTGGCTCCATTCAGATTCATGCAGATATAAAGTCTTTGTGGGAACCAGAGTTGCAGAGGTACAAGAACTCTCTGCTGCAGCATCTTGGCGGTACGTGGACTCAGGAACCAATCCAGCAGACGATATCACAAGAGGGAAAACTGTGGCTCAGCTTGCTGGTGCGAATCGCTGGAGCCGGGGGCCACCATTTCTTCAGCTGCCACCCAGCCTTTGGCCACAAGCACCGGTGGGAGAAGCTAAGGAGGAAGTGGAGGAGCTGAAGAAGCCAGTGTTCTGTGGTCTGCTTACTGGATCCGCTAGTCCAGCGATACCTGACATCAAACAGTTCAGCACATATGAGGAACTCCTGAAAGCCACTGCTCGAGTGATGCACGGGGCGGCTAATGACACCAGTCACCCTGATGCTGATGACTTTAAAAGGGCAGAGCTGGCCCTGCTTAGACATTCTCAGATGGAGAGCTTCCCGAGAGAATTCACATTACTTAAATCAGAGAAGCTGATTCCATCCAGTAGCAGGCTAATTACCCTCACTCCTGAGTATGACAAGGCTTCTGACTTGATTAGAGTTGGAGGTCGACTCCGCAGATGCGAAGGCCTGAGCCCTGAGGTACTACACCCTGTACTTCTAGAGCCTGCTCACCCAGTTACGAAGCTTCTAATCCAGCGATGTGACAATAAGCTCAACCACCCGGGAGCTGAACGTGTTTTCGCTGAGTTGCGCCGGAAATACTGGATCTTAAGGGGGAGAGAAGCAGTCAGAAGACATCAGCATTACTGTCCCGAATGCAAGAAGTGGAGAGGTCAACCAGAGGTCCCGAAAATGGCAGATTTGCCGCCCTCAAGTTTGAGGCTCTTCCGACCTGCTTTCTATTCGACTGGAATGGACTGCTTCGGCCCTATGCTCATTAAAGTGGGTCGGCGCACAGAAAAGAGGTGGGGCATCCTTTTCAAGTGTCTTACTACTCGAGCAGCTCACCTGGATCTGCTGGTAAACATGGATGTTGACTCCTTCTTGATGTCACTCAGACGGTTCATAGCCCGTAGAGGGAAGCCGTTTGAACTCCGTTCGGACCAGGGTACTAACTTTCGAGGTGCAAGTAAGGAACTACAAGAAGCATTCATCGCCCTAACGCCAGATCTTAGACAGCAACTGGCAGCAGAACAGATCCGATTCTGTTTCAATCCCCCTAGTGCTCCACACTTTGGAGGGTCTTGGGAGAGAGAGGTGCGATCTGTGAAAACCGCTCTGCGCACCACGTTGGGAGCGCAGATAGTGTCAGAGGAAGTGCTGAGGACTGTCCTGCTTGAGGTGGAGAGTATACTCAACTCCAGGCCTTTGGGTTATGTTTCTTCAGACATCGCAGACCCAGATCCCATCACGCCCTACTCTTTGTTGATGGGGCGGCCAGATTGCTCTCTACCCCAAGTGTTCTATCCAGAATCCGAGCTGCTCAGTCGTAAGAGATGGAGACACACTCAAGTCCTGGCTGACCAATTCTGGAAGCACTTCATACGGCATTTTATGCCCACCTTGCAACCACGGCAGAAATGGCACAAGGACACAGACAACATTGCAGTTGGATCTGTGGTTCTCATTGTTGATCAGCAGACCCCACGAGCGCTCTGGCAAGTAGGAACTGTGAAAACTATCCTACCGGGGGCCGATGATCGTGTCAGAGCTGCAGTCGTTCGAGTAAAGGACCGAACTTACACTCGCCCGGTGGCCCGGCTCATCAGGTTGCCTGTTCTACCCCAGGATTCTGCTTAGGTGCAGAGGACATTCCATCAAGGTCAAATTTGTACACCAAATTTGGGGGCGGCTGTACAAAAGGGTTAGGGTTGTGTATGGGATTTCCTATGTCCCCTGAATGCACCATCGGGGTGCATGTCCGCAACTTTAGTTCAGAGACAAACGGCAGCCAAACAACGGACAGTGTGTGCGTTCATAAGACCGTAAGTTAATGTTTTACTTCACTCAGTTATGTTGGTGTTCAGCCATGAGTGTATTTGATGACTTACCAGCAGTTTCTGCTTCTGTTTAAGTGACGTTATGTACAAGTGGCAGTTCGCTAGCATAACAGATTTGTTTGCTAATTAGCTTCTAGCAGAGAGATTCGTTGTTATCGTGTTGTTGATTCTGTGCTCTGTGTAACAGATGATAAACTGATGTAAAGTTGCCTTCAGTGCATAGTTGTATGCGGTGTGTTAATGTATAATGTCTGACTTTAAGTTTATGTAACCAGGCTGAAGTATAATGTCAGCTTATTTAGCTATATACTGTACTTGAGTACACCTCAGTTGTATCTTTATGTTTATTATGTAATCTGATTCCTAATTGATTGTATTATTATGCTTTGTCTGCAGAAACCACACATACACACACACACTCTATCTCGCCCAGCTGCGGGCACATTCTCAATTGAAAATACAAAGAATGACAACTTTATTCCTGGACTCTGCCTGTTTGTTCCCCTCACATCTGAACATTTGCAAGTGTCCTGACCCGACACTCTGAAGTGATTGCTGCCAGCTCAGATTTCTTTAACCCTTCTGAACAGACTTCCTCTTTGCAATTTCGTACTCCACAAAAAGTCTCATATTTGAATGCACACATTTCTTGCTGTGGGTGGCCCTGAGGGGGGGAAACAATCTTCTTACTTTGCATTTTGCCAAATTGGACCTCAGCGGGTTTGTGCCATAACTTTTAAAGTTTTATGTCAAGTCAAAGTAAAGCAACATGTCAGTGTCTAAACAGAAAAGTGACGATTGCATCACAAATAAAGCATACAGGAAATTATATGTTATAGTCAATTTATTGTTTCGGTTCAGATACACGTGAACAGATAATGAGATTTCTTAATATACAAAGCAGATTTTAAATTTACATTGCCTCCTTTACCTTTTTGTGCTGTGTTGTGTATCACTACTTTCCCTTTCTTTTTCATTTTATGTATTTCTTTTTCATACAGTTTCATTTCATTTATTTTGGGAGCATTTTTAAACGAAAAGTCAATTCAGGTATCTGACAGTGAGAAGCAGGGATGATCCTGCTATATATTTCTCTTTTGTTGGGACTTTCAATAGAAATTCTGTAAAATTGTAGTATTTATGCATCCCATCTCTCATCATCATTTCAGTACTTGATGCATTTTTTGTTTCTTTAGCTTTCACATAAAAATAAGGAATAGCACTCACTGCCTGCTATCATGCAGCAAAATGTCAAATATGTTTAACTTTGTTTCTGTCAAATAGATGAAAGAATAGAGGCAGAAGTGTCATCAGTTTTGTCCGACAATGAAGACTAAGTTGAGTAGACAGACCCAATATGTCACTGTATACACCCGGCATTTGCAGAATCCAATTCATTGTCTTCATTGTCTGATACCTTGAAATAGTTCATATTCAGGTGGACTAAAAGGCTTGACAGCTGATGTCTGATAAATAAAAAGGGTAGAACCAGATTTTGTTCAAACGAATACAATATCAGATAATGCTGATGCATTGAAACTTTACTTCTATAGCCACAGACTTAAGAGCAGGAGAAAAAGGGTTCATTTCAATATCTTAGAAATTATTTGCATCAAACATGGGAGGTATATTAATATTTGATCAGCTACTTCTTACTCTGATCGATCATGTTTTGTACAAAGTGTCATCCTCTGGAACTGAATGTGCAAATCTAAGTCCTCTGAGAGTTCAAGGGCTTGACAGCAGTGAGTGTTTATTTTATGCCCAGAGAGGGATAAATTTAATCAAACTGAATGGGACAGATCTCTCTCCAGCTTGTGTCAAAGCCCATCCTTTCAAGGTTTTCCAGCCAACTCTGTGATTAGTTATATTGGACAGGCTGTCAATCTCTCTTTTTCTGCTCGTTATCCGCTACACTTCTCACTGCGTCTGCTGCAGATGAGGAAACCGTTTTCGTGCTGGGAATTGAGACAACTTAACCCTCTGTAGAACCTGGGACCATTTCGTGGCCTTTGCGTTTTTTAATTCCACGCCATTTCCACTGTGTTTAATGGAGTATAGCCAAATTTTCAAACATGTATTTTTTTCCCATTTTATTTTAAAATTTCAGTCTGAGTTTTTTAAATGAGCTTAAATGGCTGAATAAAAGGCATACATCCACTATCGAACCTCGTGGCCGATTTGTGCCCCATTGAAACCCATTATAAACGCTATTTTTCACGCCAGAAAAATTACGGTCAAAGGGATCGTCAGGTTTCCAGCTTAGGTTTCGTTTTGGACTACAGGCCTTAGAGTTGTAATTTTTTTATTTGTCCACCGGGTGGCGCCCTTGCTCCACATGTGACGCCTGCTGGAACATACACATGTTCTCCAGCGGCCTGCTCGAGACAGATACCCGGAAAAGGCAGACTAATTTCCCGCGTACAGCAGCAGCTTGGCCCGCTGCTCGTTCCGGACCATTTTCTGACCTTAGGTTCGCTTGAGGGTGCATTAATTTTTTTTAATCAACAGGAAATGACGTATTTGTTTTCACGTGGTAGCGGAAGTGTGTGCTGCAGACACGGGAACCGAACCATATGCTCCGGCGCTGCGCGAAACACACCCGCGGCAGAGGCACTCCTCCCCGGGGGAGCAGGAGCAGCAGCGCCGCCTGGGGACATTTTTGGCTTCTGCAAAAAAAATTAAAACCGGATCGAAATTAATGTTCGTGCCAATCTTTTGTCCATCTAAAGGCCTAATTATAATAACAATAAAATATTACTTCAAATGTTTTTTTTGGAAAATATTTTATGTTTTATGTTTTATGTTTTTGGGGCAAAAAAAGCAGTGCGCTCATGTGACGAAACCGGGATATAAAGGGTTAAAATCCGTGAAATGTAATTAAAACTTGACATGAATATTTCAAGGAGAAGTAGGTCTAAAAGATTGGCTAATTTAAAGTGGAATAAAATATTAATATATAAATTTTTTATAGCACTTTTTGGGCGTGGTCGATAGTGTGCATTTTATGAAATGCGCTCCTGGAAAAAAAATAAAAGGCGATCGAAATGACTGTTGGTGCCAATCTTTAGTCCATCTAAAGGCCTAATTATAATAACAAACAAATATTACTTCAAATGTTTTTTTTGGAAAATATTTAGTTTTTTTGTTTTTTGGGGCTAAAAAAACAGGGCGCTCATGTAATAAAACTGGGATTTAAAGGGTTAAAACAATGAAAATATAATTAAAACTTGACATGGATATTTTAAGCAGAAGTAGTTTTAAAAGATTGACTAATTTAAAGTAGAAAAAAATATTGATATATAACATTTTTAGAGCACTTTTGGGGCGGGACCATTTTTTGGTCCCAAGGTTCACGAAAGGATGGGATTTTTTAAAGTAAAGTGGAACATGCTGCATCTTTGTTGAAGATCACATTTAGTGATTTAAAATTGCAATGACAAATGTGTGAAAACTTCAATCAGCTGGCTGAAAAGGGTGATGCTTTTGAGGAAGTGATACTGATAGTGAGGTGACAGAATTGAAAGTGTGAAAGCAGAGTTGGTTATTTCAGCAAAAATATAGCCATAAAATGATTTAGTGTTGGCAGTGTGCCTTGACAATGACTGAGGCCTGACGACAACACAGTGTAGCGGTATTTAAAATTGTAATACATACGTGTGTGTGTATATAATGTCAAGCAGAAGAAATTCTTCCAAGACATTTGTACACTTATACAAGAGTGCATGGCATCCTTCCCCACTGTGCTCACCTCAGACCAGACACTATTCATACACAGAGCCTCTTCAGCTTAACCTAGGGCAAAAATATACATAAATATACATTAGCTTTAATTTCAAGACCTTTAACTTTAAAAAACAAAAACTGAACAGTACAAACCACAGGACATTTGTTTGTTCCCACATATCATTAATTGATTTACTTGTCAAAGCTTTTAGAGAAAGTTGAGTTTGAAAGTGTTCAGATAGGATCACATTATTGTACTGGTTGAACTACTTGGAGCTACATGAGTGGCCACTAACTTAAACTGATCAAATTTAAAAGACAAGTGAATTCACTGGAACTTCTCTGGGAAATACAGATTTGATTCTGTATTTCATATTTTATATTTTTCTTTACAAAAGCTACTTTGCTTAATCACTCTGAATTTGGAAACACTGCTGTGAAAATAATAATGTTCAATGATGAGACATAAGCAAACATCACAAAACAGTAACAGTAAGTAACGCAATATTATCATCAACAGTTTTTGTGATATTTTTGGCATATACATGACTTGTAAACTATTATATATTAATTAAAAAACAACACAAATAAAAACGTTGTCTAAATTGACAAATTGTTTTCTTCTTTTTCATAGATACTTGTTAAGTCTTGTTAAAATCTTGTTAAAAGCAGAATAAAATTAACAGCCAAAGAAAATGTGCCTGTAGTCAGTCGTTGTCAAGACTTCTGAAAGGTACATGGAAGTCTACAGAAAGAAAAAAAAAACATCCTGTACTGCCTTCTCCTAGAGGATTTTTTGCTGTTCTTCCCTGACAAGATCTTCCTGTAGTTTAAAACAAAAGCTATTGTTATGTCTTTCACTGGTGCTACAAGAAAAAAGAAAATAGCCTGACATATCTCCACAGTAGCAGATGCTGATTATATGTGTCAAATGAAAAACAATATTTTTGTCATATTGGCTTTATCATGCCAAACACGAGTTAGCTGGCAGAAAAATGAATGGCTGCGTGAAAATGACAGGCTGTCTATAACTTCGCATTAGGATATTTTTGGTGAAAAAACCCCCCAAAAAACCCATGTTATTATTGTCCAACAAATGCCAAAAACCTGACCTGAAAGTCTTTTTTTTCACCAAAACTACCAAACACACTGTCACCAGGGCTCGATGTCTGTGTATAAAACAAACCAGCACATAAAGCACTCTTTGTCTGTATAAATACTCATCAAAGAAGTCATAGTATTTATCAAAAAGTGCTTGAAAAGAAAGATGTTCCATCCATTAAAATATATCCACCTATTTAAAAAATAAATAAAAATCTAATTTGAATTTGGCCAATTTCCACTTCTGTGTCATATTCTTGTTCACTTCTTGTATCTCTTGAGAACTCTTCCTGAGAATCTCATTCAGACCATTTGCATGTGCACATCTCACCTCAAACTTTCACGCTGTTTTTTTCTCCACATTATGGATATTAATGCTAAATATTTCCAGCAAACTAAACTGTGGCAAGTGTCATGCTGCCATTTGGAAGATGTCAAAGTTTTTGGCAATACATCCACAATCTTTATGTGTTGGTGTCAAAATTGGCCTATTGCATCAGATTTGGGCCTTCTTTGACTCCCACAATATGAAATTCTTGAATTGGTGGTTGTGTGGAGAAGATCCAGCATGCATCACAAATGGATGAATCCTCAGGTCAGAACAGGACCTCCATGAAACAACCTGTCCAAACAGACTACAATGAAAACACTTGATTTTAGCGGTTTGTGAGTTCACCTCAGATGACTTGCAGAGAAGAAATAAGCATAAATATTCTTTATGCCAGCTGGACATTATGTGCAATGACCGAGAAAAAAAAATCTTCCTAACAAACAAAAAGTCACATAAATGTTGATATAATTTCATATACTTAAATAATCCCATTCACATAGCTAACTGCACAATATTGAGTTTTAATTAAGCATAAATGAAAAGTCCAATGAGTCTCAGTTGGGACAGATAATAGTTGTTTCTAATATACAAGAATATACATACATGTACTTTGCTCCCCAATAGGATTTTTTTTTAAGTTTAAATATGGCAATAAAATTATAAATTACAGGACTGAACCAGTGAGCTTAAAGTGCCTTGTTTTGGTGTACTGTTTCAATTTTGATGTTTTATTTTGGCTTTGGATGTAGTCATTAATCTGAAAGGACACACTGCTCATGAAGCAAAAGTTGAAACTGAAAACGGCTCTACTCCCAAAAACATTCTCACCTCCATCCATACAAGCTGGGTGTCACAGATGTTCAGCTTAAGACTTTGTTTTACAAAAGTTCATTGCTATCCTGACAATCATCAGGCCATTTCATTCTGCCTGCAACTGGAAACCATCAATGTGTGAAATTACCCAGAGAAGATTTCAAGCTGAAATGCACAAGATATTTTACATACATGAATAACTGAAGCAAAAGACAGCAACAACATTGATAAATAAAAAATAAAACGTCACTTTCTAAAAACACTGATACAACCACTGCATTTTTGTTTCGTTTTTTGTTTTTCTCGTATCGGTGAGCTCCTCCATTGCCAATGACTTGCTCACCTTTTGTGGTTGCTATTCAGATGTTGTTAGTCTCACCCTACGGCTATATGTTGTGTGTTTTAAGGCAGATGGCTCATCAAGATGAGTGCCAAGAACCCAGGGAAAGGTATGACTAACAAGCAAACTCCTATCAAGAATGTACATATTATATAGAAATCAAAAAATCAGATATTACATTTAAAAAAGTTATGTTTTAAATTAAAAACATTTTATCTTCATTACTTTTGTGCAGCTTAAAAGTCAGGAGTAACAGCATAGTGTTAAATTAATAATTCCAAATATTTTTTTAATGTTTGCATTTGACAGTTTTTATCATTTTCTCTTTGTCACTCTTTGGCTCTGGTTCTCTTTCAAACTTGCTCTCAGCTAGAGAGATCTCTGGAGCTGCTCTTTCCTGGCTTGCTCCTGCACACCTGCAGCTCATCTCTCTTATCAGTATGGGGAACTGTGACGGTGATTCTCTGACAGACTGTTGTCTCCACTTTAGCGGTAATTTGACTAAGTGTGTATTATTAAGACTTCTGTAACATTCACAAAGTAATTCCTGTTTCTTATCTGCTTCCTTCTAATACTCTAGAATTCCTACCTCTTCCTAAACCTGCCTGTTGCTCTTCTCTGGAGCAAAACAGCCACAGCACCAGTACTGTCACTGCACTGTACATGTTTGACACTCTCGTCGGAAGCACAGACCTGCCTGGAACGCATCTGCCTGTCCACTGTCCACTGAGTCGCCTTTTCACTGTCTCTGAGCTTCGGCATCTCTATCTCTCAGTTCAACATTCTGCCTGGACAAGTAAGACTACAAAGACTTTTCAAAGACTTAAATGTATTTCTTCCCACTTCTCTGAGCCCCACTATTGCAGCTACTTTCATCTGAATAAGATCAGCTCTTTATTCACTCAGGTTAGCTGTAAATAAACTCGTTTCAACCTCTTTAGTTATCTTTTGCTGTCCAAACTCTGGAAAAACTTTGTGTGTTTCATATCACATCAGGGAATGACTTGATAATTTGTCCATGGTTGTTCTCCATGAAGTTATTTTAACCACTTGGATATGGTCTGATGGTCTGAGGCCGATATGCTTAAAACATTACGACTGAAATAGGTGAAATTGGAGTTGTGGAGAGGTTGATTTTTTTATTTGTGTTAGCTTATTTTGAGTGTGTGAGGGGTCCAAAATAAATTCAAGCTTGTGCACACAATTCCTGTTTTTTTAAAGTTAATAAAGATACATGCGGTATAATCTTTCCACCCTGTAAAACTAAGAGTTAAAAGATATCATTAAAAGCCCCAAATTACCATGACATCAACGTCCATGTTGAGTATATGCAGGCTTCTGATCATAACTGTATATCAAAGTTCCTTTAATGTATCCTTCCCCATGCCTTTGTTATGATAGAGCAGCTTAAAATAGAAGTCGCTGCAGGTGAAGGACAGCATGTTGGAGAAAACCTGCAAACAAGACAACACTCAGCACGAAACTCACAATTGGACTGAAGTCTATCTTGCAATTTCACAGCAGTGAAAGCATTTACTGCTACTACTCTGCAGTAAATGTTGCGTAAATCCAACTTTTTTTTTTTTAACAACAGATACACATTTAGGTAAAACGCTACTCTGATGGACAGCTATCTGTAGGCAGCTTAAGATAAAAGTGAATCTAGTGTTCAACCATAGTAATGTGTGTAAATTATTTAGTAGTATAAGCCTTTATGAAAACATGGTACAATGTATAATTAATGTAGATCTTTATGAATATGCTTTTCATGTAAATATAGCAGACATGTCTTGAATAAATTCTTTCCTGTTTGAAAATATGGAAATACATATTTTATAGCCACCTGAATCTAACAAGACATTCAAACCTTCTTTTTGGGAAATGATGAAGTGCTAAGGGTCATTTGAATAACTGAATCCATTAAGCCAAGACAGTTACCAGAGAGTCTGATAGAAACCACAAATCAACACGTTGATGAAGATGTTCGGTTTCTAGTGGAGGATGAATTGCTGTTCTGAGTTAGCAAAACTTTTCTCTTTCACTCTCAGAAAAAGACATTTTCTTACTTGTCATTTTCATATTTATATTAAGAGTTAAGTACAAATATTTTTAAGTGTAAGCATGTGGAAATGTAGCTATTAATTAATTTAAAAACTGTGTCAATTAATAATAATGGATTGTGTTTATATAGCGCTTTTCTAGATACTCAAAGCGCTTTACAATTCTACTATTCATTCACTCTCACACACTGGTGGAGGCAAGCTACAGTTGTAGCCACAGCTGCACTGACAGAAGTGAGACTGCCCTATCGCACCAACACCAGTAGGCGGTAGGGTGAAGTGTCTTGCCCAAGGACACAACAACCAGGACAGACAGAGCTGGGGATCGAACTGGCAACCTCCCAGCTACAAGATGAGCTTCCCAACGCCCTGAACCACAGTCGCCCCGAGTGTAATTAAAACAATTAGAGTGTAATTAAAACATTAAAAGGTTTTAAAATAAGCTCTAAATATGACCAGGATTCTCTATGCTAGCATAGAGCATGTGATATAATAATTTATCTTTTTTTTTTTTCCACTGCAAATCTTATGATGTGCAAATACATTTTCAGCCAACAGTCCAAGACCAAAGGACACCACAGAAATAGTTACTGACCTGATGTAAACAGAAAGATGATTACATAAAAGAACAAGCAACCAATTCCCCAATCTGGTTTGGCCTTGTGTTTTTAGGCAGGGAATATCCACACCAGGTCCTGGGAGCACAACTACAACCTCAAAATCAGTAAAAGAAATCTGTAGATTTCTTCCTTTATACATATACATATAAAGGATTACAGTTTAACTAACACACACACACACACACACACACACACACACAAAAGCTTTCAGAAAGAATTTAAAATGTGATTTAAAATTGCAATGACAAATGTGTGAAAACTTCAATCAGCTGGCTGAAAAGGGTGATGCTTTTGAGGAAGTGATACTGATAGTGAGGTGACAGAATTGAAAGTGTGAAAGCAGAGTTGGTTATTTCAGCAAAAATATAGCCATAAAATGATTTAGTGTTGGCAGTGTGCCTTGACAATGACTGAGGCCTGACGACAACACAGTGTAGCGGTATTTAAAATTGTAATACATACGTGTGTGTGTATATAATGTCAAGCAGAAGAAATTCTTCCAAGACATTTGTACACTTATACAAGAGTGCATGGCATCCTTCCCCACTGTGCTCACCTCAGACCAGACACTATTCATACACAGAGCCTCTTCAGCTTAACCTAGGGCAAAAATATACATATATATATATTAGCTTTAATTTCAAGACCTTTAACTTTAAAAAACAAAAACTGAACAGTACAAACCACAGGACATTTGTTTGTTCCCACATATCATTAATTGATTTACTTGTCAAAGCTTTTAGAGAAAGTTGAGTTTGAAAGTGTTCAGATAGGATCACATTATTGTACTGGTTGAACTACTTGGAGCTACATGAGTGGCCACTAACTTAAACTGATCAAATTTAAAAGACAAGTGAATTCACTGGAACTTCTCTGGGAAATACAGATTTGATTCTGTATTTCATATTTTATATTTTTCTTTACAAAAGCTACTTTGCTTAATCACTCTGAATTTGGAAACACTGCTGTGAAAATAATAATGTTCAATGATGAGACATAAGCAAACATCACAAAACAGTAACAGTAAGTAACGCAATATAATTAAAACAATTAGAGTGTAATTAAAACATTAAAAGGTTTTAAAATAAGCTCTAAATATGACCAGGATTCTCTATGCTAGCATAGAGCATGTGATATAATAATTTATCTTTTTTTTTTTCCACTGCAAATCTTATGATGTGCAAATACATTTTCAGCCAACAGTCCAAGACCAAAGGACACCACAGAAATAGTTACTGACCTGATGTAAACAGAAAGATGATTACATAAAAGAACAAGCAACCAATTCCCCAATCTGGTTTGGCCTTGTGTTTTTAGGCAGGGAATATCCACACCAGGTCCTGGGAGCACAACTACAACCTCAAAATCAGTAAAAGAAATCTGTAGATTTCTTCCTTTATACATATACATATAAAGGATTACAGTTTAACTAACACACACACACACACACACACACACACACACACACACACACACACACACACACACACACACACACACACAAGCTTTCAGAAAGAATTTAAAATGTGATTTAAAATTGCAATGACAAATGTGTGAAAACTTCAATCAGCTGGCTGAAAAGGGTGATGCTTTTGAGGAAGTGATACTGATAGTGAGGTGACAGAATTGAAAGTGTGAAAGCAGAGTTGGTTATTTCAGCAAAAATATAGCCATAAAATGATTTAGTGTTGGCAGTGTGCCTTGACAATGACTGAGGCCTGACGACAACACAGTGTAGCGGTATTTAAAATTGTAATACATACGTGTGTGTGTATATAATGTCAAGCAGAAGAAATTCTTCCAAGACATTTGTACACTTATACAAGAGTGCATGGCATCCTTCCCCACTGTGCTCACCTCAGACCAGACACTATTCATACACAGAGCCTCTTCAGCTTAACCTAGGGCAAAAATATACATAAATATACATTAGCTTTAATTTCAAGACCTTTAACTTTAAAAAACAAAAACTGAACAGTACAAACCACAGGACATTTGTTTGTTCCCACATATCATTAATTGATTTACTTGTCAAAGCTTTTAGAGAAAGTTGAGTTTGAAAGTGTTCAGATAGGATCACATTATTGTACTGGTTGAACTACTTGGAGCTACATGAGTGGCCACTAACTTAAACTGATCAAATTTAAAAGACAAGTGAATTCACTGGAACTTCTCTGGGAAATACAGATTTGATTCTGTATTTCATATTTTATATTTTTCTTTACAAAAGCTACTTTGCTTAATCACTCTGAATTTGGAAACACTGCTGTGAAAATAATAATGTTCAATGATGAGACATAAGCAAACATCACAAAACAGTAACAGTAAGTAACGCAATATAATTAAAACAATTAGAGTGTAATTAAAACATTAAAAGGTTTTAAAATAAGCTCTAAATATGACCAGGATTCTCTATGCTAGCATAGAGCATGTGATATAATAATTTATCTTTTTTTTTTTCCACTGCAAATCTTATGATGTGCAAATACATTTTCAGCCAACAGTCCAAGACCAAAGGACACCACAGAAATAGTTACTGACCTGATGTAAACAGAAAGATGATTACATAAAAGAACAAGCAACCAATTCCCCAATCTGGTTTGGCCTTGTGTTTTTAGGCAGGGAATATCCACACCAGGTCCTGGGAGCACAACTACAACCTCAAAATCAGTAAAAGAAATCTGTAGATTTCTTCCTTTATACATATACATATAAAGGATTACAGTTTAACACACACACACACACACACACACACACACACACACACACACACACACACACACACACACACACACACACACACACAAAAGCTTTCAGAAAGAATTTAAAATGTGATTTAAAATTGCAATGACAAATGTGTGAAAACTTCAATCAGCTGGCTGAAAAGGGTGATGCTTTTGAGGAAGTGATACTGATAGTGAGGTGACAGAATTGAATCCTTTTAGTGAACAGTACCAAATCCCGGATACCTTTTATCTGTAGCTTTTGTTTACTCATATGTTACAAAGGTGTTCTTGACTGTGGAAACCTTAAACAATTTTGTACAGCGATAGCTTTTTAAAATCCTTCCAAATAATATTTCTACTTTAATCACATAACTACAATCATCCTGATTTTTATAATAACGCCATTTTGTTACACATTTCTATCACACTTTTCTTTTCTTTCCTCGTACCAATGGCAAAAAATACTTAGACACAAATACTGGAAAAGCTTTCAAGACCTGGTTATTAAATGAGTCACTATGAGAATGAGGAGTTATTTTAATTTGTGGCAAACACACAGGGAAATAAACAATGCGAGAACGGGGAAAATGAATCAGTGCCCCGCAACAGTGCCCATTGCTCTTGTTCCAGCTCCTAGACATTGATTTTAATTTGACCTTAACATTAAACAGCTTTGGCTGACTAGGTCTTTCTTCCGATCTCTGTTCGTCTTTCTCTTTTATCTCTCGGTGGGACATGGCTCAGGTTCAGTCATCCAAAAGCTTAAAGCAGCAGAGCTTGTAAGCTCAGGGTCTCGACTCAATGAAAGACACCAGAGCATTATAGCAAAATATTCAGAATAGCATTTGCAGCAGGCACAGTTACTGTGACTGAGGTATTGGTAGTAAGCTTGTTGCTTCCACAATGGGCTTTTACATTGATTGTACTGGTTCATTTTACTGGTGTTTCATGAAAGTGGTGCTCCTTTCATGTTTGCAGGTCCTTCGCAGCTTCATTAACAATTTTTTAAATGTTGCACCAATTCATTTACTAAATAAACTATTTCATAATGTGAAAAAAGGGTATTAGAGTATCTGGTCTTTGCCTCCAACATGTTCCACGTGCTGAGCTGTCTGTGCTGCTGTGCACAGTTGGTTCATGCATAATAACAAAACAGCATGAAAAGGCTAACCATGTCATTTTAAAGCATGTGTGCAAGCATACCACATGAGGTGTGATAACTTTCTTGAATTTCTTTTCTTTCTCTCCTGTGTCAGGAGGGGATGTTATTACCACATGTTTTTTCTGATGACATTATTGATAAACTACACAGTTGCTGACGTAATTCTAGATTCTCAGTGGAGCAGTAAATCAGTACTAGCATTATCATTTATTTAGAAAGAGAAAAAAAACAAATACCGTCTCTTGTTATTTCTAGTAATCTAAGAGGAAATGATACCACTCAAAAATGGGCAGATCTATTAGATTAAAGAACTTTTAATCTAATAGATCTGCCCACTGAATGCCCTCTCTAGCCAGCACACAGCTGTGCATAAAAAGGTCCACAAGCACAAAACAAGTTAAGAAGGTAAAAGTGTTGGGCACAAAACAGGATTGAATTTGACCAATCTTTAGTCAGCACTTTGAAATATATGTAAATGTAAATGTGGATGTGTGATATAAGTTATTTATTAAAACACTATTTCCAAGATTATTCAAAAGTTTATTCAGCTACTATCATTTTCACTTATATCTATATGTACAGCAAAAACTCCACTCCAGGCGTTTTTCTTATGAAACACAAATCAAACAACTCATGCCCATGTATGCAAACAAAACATTTGACAAATTCCCAGTGTCATGCACACAGACACAGTTAAGTGAAGATACCTAGCGAATGTTGCCAATTTTGCAACCCAAGGGCTACCAAAATAAGTCCTATAGTGATAAATTTTTTGATTTCCAAAAACAATTACTAAATTAACTTCACTGATACTTACTACTTACGCAGTATGAATGTGCCCACCTGTAAAGCTTGTGAAGCTTGCAACACAAATGACAGGATCACATCCTTTGTGTGTATTAGCGATTATCTCTTCACCATGTCATCTGTGATTTCTTGTCTATTTCATCATTACATACATACATTACATACATCATTTGTGTGCATTTTCAGTCTCCCTTTCACAGCTACCTCCTCAGGTATATTACTTCCCTTTTTACACTGTTTTTCCTGCTTATGTGTTTGTCTGTCCTACCCAGATTAGTTTCTCCTGGATGCCATTTCCCAATGAGTTCCCTGTGTATTTATAGCTCAGCCCTCCTGGTTAGTTATCAGTCTTTCTGCTTTGCAGCATCCCTCCCTGCATGTATCCATGTTTATCCCTCAGTTTGAGTTTCTCCACATGACAACTTACATTTAAGGCACATGACACATCATTGTATACACAGAGTGCTTATTAAGAAGTGTGTTCTGGTCGACCACCTCGAACACCTGAGGTTGTTGTCTCATTCCCTGAGCCAGAGGACGGCTAGAGAGGGTCAGAGCAATGATACTAGTAAAGTGTGGTGACCCTCTTTTATAGAGAGGGTCACCAAGAGAGGGAATTGTGGGATTGGACAAGTTATTTTACTGCTATTTTATTATCAGTACTATCATTGCATTATAACCACGTAACAAGCATTGCATTAAAGCATTTATTGAAGCTGTTAAAATTACATTAAAGTCTGTATTACAGGTGGTATCATAATCATATAATAATCTTTCATTGCAGGAGCAACTGTAATCATTTTATACACATTGCATTTTGGTGCTTATTAAAGAGTTGAAGCTTGGTCAGTTAATTGATGGTCAGAAGCTTCGATGTCCGGCCGATCTATTGAGCAAAGTGGCTTAGAGCTATGGAAAGATTGCATTCACGCTTACAATACATATATCACATATAATCTAGAAACAGGCCTGAATAAAGGCCTGAGTGTATTCAGCAACCTGCTGCGTTGGAGTTTGCTTGGTAACAGATGACTCAGAATAAGTCAGGAAGTGTGCTTCTAAAATGTCTTTGTATCCTCTGTAAAGTGTGCATTTTTTGGTGGTTATTTTGAGGAGCTGTCTGGATGAGGCTATTTGAATAACCAGGTTATTCTTTGTTGTCTTTTATTCATTTATAATCTTAATATTAAGCTTTGAGTAGTGTCATTCATTTACAGCATTTATTCAATATATTACATATATAGTTTTAGTGGATTGTTGCACATATGAGAGTGGCCTCTGTCTGCTTGTGCGCTCTAGTAGGTGAGGTGAGAGGTGAAACAAAGTGCAGTTGAGGTCGGGAGACATATACACACACATCTTAGGCAGATTCATTTCTAGGTAAAAGTTCAGACATATTTTTCTTGCAACTGCATTTTGAGTCTGCAGAATTGACAGTTTTTGTTGCAGAGCATGCCCTGAGGTTTTGGAGAAGCGAGAGCGAGACGAGCTACGGGAAAGGCACCTGGCATGGAGATGGAGGTGATGTTCTTTTCACTGTGTCAAAAGTCGTCACCAGAACATTTGTGGTTTTGAAACTTATGCATTTATTGTATCTGCTTGACGCATGAGGGGGCGTCATAAACATTCCCTGATGGTATAAAAACAACTGATTGTGTATTGTTCGAGTGAGATCGATGCTGTCTGCGTACAGTGTTCATCTCCCACACGTGTGTTCATTAAAATCATCGTTTGACCGACTCTCCTGGACCAGTGTTGTGATTTTGAATCCCTCCTGTATCCCTCCTCAATATTTGAACCCTTAACAACTTATTTAGTTATTTGTTGTTCCTTTGGTTCATCCGTGTTGGACTTTCCTGCCTGTGCCCTGCAGCACCTTTTATTAATTTTTGTCTGTAAAGATTTACACATTTACAAGAGTTTTCATCTCACCTAAACATCCTGAGTCCACACAGGAGTCCTCACGTCGAAATGATGATCTCAGTGCTCAGTCAAGAGATGGCAATCGAAAAACAACACTTAACACATACAGAGCAGGAATGACTCAGGTTGAAGGTATCAGTTTCCTTCACTGTAGTGCTTTCCAAGATTACCATCCAATAAAGAAGGGCAGAGTAGCCACACACAGACGTGGCTGCACAGTGGCGCTAAACCTAACAGATTACCAGCCTACTGTTTTGCTTTACTGCACTGTATGATGCACATTTAAGATGACAGAAGCCTTTAAATTGTGGTATTAAGAAAATGCTCACAAACCGATCACTATTTTCTTTCATTTTTGATCACCCACTGGACTATAAATATGTGCCTACAATCACAGACTGGCAAGAGAATGGTCACATATGCATCAGAATCACTTAAACATTTAATATACCACTAACCTGGTCTTTGTCGAAACATCAAAAGAGACCCTCCCAGACAGACAAGAGAACCATCAATAGCCCGATGTTGTTATCCCTTATTGAAGGAGTATCTGAAATTTGTGTATTAGATCCCTGTAAACTTCAAGCTGTGTAAAACTTTGAGTCAAAAGCTTGCCCAACCTAGTGTACACAATTCATTACAATAAGGAAAGCACAGACGTAGAGCTTTGTCTCTGCACATTTCCTGAAACATCCAAGAAGAATTAGGTGATATAGGTCTGCTGATCCCACTTACAAGAATGCAGTTGGTTGCAGGATCTAAACTATCAAAAATGTAATCATGCTAGAAGCACACGTTTATGCACATACAGAGTGAATTACTCTGTAAATTGGGAGAGAAAACAACTATAATGGCAACAAACAAGAGTCCCGACTCCAGTAGCAGTTATCCAACATCTCGATAGAGAAGAGGCACTATTTGAAGACACAGTGGTATGTGCACATTTTGGCTAAGGAAGAGTGCTAGTTGGAAAGGAAATAGAAGACATTTGCACTCACACTGTCAAAAAGGCCTTTTATTTAATTCTCCTTGTTGTTTAATCCAAATTACAAACGAAAAAGTTCTTTTGGAATTGTACCTGCTGCTTCAGGGTTGTTATGCTGTACAAGGCTCAATCATCTTATCCCAATTATTTTTTGGCATAGACAGTATGGTGTCATTTTTGTGGGCTGCAGTCACAAAGGGACTCATTCCTTGAAAAAAGAGATTACAAAATGGAAAAAAATAATTCTGCTCTTCTCTGTTACAAGCTGACATTACTTAACAAAAGGCTCGATATTGTCATGTTATGTCTTTATGTAAGCTCTCAAATATAACATATATTAAAGTACAAGCTATATTTTGCACACAATGTTCTGAATGTGTTCTGTGACCATGACAGATAGATAACTTGTCTGTATAAATATTCTAGGCTTACAATCCCTCTCTGTTGTCAGAATGCTTGCAGGTTGCTCCCATGTTGCTGTACTGTTGCTTGACCCCTGGGCAAAGGTCAATGAAAGAAAACCTGGTTGTGCATGCCAAAAGTTATTTCTGATTTCTGCAACAAGCTTAGCATCTGATGAGGATATCCAGGAATGACTAGAAGTGGAGTTTGAGGTGGACAGTGACTGATCATCTTGGAAAAGTGCATTTCCAACCTTTACCTTTGTAGTGAAAGAAAATCTGTATTAGATTGACAACAGTGCCAAAAGTAGTGATTAGCTTAGCAAATAGATTGAAATAGATTTGTGAGCGTGGAACCAGATCTTGTGAAGAAATTCCCAAAGAAAAGGTGGATTCATGTCTCCAAATCTGGGTTATAAGAAGGAAAAATATCAGTGTAATGCATACTCTGTAAAACGTTCTGAGTGTAGTTGTAAGGAAAAAACAGATCAGAAAATAAAAATGTCAAAAAATCACCTGAAGGCATCACATGTAATGCAGAACTTAGGGATAAAAACGGAAACTAATGAAAAGGCTCTCCTTAGAGCTTCAGTTTGTTACAGTGAATCATGGCCTTGACTGTGCCCCTGTAATGCCTCCTACTTGACCCTGACCTCCACTGCCATCATAAAACAAAGATGGACAGAGCACGACGCCAGCAGACTCTTCCAACGATTCATTACTGACCACAGCTGACCACCAGCGTTTTCACATCAACAAGCTGACTCACTGGGAAGGAAAACCACTTCCATGTCAGAGTTTGCTACACATAACCCATCACAAAAGACAGTGTAGGGACCCTCCAGCTGCCTCTCCAGCTACTACTAATGTTTTGAACTTGGCTAAAATTGAAGAAGCCATGACTTGCCATGATATATCCAAGCTACAGCATCTTTGCCAAAACCCCCGACATCAACCATGTATCAAGCTCCTGCCAGAGAAAGAGATGGCTCCAGAACAGGACGATATGACCTGGAAATCTGTTTCAAGTGCTTTCAAAAGGGACAGTGGGCTGGAGACTGCCTCAACAGGGAACAACATTGCTGATGACAAGCATGGTGAAGCTGATTGAGGATGAGGAGAGGCACGGGAGAAAAGTCCAGCTACTCTGACACAGCTGACGCTTGAAGTTGACAGTATTACACCCAGAGCACACGCACAGGATAGTAACGATCCTGTTCTCACACTAGTGACACAAGCCGATGATAAATCTTTCACTTTTCAGTGGCATCTATGAAAGAAAACTTTACTGTACCACTTATGTGCAGTGATGACTCAGGGAAAAGTGAACTTAATGAATGGATTTTTACTCTTTGTTCATTTAGGTTTTATCTAGTCTGCTGTTTAGTTATCATCTTAATTTTAATCTGTCAAACTGGTTAAATCTGAAGGGTTTGAGCCTTAGCCATTTTAGCCATCATAAGTGTGTTCTCTTGTAATAGCTGTATTGAGTTTTCCTGTGGCACATGCCCTCAATGAAAAATAATAAAAAATCAGTTATTAATTAAAACTAAAAATTAAAAGAGAATTAGAAAATACAGAACTATAATAATTCTGACTCTCTCTCTCTCTCACACACACACACACGCGCCCCCCCCCCCCCACACACACACACACACACACAGTGCATGTAGTCTGGCTCTTTGCAATGCACCTCACATATCTCCGTGGGAGTAGATAGTGACTTTGACAAACAGACCTACAAGGACGAATTCAGAAATTAATGCCTTACTATCACACGCTTCTTCTGGTCAAACATAAATGTGCAGCTATCATCGACACAGTTTAAAATGTTTAATGTATCAAATCTGGTCCTCCCATATTGCTCTCAACGGATAACAGTAACATGGGGAGGTTTTGGCCCTTTTCCATGTCAAATACAATATAGTCCTGCTTGGCATAGCAAACACCACTATACAAAAGCTGAAATATTTTACACTCTCTAAAAGGACGAATTCAAATATGGACTCTTTACTCTTTTCTAATTTAAGGGTGCTCTCCTCATCCTGATGTTTCAGTGCTTATGAAATCGTGTTTGGGAGGTTCCAAGAGATTGGGGTGGGATCTGTTGACCTCACACTGACCACTGTGAAAGGGACATTTGGAGATACTGCAAAACTTTGGCTTTTGTGTTATCCCAGATTCACAGAAAGGTAAAGGAAGTTGTCCCCCACTCTGAATAAACATCAACTTATTCTGGCAAACATCAAGAGCAGGTGGGAACAATGAAAGTTCTCTGCTGCACCAAAAAACCAGGGTAGCCAAAAAAGTCTCACCTTTGCTTTGTTGCTTCAGTGGTGAAGGAGGAGTGCTGATTGAGCTCTGCTGGTGCTCCTGAACTCCAGTCACTGGGCAACAGAGGAGCAAAGGGTGACAAACTGAATTGCTTCCGTACACGATGGCAAAACAAAGGGATTAATTCTCTTTTTTGTCCATACCGCAGTCTGACAAACGCAAACAAAACCAGGCATGAACGCTAATATGCGGTCTTATTATCACCAGTGTTATAATTGTGAATACTTATGTATTCAGTGAGTGATGAAAAGAGAGGGAAGCAATGTAATTTTAAATCTTTCTGCTCTGTGTCAAGCTTACCTTATTGACGACTTTATTATGTCACATTCTCTCTCTATACAATCTTTCACGTATACCACATGTTGATGTACAAACTATCAACAATGTTTTGGATTTAGTCTGTGAACAGGACAGATAGATAACTTGTCTGTATAAATATCATAGGCTTGTTGTCCCTCTTTGTCAAAAAATGCTGTCGATACAGTTATTTGAACCCTTTGCAAAGGGACAAAGGTAACCTGGTTGTTCATACATAACTTTATTTCAGATTTTCACAGTATTGCAGAATGAGAAAAATACAGGGTCTTGATTTTTTTACATAAGCTTAGATAAAAGACTTAATTTTGCCATACTGCAGTGGCATGTTTCCCTTTCTGTCCTTGATGGGTTGTTTTTTTTTCTTTATTTCAGGCTTAAGTAAAGAATCTGGCAGTAAAAAAAAAATCTTTCATTCCTTTCTTATATTTGTGCAGTGTCCAAATACAGTAGTGTGAAAAAGTGTTTGTCCCATTCCTGATTTCCAGTTTTTTCTATGTTTGCAGAGGTGGGAAGTAACAAAGTACAAATACTTCATTACTGCACCATACTAGTAGAATGTTGAGCTATCTGTGTTTCACAGGGAGAGAAAAGAAAAAAGAAAAAGAGCAAACTACACTCAGAGATGCAAAAGATTAGAAATGCAGGACAGGAGAGGAAGAAGAGAGATTATATTTAAAGGTAAGAACTGCTCAGTGGTGTTTGATAAATGGAAATGTAAAGCTTACATGTAAGTCCTCGTGTTTTTAAATCAGATATTGTGTCTGTACATGTGAGACTGAAGTAAAGTTTGCATTATTATTTGTTATTATTTTATTATTACTTTAATATAGCACGGGGTTAGTTAGCTTTGCACCAAAAAATTAATGTCATGAAAAGAGATACTGTTTACTTTCTTACTTTGAGCACATTTCAGACCGTGCACTGTTTTTACTTTTACTTATCTAAAGAAGATGAATCAGTACTTCAACTTTTACTGGATTATTCTTCAACACCAGTATCTGTATTTCTACTTAAGCCCTGAATGTCTGTACTTTTGATATGATCCAAAACACACCAGAAATTCCATCCCCGGATGGCTTAAGAAAAATAAAATGCAGACTTTGGAGTGGCCTAGTCAAAGTCCTGACCTGAATGTGACTGAGATTTTGTGGCATGACCTTAAAAAAGTGGTTCATGCTCAAACCCACTAATGTGGTTGAATTAGAATAATTCTGCAAAGATGAGAGGTCCAAAATTCCACCACAGGGCTGTAAAAGACTCATTTCCTGTCACGACCTGCAGGATCAGCAAGGTGCTGATCAGAATCTCTCCACTCCTAGCCCTCCTTCTCTTTTCTTTTTCCCTCTCTCTTTCTCTCCCTTGTTTTGCCAGGGCGGAACTCATGGCGGGTTCACGCCCTCGGTCCATGCCTTCCTGGATTGTGAACACCTGGGCCTCATCAGACCAGCTGGTATATTAGAAGGAGGAGATCAGCTGTTCAACGCTGGATTGTTGTGAAGGCTCTAGTCAGTACGCGTCTAGCTCAAGTTTTCTGTGCCTCCGTCTCAGAGACTTAACGAATGTTTCTTTGTTCCTAGATTCCCCGGACCCGGGTTTCCCCGTGTGGAGTGTGGAAGGAGTGACTGGTTGCTAGCGGACAAGAGAGAGATTGAACTGAGCGCGTGTGTGATTTCCCCGTTTTCCCTGGAGCCCCGGACCCCTGCCCCTCACGTCTTGTATATAGCACTAACCCCGCACTGTCTGTACATACACTTGGTGAAGATCTGTAAATAAACAGTCTCTGTTTAAACGCTACTCAGGAGTCCTGCGAGTGGATCCTCTAAGCAACCCATGACATTTCCAGTTACTGCAAACAGTTGATTGCAATTGTTGCTGCTAGGGTGGCCCAAGCAGATAGGAGGTGTGGATGATCTGATAGAGGCGGTTTCTCTTCTCGCTAGTGAAGTAGATTTTTTTAAGGAGTTTGTTTTTTTCGAGGTCGCGGATGACGTCAGGAGAAGGTGATTGGTCACTTGCAATGTTGAACCTGGAACAACATTATTTATGATGACGAGGGAACAACACCAACACAAGGATATCAGATTGTCCCAAACCACATCTCAGCTGTTTGTGGAAGTAAAATACGTCCGCACATGACTTCAATTACGCTCAGCCATTTTTGTGAGTGCGCATGCCAAGGGGCTGCGAGACATTTATACAGCCTATCGCACATGACTATGAAAGGCGGAAGAGGAAGTAGTTCCTTTGAATGTAGACAATCCGAATGTTATAGTTTCTTTCCACTGTGTTCCTGTTAATGATAAACTACAAATTTACTCTAAATTATTAAAATATCGATATTTTAATGTGAGAATAGATTCTAGAACATAAATGATTGGTATCGGAGGAATCGATATTTCAGGATCGATCCGCACATCACTAACGAGAACAGAAACCGCTTCTGTCCGCCAATCCATGAACTTGAATTCTTTGAATTTCAGGATACCTTTCTTCAATAAACGGTAAGCATTTTACATATTGTCCTTACAGAGGTGATTTCTCTTCTCGCAAGTGAAGTAGATTTTTTGAAGGCATTTGTTTTTTTCAAGGTCGCGGATGACGTCAGGAGAAGGTGATTGGTCACTTGCAATGTTGAACCTGGAACAACATTATTTATGATGATGAGGGAACAACACCGACACGAGGTTATCACTTTTTCACACGGGCCATGTAGGTTTGGTTTTTCACACGTAACAATAAATGCTTCCATTTAGAAACTGCATTTTGTGTTCATTTGTGCTATATTTGTCTAATACTTAAATTTGTTTGATGATCTGAAACACCTAAGTGTGACATACACTCAATAAATAGCAAATCAGGATGAGAGCACACCACCAATTGTTTCACAGGGTCTAGCAGCATGATCATAAACTGTGAAAATATAGTTAAACATCACTGAATCAGTGTGTGTGTGTTTTTTTTTAACATTTCTGAACAGTATCTATTTCCACTTTCACTGATTACGTACTATACAGGTTCTCACAAAATCAGATAAATAGATAAATGAATGCATTGTGCAGCTACTATATTCATGCACTGTGGAAAGATATGTGAGTTTATATAGTTTCATACAACTCCATACAACTTTAAACATAAAGCACTACCAACTCCAGGGAGCTAATTTCAAATGTGTCCTTGGTTTAGAATCTCTGCAGGAGCTCAGTGGAGTACTGGGGTTTGGTCCTATTTGAGAAATTAACACAGTCAGCATGCAGTGATGGAAGGGAAGTATAACTATAACAGTTTCAGTAAAACTCTGGGCACCCAGTAGCTCTTTCCGCTGAGATACTCTCTGGCAGATTTAACAACAGCTTGAAGTCACAGGGTACTTGAAAGGATGGCTATGTTGTTTTTGCTTTTTTTTAAATGAATGAACAACAACAAAGCTTTAAGCTCTATATGGGTAAAATGAAATACCATATAAAAGCATACCAAATGTTGTGTAATATAATGAATGCCATAATATAGGGAATATTAAATGGGAAGACAAAATATTCAGGCAGGTAATCTACTCCTAAAATAGGACTTTAAATAAAAGAGCAGTGATTACATCACTTCTCTAACCACCACCTTTTTGAAGTTTGTCCAAGGATGACCTACAAAAAACGACCATTTGGAAACATGCTGTGATGTGTTTTTACACAGCGCAGAAGAAAACTTGCCCTGCATGCCAAATGAATTTCACAAGTTCACATTTCAGGACTCCCTTCCCAGTAGAGGCCACAAAAAAAATAAATAAAAAAAATAAAAAATGGAGGCGATAGAAGAGAAAGCTGAAAAAAACTTGATGAAAAAATAGTTATCAGAAATATAAACAAAAATGCTTGGAGTCTAAAATTGAAGCCTTAACTGTCTTGGTGACAGAGTAAAACCACTGGATAAAATTCATGCACATTGCTTTAAAGCTAAACAATCAAGAGTTTTTGTTGTGAGGGTTTCCATTAGTTCAACAGGCCAGGTCAAATATTTTTTGGCTTAAGGTTAACTGGCATAATATAGACATTGTGACACTTGCTCTCACATTTTAGTTTAGTAGTTGAATGAATTTATTTGTACTTGCTGCCATTCAAACTTACTCTTTAAATCCTCTACATCAGAGAAAATTTTATGGTTAATAGACATCATCCTACTAATCATCAAGACATTCAGCCCTGAGCTTGGTTCTGTTGGAGGTTTCTTCCTGTTAAAAGGGAGTTTTTCCACTGTCACCAAAGATCAAGGGGGTGATAATATTGTTGGGTTTTCTCTGCTTCCTTTGTGGTTTTTACCTTACAGTGGTACATGGACCGTGGATAAATACAAGAAAATAAAACTAGTACCGGTACCGAAAAAAGAAGATTTATTCATAACACATGTGAAAAGACCCAGGAAAACCGAGTTAACGATAAAAACGATAACTAAATAACGCTGAAAACCGATAAAAACCCTGAAAACCATACATTTCACACCTGAGCCTCAACTCTCGCGGCCCGGTACCAAACGACTCACGGACCGGTACCGGTCCAAGGCCCGGGGGTTGGGGACCGCTGGTGTAGAGCACCTTGAGGAACCTTGTTTTGATTTGGGGCTTTAATGAACTGAAATAAATGAAATCAATTTAGTGTATCAAAGTGAATATAATCTCACTGATCAACTTGAACACTGCTCTGTCTTTAAATTTCTAGCCTGTTTGCTTGTATTCTTTAATTTACTGTTGCTGGAAGCTGGATTGACTCTGCTTGGAATCTGTAGTGTTTATCTTTATGGCTTGAGTTTGTCAAGCTGAATAAATCTCTGGTCTTTATTGGGAGACTAATGTGCTAGTTTTCACTGTTCTGAGATCAGCATCTCAGATTAGTGTAGCAGTCCTTTTGCACAGGTTAGAGTAAACAAGAAAAACTTTTATGATGAGAGGAGACTTCACTTCCTACCATGTCCCACTTTTCTCAGTATATATTGACAGCTCACTATATCACACAGCACTCAACCCTTTTAATTTAGCTGTATTTTTTGTGTGTTTTAATAATATGCTATTTAAAATCAAGAACTAGAGCTGTATTCCTCAGCTCATTTTGGTTTTAGCCTGTTTGTGTTTCCGTAAAACACACCACAGTTCTACTGACATAGTTACATTTTATGTCAAATTTGCTTCCAAGACACAATGTCATGAATGGGCAGTGTCGAGTAAATGTATCTATCTATGAATGCGATATATATAAAAATAATAGGATTTCGCTATAATTTTGATAGTCTGAGGTGTGTTATTCTGTTATGTTTGCCACGTATTATGCTTGTGTACAGAGTTTAGTGATCAGTTTGAGGAACTCCCTTTAAATTTTTGAAAACACTTCATCTAAAACTTTTGCTCTTGCATAGCTACACTCAAAAAAATGAATGAGGTGGATTGTTCAGTGTATATTAATTATTTATTTTCATTTTACTTAAAATATATGTTTTTGTTAAGTTAACATATGTTTTTCTAATCAAGTCTACGTAATTGTGTCTATTATTCAACGTACATAATACTAATGTGTTACTTGATCGCATAACATTTAAGTTAAGTCAATTAGGATCGATATACCTTGTATATCCACAAGGTGGCAGTAATGCAAAAACAGTTGTAATGAAACCGCGCAGAACAAGAAGGTTTCACGGCTTGTGCCTGCTCATGCACAAGACTTCAAATTTAACTGAAAAAGGCTGTTTTGGCGCCAAGCTACTGTTTCCTGTTTTTACACAACTTGACCAATACACTGACCAGCTCATAAAAGTCTTCAAGAAAAAAGGAGGCGTTGCAGGGAAGAAAATTAGACAAACTTTGGCCCCAGCCACACAGGTGCGTTATTCTGTTGGTAGCAAAATATTATGGCTAATAAGATCATTTTCAAATTTAAACAGCTAGTGTATGGTAGCTGCACAGTGCACTTACATTTATATTAAGCAAGACAAAGTTTGGTACTCAAAATGTTGAAAATTTAAATTACCTAAACATATGTAAAATCTGATCCCTCGATTTAGGTTAAACCAGAAGTGAATGTTTTTATGTTATGTTTTGAATGCAAAAAAGATGATGTATTAGTTTGTCTTTACCTCCATTATGGACATATATAATGTGGTGGAAACCCTGCCCAACAGGTTAACTATTCATGTCCATGTGATGATTAGTTGGTCTTGTGTACATGTCTATCTGTGCAGTGGATATGTCATTCATTTTGCGTATAATGTGAGTTTCTGTCATCGTAAAGTATATCTGTTTTCTCTTCCTGTATCTCTGCCACTCTCTACAGAAGGAAACTATTGAAAAGGGGAGGGAGTGTGTCCTCAGGGCACTACCTTTTTACCTGAATGAAGACCCAAGCATCCTCTTCAAAGAATAATTGGTTGGTAATTTTAGTTTTGTTTTTTATCTGTATTAAACCAAATTTTGAATAACTAATGTTGTTGCATGTTGTAATGTTGTTGTTGTTGTTGTAATTTGCATGGAACCTGTTTAAATGTTTTGGGAAATCTTCTTGTATACCCAAACTATTTATATTTATCGTTGAATCTGTAGTCTGAAATAGTGGCGCACTGGGGTGCATGTTCCTAATATTGTGTTTACGTCATTAAAGGGTAGCTTTGGCCCTTTTTCTTTCTTTTTTTAAAACTGGATGCCATTTTTCTATGTTTTTGTGTCTAAGCTACAGCTGTTCAGAGGGAGCTGGAACAAATTACCCTTGCTATCTTTACCATCGAAAGAGCTGATGCCAGCACTCCTCCAGCCGATGTGGGTATAACCATCTAGTGTGTCCTGCATGACCTGGAAGACCTGGCCTCTGCATGTGCACTCTTAATGGGTGGGATATATGCACTGAATCTCAGTTAACCTCAAGACTGAAAGCTTTCTTTGAAGTACTTCAGAAGCTCTTCCTTCATCTGTATGTCAGCAGACTCTTGACCAAGGTACAGTTGCTCAAGAATACACTGAATGAATAAGCCAACCTTTAATTTGGATGATGAATGTTCTGTCAGATGGACAGAAGTTTTTCGGAGGCTGAATGGGAATAAAATGGTAATTTGTAAATGACAGATAACGGGAAAATTACATTTAAGAGAAATTTAGAACATTTTGAAAAGTTTGTAAACTACTACAATTTGAGAGATTTTACTGTTGTGGGGGGGCTAGTAAGAGACAATCAAAAGTATTGAGATTTAAAGGATTTAATTGAGAGATGATACTGCACCAGAAATGTTGAAGGGTGGTGTGTATATTAGCGTTCAAGGCATATTGTTATGAGGTGTAACACAAACTGAATATGAACATATTTCCATTGTGTGCATTGTAAAGGTAATTGCAATACATACTAAAAATAAGGGTAAGTTAGGAGGTTGATCTGATATCCTCGTGTTGGTGTTGTTTCCAGATCATCATACTAAATGTTGTTCCAGGATCAACATTGCAAGTGACCAATCAGAATGTTGTGACGTCATACTTTTGCGACTTCGGGAAAAAACGGCGTAAAACAAAAAACTGTACTTAAGCTGCGTGAAACCGCCTCTGTCCGCCGATCAACTGACCCTAACCCTAACCGTAACCCTTTAATAAACATTAAGCAGAATTGATATTGTCCTTGTAACATTGGAATTTCATAAATGCACAAATGGCTTGGCGCGCAAAAGAATAACGTCACAACAATGTGATTGGTCACTTGCAATGTTGAACCTGGAACAACATTTTCATGATGGTCTGGGAACAACACCAACACGAGGATATCAGATCATCCAAGTTGGGAATGCAGGATGAATGTATATTTTGTGGACTTTTAAAGACGAACAATTGTTTCCATGTTAAAATGTTTACATCTGAAGTTTTTTGCCCAAACACTGGTAAAATAAATGTTGACAGTGGCAAGTGTTAAATGGTTACTGCTGTGCTGTTGCAAAAAAACTGAACGCTGACAAGCTGTTTTATTGTTAGACCATAATGTTGGCATGTTTTGTTAAAGTTTTATTTGGGATGGTGATGTAATTTTCTTTGATTGCTAATATCAGTGGACTATTTATTATCATTATTATTATTATTATTATTATTATTATTGTTGTTGTTACATAAATTTTTTTTTAATTGTGGCTGTTGAGGTGGACACTTCACTTTGCATTGTTAAAGGAAAGCACTTCATTGGCATTGTGTTACTGGACTGACCCTAAGCAATCATTGCAAATAGCAACTTTGCTATCCATTTTAGACACTAAAAGAAAAAAACACTCACAGACCTTACTAGCATCACATGTGCATAACTCAAGTGTCATCTTATCAATGTGTTATGTGATCTTCAATGCGTTTTTTTTTCTTCTTCTATTTCTGGTAGATACAGACATTTAATTTAAAGTCTTGATGTTGCATCTGTCTACATACTGTTAATTACTAACCCTAATGAGCTGTTGTGTTTTATTTTGGACTGGGTTTACACAAATGCTCACTGAATGTGTTGGCAATAAAAGAAATTTTAAAAAATAAGTTGGATGTACTTAATTCATTTGTGTGGAACCTGTTGACAAAATAGATTTATGTAAAACTAATTAATAAAGCACAAGGTGGCTGAAAATATAATATTTGAATTAATCTAACTTAAATTTAACATTTTACTGCCACAAATAAGAAATGTGTTGAAGTAACTAATCTAAACTATCTAACCTGAAAATATATCATCTATGTTCATACAACATAACTTGATTTAGTTAGTCTTAAATATGTCTTGTTAATCTTAAGTAGTTTTTTTAAATTAGATGAACTAAAGATTTTTGCTTTAAACTAACATAATTCAATTTCGTGGAACCTGTTGACAAAATAATTTTAATTAAAGTCAACGTTTCATTTTTTTGAGTGTACAGAACCATCTTGTAGAAAAGTTGACAGGTTTGAAAGTGATATCTTGAGCATATCTTGAGTTTAGTCTCTGCTACATGTAACTCTGGACAGTAATCCATTTGACAGGATGACAGATGTGAAGGAAGTGGTAGAAAATCTATGCTAAAACAGGCATTAACTTACTAACTCTCATAGAAACTATTAAGTATGTATGCTGTGGCAACTTTCCATTAATTATTAATTTTGCTATGAACCTAATCCAAGCGTAAGCATGCCTTTTTCTGGATGGAAATCACAGCTTCCTCCTCCTCTTGTCCACCTGATTAATGCCAGGTATGCACACAAACCTCTTCTTTTATTTCAGGCCTAGCATGACACCCTTGCCCACCAGCTGTCACTATTCAGTTTTTTGCTTCATCTTATTACTTGATCCTGCCTACAGCCTACGATTTCTCTCATCTCTTCCAACACCCAACAGTCACTTTAGGCACCTTATTTATTCAAATATCACCTGATGACTCTGTATTGAATTGCCTGTCCTACAGAGTTGTTTATCTATTAATTTACTTAGACTGTAAGCTTCAAACTGACTTTTCCATCATCGAGTGACTATGTAAACTGATCCAAACCAGTGTATTTTGCTCTGAGTTTTATAAGTTCAGTAATTATATAAGGAATATACACTACCTGGTTTCATTATTAGGTTCACTGCTCACTGCAAGGTAACACAAGTATTTAATTCACTAATCACACCATTTAAGTGGCCACGTGTTAAATGCAAAGGGGAAGAGGATCTCTCAAACCTCAAAACAGATGGGCTGCAGAGGACCAGGATTAACTTCTGCCAGCTACGAAAAGGAAACTACAAGATGTTTATAAAAATGTTTCCTGATGGTGGCGTAATGGTGTGGGGGTTATTGTGTTTGCATGCTTTGGAGTCCTCAGTACAAAGGAACATTCTTTAAACACCTAAAGGTCAAATGTAGGAATACCAAAGTAATGGTAAATAAAATAAACTAGTAAATTTACAAGCTGCTGTGATATCAGCATGAATTCACCCACTTTTCAAATCCCTAAAAAAGGTCAATCTAACTGTGTCATAATCCTGACACACACTGACATTTTATAATTTTTCATAAACCTGGGATTTCTCAGCAGCAGCTTGATCTCATTTCATTTTCCTGATTCATTTAATATAGAATAACACGCAGGATAGAAAACGTGAAAAAATGCACTTTGATGTCAGAATATTCTTGGCTAGAGCAAATAAGATATGAAAGCCAGCGCTGCATCTAATTCTTACAGATCATACAATGGCTTTTGCATTTCTAAACTCCGTTTTGTATGACATGAAGCAGCAAGAACAGGTTTTGCCCTCGAATTATAATGTTGTATTTTGTCAATGAGTGATGACAATTTGGGCTGAACAGCTTTGCTCCATTTGGCTGCATAATGTCACTGCCACAATGATAAGACCATAATGGAAAAAAAAAAAAAAACACATTAAAATGCACAACATAAAGACAAAGATAATGTTTTGTATTCAAAAAATAAATTGATATTTTAAGAAAGTGTGTATTTTCTTGCTTTGGTGTGTTCTGTAAGATCAGTACACAGCAAGTACTTGGTAAGAAAAACAACACAGCCACAAGTAGTTCTCTGGCAACTTCATGGTGACAACAATACTCAAGTTATTGTATTGTGCTGGCAAAAAGGGAAACCCCCCCCCCCCCTTTTTTTTTTCTTGTGTAGATTAAATATGATATAGTGACTTGATTATGACAGATTAGCAGTGCAGGTACGTTGATTTATTGACTTTCAAAGAGCTTAAGTAGCCAGTTTCACATTTTTCTGGCTGCAAACTTGTGGTTTTGATCTTTTTTGTGCCAAATTTTGTTTGTTTTTCATGGTACAATATTTGCAGGATACAGAAAAGTATGACCAATTGAGTAATTTTTTATCAATAAGGATATCAAGAACAGTTTGTGGAATGTTTAAACTTACCTGTTACACCCCGGCCTAGGCAACCGGCGTGCAACGTATGAAAATAAAAATAAGAAAAAAAAAAACACACGAGAAACAAACTAAAGCTCTCCACCAAAATCCCAAAACGAAGGTGTCTCAAACAAAAATATTAACAAACCCATTCACAGCTATTTACAACAGACTATTTATTTACATCAAAACACCAAACTATTTACAACACAGGGGAGATCGCGACCATGACCAACTGACACACAGGGCTTAAATACATAGAAGGAGCAATCAGGGAATGGCCCACAGGAGGGAAACACAGCTGGGGCAAATTAGACCTGACGAGACAAGGAAACGTAAACTGAAAACACTAAGATAACACAGACTTTCAAAGTAAAACAGGAAACACATAACAGTCACGCCAAAACAAAACACTGACAACACCGAAACGTAACATTTCCCCCCACCCAAAAATCAAACATGTAACCCCAAGTGAAATGTTTGATCAAAAGCGGATGAAGGCTGGTGGAGGCTGGAGCGGTCCCACGGACCCTCCAGCAGACGACGAAGGCTGGAGCGGTCCCCCGGACCCTCCAGCAGAGGCGGATGAAGGCTGGAGCGGTCCCTCGGACCCTCCAGCGAACCCTCCAGCGACCCTCCAGCGAAGGCAAAATGCATTTTGATTTTAATAAAGTATTATTTACCTTGTGTGAGTACAAGAAAACAATTATTAGAATACAATGTGTTAAATTTGCTTAGATAAGAGGTAGGGCTGCTCGATTATGGCGAAAATGATAATCACGATTATGTAATTGAGATCTCGATTATTTCACGATATTTATTTAACAATAACAATGTATTGAATAATTGCTTTAAAGATTGTCAAAAATAATATAAAATGGTGTGCAAATACTGATAACCGTGCAAATGTTTGCAATATAAAAAATAAATAAAAAATGTAAACATTAATGTTTAGTGAACTTCAAACTACTGCATAATATTTATGCATACAAATAACCAAACATCAAGGCAAGCTGTGTAGCCACAAAATGCACAATTGCATCAAACTGACATTGAGGTATGTCAACTAAAGTTGCTGCCTGAACAAAAATAAAATTAAACACTGAAAGTAGTACCTTTTATAAGAAATAAATAAAAACTAGTAGGCCCGAGTCCCATACAATCTCAAAATGGCTCAACAAAACATGGTTCCTGCAACCTTTCAAAGGTTTTTAGCCAAAAACACCAGCCTATTGACATGATCAGGCTTCAGGGATGCTCGCAGGCAGTTGACAACATTTCCACCAGTGCTGAAGGCCCTTTCTGATGAGGCACTTGTGGCTGGGATGCAAAGATATTTCTTTGCCAGGATGGAGAGTCGTGGGAAGAGGTTCTGTGATAGCTTCCACCACCCCAGTGGGTCTTCCTCTGTGTCCAGGGTCCCTGCCTGGAGGTAGGCCTGAAGCTCAAAAGCTATGGCCTGGTCCAGTTGAAGAGCATGTTCTGCACCTGGAGCTGTGCTGTGAGGGGCCTTAAAGAAGCTGCTTAGGCCCTTTTCCCTCTTCTTTTGGTTTGATGCACCATCATCAGCAACCTCCGTGTTACCAACGGGTGTCCCCATCACTGCAGCCTCCTTTAATGGGACAAACATAAAATGACAGCAACACAGAATGAGGAACCAGTTTTATCTGTCTCAGGTTTGGCATTCTAAAATACAATCCTTAAATAATTACTATAAATAATGATAGATAGACAGACAGACAGACAGATAGATGTTTAGTATCTTTATAAATATGGGCAATGGACTTCATTTCCATTGTTAGTCTGGCTTTTATTGTCTCTTGGCTGACCTCGCTTACATATCTCAGTTTGAACCCTGGGTCCAGGACAGTGGCCATGTCAAGCAACTCTTGTGTTGGTGAGTCACCATACTTTTCATTTAGGTACTCCAGTATTCTCCTCTTGATGCATTTTGAGAGGTCTGTGTCATCATCTTGCTCAGCCAAGATTGAGTTGTTAATAGGTGGAGTGTTGGTTTTATAAAAGACACACTCACATATTTCTCTCCAGAAAGTGCATCAGTGAATTCAACCAAAGGTCCCAGGGTCTTGTTGATGGCCTCAAGGACATCAATGTCCTGCCATGAGGGGATGAGGTGCCTGGTTCCTTTGTCTTGGGAGAGGACATGGGCAATGGCCTTCTGCTGCTCAAGGACTCTGGAAACCATGGCCTGCCTAGATCCCAATCTGGTTGGACATTCAGTCTCTAAGGAGTGGTCTGGCAGTTTGAGGTCTATCTGTGCCTTTTTCAGCTCTCTTTTTTTTCCAACTGAATGAAAAGGTGCTGACCATTTTTTGCAGACCCCCACTGCACGCTCAATCCTGTGATCTTTCATGGCTCTTTCTATAAAAACATAAAAAATATAAACAAGCATTATCAGGATGATGATTATCATTTCCTTGAGTGTGAATGAATAAGAAAAAGTGATGGTAGCTTATTTATGTGTTTGTATAATTCATAGAAAATGTGTATGACTGTGAGAATGAATAAAAGTATCTCTGAATTTAAATCGTTTTTTATATATTATATTCATTTGAAGCATTATGTTGTATACTTATTGAAAGAAAATCACATTATGCATCATATGCAGTAGGAATTAGGCCTACTCACCTATGGCCAAATGTAATCTGTGCCCAAAGCACTGGAGCCTCATCCAGCCATTCAGTTCTGCAGCCAGTATGACATTTGCAGCGTTGTCTGTGGTTATACAGACGAATTTACTCTCCTCCAGATCCCACGAAGCCAGTGCTTGTTTCAGACCTGCAGCTATGTTCTGCCCTGTGTGGTCTTCTGGGAAAAATGATGTCTGGAGACATTTCGTTTTCATGTTGAAATCCATGTCAATGAAATGTACCGTGAGGCTCAAATACAGCTCCATGGTGCGGCTTGACCACAAGTCCGTTGTGGTGGCAAAATATTGGGCTGTAGCCACTTCCTTTGCGACACCATCATGACACTCATCATATAAAGCGGGAATCGCCACTCGACTAAAATGGTGACAAGATGGCAAGTTATACCGTTTGTCCAAAGTGTGGATTCGTTTCTTAAAACCGGGGTTGTTCACTGTGTTAATTGAGCAGTGGTCTTATGTTACCGCGTTTGTTATCTCCTTTTGTCTCTGGGAGCTGGTGGGATATTTAGTCGCGTTGTACATGGTAGCGTGAATGGAGGTCTGTGAGGATGAAGCAGGTGTTGTTGAGAGTTTTTCTCTATGCTCCTTCATTGTTTGATCGTATGTCACTTTGTGAGCGGTCTTCAAATGATTGAATAAATTTGTAGTGTTGCTCTGTGGTGCAGCTACAACACTTTAGCAAAGTTTACACACTATATCGACTTGATCCACGTCTGACTCCGCGAACCCATAATGTTTCCACACCACTGAAGTAGTTTTACCTCGCTTTTCAACCAATGGCATTCTTTCTTTAGCAGCCATTATCCTGTCCTCTCCAAATAACATCTGCTTAGCTTTCCTCGGGTACTCTTAATTGATGTGATGCGTGTTCGAAACGCAGAGAGGTGCGCTCGATTTGCCACCTCGCGAGAGTAAAACACGAGGGAGGTGCTAATAATCGGCTCAGTCATTTTTAATGATCGTTGAAAGTCCAGATCGTAATTGAGATTAAAATTCGATTAATTGAGCAGCCCTAATAAGAGGGTCCAGCAGTAGATCAGATGAATAGGAAAGGATTTGTCTGTGTGTTTCAGTTGGTTTAGCTGTAGGCCTGAGAGTGTGTGTAATTGTTTAGAGGGAAAGGAATTTATTGACACTGGGGGTCTGCTGTCGTAAAAGGAGACAAGAAGCTACAGTTGGGGATTGCTGATGCTTGTACCCTTAATAAAACTCATAATTGCCATACCTTGGAAGTAGGTTTGCAGGAGACTCTCCACCTGATCTGTAAATGTAAGACAACAAGAGGCCAATGGCCCAGTGGATGCAGAGTGGGGGTCTCAGTGTTTGTAATATGTTAACTCTGTTTTCTATGTTGTGTAGTGGAATTTGGTGTAGCTTGGGTGAGGAGATTACTTTTATGACCGACAGGAAGTCACGTACACAGAGACACACACACACAGTGCTTTAACTGTTAAAGTTACACCCACATGCACAGTGAAGATATGCGTAGCCTATTTTAGAGTTTAGAATTGTGTTAGATAGGATGTAGAATTATTGTAGAGACACTGACCTGGATGTAATTAAGGCCTGAGTGTGTCATAAACTTAGGAGTAGATTTCTAGGAGACCCTCCCCTAGTTTGAACTGTGAAAGTGAGACAAAGAGAGGTTAATGTTGAGTGGAAGTTCCTCAGGGCATGCCTGGGTGGGAGTCTCAAAGTTTGTAACTGAATAACTTTGGTTTGGAAGGGAGATGGACTTTTATGACCCTCAGGAAGGCACGTACATAGAGATATACGCACATAGTGCTTTAACTGTTACGCACACACATCCACACGCACGCTCACTCATGTGCACTCACACACACAGGTGCGCGCATACACTCACTCACGTGCACTCACACATACACACAGGTGCGCGCATACACTCACTCACGTGCACTCACATAGACATACGGGTATGCACACACACAGGCACTCACGTGCTCGTGCACATAGACACAGACACAGAGTTTGCAGCACACTGTGGGGGTTTTATGATGGGGTCGCTCCTACAAAACTGTGTTTCACAGACAAAGGAGTGAAAGATTTTGCAGAGGGACACCGGCCTGGCAAGTCTTCCCTTCTAGAAGAATGCATGCTTAAATGAAGATGAATAAAGATGAATAAAGGTTTTGTGAAATGACTACTGAGTCCGGTGCATCTCTGGAGGCCCGAGGAATAAAAAGAACCGGGGTGAAACTGATTTCGTAACACTTGTTAAGAGATCTTTACTGTGTTATCACATACTCTACAAACTCTGTGTGTGGAAATGGAAGTGCCTTAACAATCTGACAAAGCATTTTACTGTGTAGCCTATCCAAGATTTACAACACCAAAGGGATAGGATTCTCTCTGTGTGATAATCCTATTTACGAGCATAACAGTATTGTGACAAATTTCTTTTCAACCTAAAGCTCTTTGCTTAAAACATGGAGCCTAAAAAATAATGTTCAAGTTTTGACAAAAGTCTCCTTCAATTACATGCCTCGGTGTCCAGGAGGAGCACAATTTTTCTTTAGTTAAATGCACCCTAAAAGCTTTTTGTTCACTGTGAGCTACCAACTGCCACATATCATGACTAAATTCTCCATCTTAAGGAAATTAAGCTGTATTCTTGTCTGCTAGAATTTAAGCCCAGCAAGCATTGATCAGAGAGGGCTGGAGGGTGTTTGAGGCCATTGTAAGACAGAGGTACGTAAATTTGCAAATGTACAGCAGTGGGAAAAAGTGTTTGCCCCCTTACGGATTTCCTATTTTCTTTGTATGTTCGTCAATTTAATTGTTTCAGATCTTCAAACAAATTGAGATATTATATATAGGTAACACAAAATATACACTGGTTGGCTTTCACAAACAATATAAAAGATGGAAGTTGCCCATTTGTTTTTCACTTTGCATTTTGATGAACCAGAAGTCACCTTATATGGATAAATGGATGAGTGCTAATTTATCAGTTAACACTAGCTATGTAGAAAGTATAAAAATGGATGTAGCTATCATGACATCACCAACTGGTTTCTGAAGGCCTATTTGAAAGCCACAAGCAAGTAGGTCTAACTGTGAAACTGCACTGACTTGAGACTTATAAATAATTAGCCTGAATGACCTGGATAACCTAAATTTACAAAAAGTAATTTAAACGATTTTAAACTGAAAACGATTGAGAAACTGTTTAGTGAGATCAAGATAGAAAGCTGTTTTCCCAAAGACTTCAAGAGTCCCAAAAGTATTTTTTTTAAACCAGTTATTGCAATCAGGTTGTCTTCTGCCAAGTTAAGAATGGACTAACAAAAAAGTAGAAATTTACGTTGAAGCACAAACTTCTAGGTAGTGATGGTAAATTTGATTCTTTTTACTGAATCGAGTTTTAATGAGTCACTCACCAAAGTGAATTGGGTTTTTTGAGTCATTTGATTCACTGAGTCAGTTGACCAGAGAGTCCAAAAAATGTACATTTTCACTCAAACTTAATTTGTTTCTCTTTTCATGTAAATCCTACTGCTAAGATGAATGATTCTAAAATAAAACAACTATTTTATAGAGCAAAAAAGAGCAAAAACATTTCTAAAATTAAGCAATTTCCTATCAAAATTGCCTAATAAACATTTATTTTGTTTATTTTTATTTTATTAGTATTTTCCTTAAATGTGTCAAATATATATTTTCTCATCTAAATGTCCACTGAGATGTGAGCCAGGGGGCGGTAATGCGCCTTAACATTGGTTGCCAACCAAGAAGAAGAAGAAGCTGTGAGCCAGGAGGGAGGGGGTGAGTGAGTGATTCATTCGCTCTGTGATTCAGCACAGGAGGGAGGGGGTGAGTAGCTCAAATGTGCTGTTAGCATGTTAGCAGAGCGATGCTACTGTGAACAGAGGAGCTATTGTCTTGATGTGAGCTTCTACTCAGGGTTTTTTCTTCCACTTCAGAGCAGAAATTTTTTTGTTAAGATACTGGATGTTTTGTTTTTTTCCACAATTTTAATTATAAGCTAGATTTATTGCTGCTAACAGCAACAGGGATTAGTCAGTTGGGCTTGTGAATCATGATTCATGAATCAGTAAAGTGATTCTCGAGTATTGAACGATTCGTTCATGATTCGCACATCACTACTTCTAGGATGCTCTGTACCACAGAGCAAGCCGTAATATTACATTCCAGACAAACAAACAGTTCTCCAAAAAATACCAACTGGACAAACACAGTGAAAAGGTCCAGTTCAGTTTAGTTTAGGGAAACAGTGGAGATGAGCCCTAGCAGCTGTTGGGTCACCTGTTAATCAGTGTTGCCGTAGCCAAACACCCTTTTCCAGGTGAATGAGTTCTGAAAACCCATTCACAGTTGCTGATGGGAAACTATCAGTAGATGCAATGCTTTTTGGGGGCTAGGTTGTAAATGTCATTGTGATTTTAACATGGGAGCCTGTCGGGGCTTTGTTTTACAGCTATAGAGGCTGCCACTTGCTCTCTTCAGCCTCCAGTCAAGAAATTGCAGTTTTTGAGCTTTCTGCTCTGGCTGCATTTTATTAGACCTGGAAAAAAAATACTTGATAAAAAAAATCACAAGTTTCAACTAAACTGTTCATTAAAATCTAAGACACCAGAATTAAACTTAACACGGTTTGGTTGTTCACAGATGTGATTTATTAAACAGTATCTGAACTCAGTTTCACCAATTCAGTGATTTGATTATTTATTACTTCAGCAAACACAGACTGAAGAGTGGGTTTCAAATTAAAAGTCCATGTCACAAATACACATTTGTTCAAACCCAAAGTACTTTAAACTCGTGTTGAATCTTATGTGCCGTGCTACACTTTGTGGGAATCTGTACTAAAAATGTCAACATTTACATTTTATCCATCTTATCAGCAGCTCATGAGCAGACTAGCAATGTCTGATACTATGAAATAAAAAATGTGAAATACAAAATCATAATGTTTGGGTAGAATATTCCAGTCAAATGTCATCTATCTCAGTGAGAACCTGTCTCATCCAGGGGACCTGTGTCATCTGTCATTTCTATTATGTCTTTCTCTTTTCACCGTGACCTGTTAACTGAAGCATAAATGCCAAACACTAGTCTACAAAAAGAGCAGATCTCGGGCAAAACCTAATTTATTTTGGTCAAAGGTCAAAAGAAACTTTATCTTCAGTCAAGAAGTCAGCTGTAGTCATACAAATTATGATTACATAAAACGCATAACTAATTGCAACAAAAAATATATTTCAAAGTTCATTTATACACATTAAAAAACTAAATTATGAATACAATGTGTATATCTTGACACAAAAATCTCATTTTGGAATATTGTTCAATAGGGACTCCAACCGTTTTCAAACTAACCGCACTAAGGGAAAGTTCATGGTTTGGCTTCACGTAGAAAAAAAAAATCTCTCACCACAAAACCGATACTGGATACAAACCCAGTCTCCAGTGTTAGAGTCATGCACCCTGCAGCCCTGCATCAACCCCAACCACCTGGCGATTCTACAATATTATATGTGGTGTTTCATTAACGTAAAAGAAAAAGTTGCCTTTTGCTGAACTGCTCTGGTCCACCTTTACTCTTGCAGCTGAGCAGAAACCGACCCAGTCACATCAGTAACGGCAAAAAATCAATGTTATTCATATTATGAATTTAATTTCAAGGAAAGATAGTTATACAATCTATAATAAAAACAAATATATAAAATGAACAAGGGTAATACATATCAGCATCGCATATACACTATATAAAAATATGAGAATGATTTAGTACTAGTAGCAGTAGTATTTGACTGCTGTTTCCCATTCTCTGTATGTAAGAACCAGGGTCAACAGGCTATTCCAGAATCAGCAAATTTGATATCTTTGTTCTTGACAGACCCAAGAGAATTACCTGTATTCAGTCATTGGGGCTCTGAGCTTGTGGTCACTGTATCAAGAAATTACATCAGTACTTGAAACCACATATGAATGAAACAGATCAAAAAAACCAATTTCATTTTAACAAGAGCTTCTGTGAGATGGCTAGCAGAATTTTACATAGATGGATCACACTAAAGGCAATATCAAGAAAGAAGCTCTTTGTCAGAGCCCTAGGCAGGAATGAGAAATTATATCATTTTAAGTCATTTTGGCACAATGGACATTGCCTTTGTTTCTGATAGCCCTTATTGTTTAATTTATTTATTTTGGTCATGATTTTCTATCCAGGCAGCACGGTGGCACAGTGGTTAGCGCTGTTGCTTCACTAGAAGGTCCTGAATTCAATTCCACCATTAGGTCAGGGTCTTTCTGTGTGGAGTTTGCATGTTCTCCCCTGTGTTTACGGGGGTTCTCTGGCTTCCTCCCACAGTCCAAAGACATGGAGTTAGAGGGGACAGGTTAATCTGAAACACTAAATTGCCCACAGGTGTGAATGTGAGTGTGAATGGTTGTCTGTGTCAATGGTTAGCCCTGTGACAGACTGGTGACCTGTCCAGGGTGTACCCTGCCTCTCGCCCTAAGACAGCCGGGATAGGCTCCAGGGCACCCCGCGAACCTGAAAAGGATAAGCGAATGGATGGATGGATTTTCTAATCCTAATAAATCAGAATGTTATGATCATGGCATTTCCATTCTTTCCATTTCCCATTGTGTGTGTTTAAAAATAATATATATGTATATATATAATTTTTATTGTTATCCTTGCCAATGTTGTTTATACTAAATGACTAGGTTTGACTTGAATATGTAACTGAAGCTGGAACTCTAAATAATATTTTGAACCAGTTAAAATGCTAATCCATTTGTGGAGTATTGGGGCATTTGAATGATATGATGAGAATGACACTTATTGATGTGTGAATGACCAAAGCACAGCAGGATTCAACACAACACTTTTTGAAAAACAGCAGCTGCTGATGTTGTTTCCTATAGCTCACTGGGATTCCCATTCAAAAGGTGTTCTTCCCACTTCCAGATTACATTTGATAGTGCTCAAAGGCTCACAAAGATTCAGGTATTTTTGTTTAGACAACAAAGGGACAGAGGTTTTATTCTGTATATAGCCTTGTGTTTATTTTGTGGATATTTTCACATTGTTAAGTAAAATTGTGATGAAAAGCTTAATACAGTCATTTAACAATATATACTATATCTTTGTGACATGACAACACGATTTTTATTAGAGATGGACGATCCAATATTAGTATGGATATGGGTCCAATACTGACCTAAATTACTGGATTGGATATTGGAGAGAAATAAAAAATGTAATCGATCCGAAGTATCACAAAATCACCTCACAAAACGCGCTACTTGGCGTAACCCAGCTCGGCGCATCGGCGCAGTATGTGTGAAGTGATAGAGCGGCTGTTGTTTGCGAGACCTTTCGGCGGTCTGTTGGAGCATTTGGAGCCTCGCTACATGCTTCCTAACCACAGCATTTCATCTCGGCGAAAACTATCCCAGAGAAGTAAAGCAAGTGTGTAAGTTCATCCCTGGATGTTTGCATAGTATTTCCACGTTAAGCTTAACAACTGAGATATTGAGCCACAGCTGGACTGGGCATCGGAGTTCCATATTGAGGTGAAAAGGAAGCGATTTGTCCCATACTTCAGCTAGAATTAAAAAATAGACACAAAGCTGGAGTTATTCTGTCTTTGCTGTGCAGTTGCATCTACTTCTCTCATTCTCTCCCCCTTCCTCTCCTGTTATTACCTCAAACATGAAACTGATCAATGATCAGCTGATCGGCTTTTCTGCCGCAAGTCCCGTCTTTCTTGTTTGTTTATTGCCCACTTTGCGCTAGAAAGAGGAGACCAGCGGATAAACAACAGCAGCACGTTTAAGTGTGATAAGCTGTTGTTAGAATTTATTTAAGAGAACGACTATCAGTCAAAGATGACATTTCATCAAATTGTAAATGGTTAAACATGGAAAAGAAAATTGGTATTCTAATTTCACCGAAGTTTACTAAACTCAACAAACTTAATATTACTTACCAGGACATTTATTCTCTCATCATTTTCTTTCGCCGGAAAATAGCTTTCTGTGGTGCTGTCTTTCTCCTTCCTTTGCCGATGCTGCATTCACTTACACTCGGATATCTGAGCTTCACTACGAAAACGTAATCGTACATTTGATATTTAATTGAATTTTATTGTTTTAGCTTCGGGGTGGCACCTGGGGTGGCCAGTCTGGTTTGGGGGGTGGCCTGTGCCCCCCCAGGCCACCCCGCTGGACACGCCATTGCCTGTTACCAAGTGAGCTCCACTGATGATGGCTTTCTTTCTCTACTCACGAAAGCTTAACTCAAGGTGAACATGCTCACAGTTTGGTGGACTTACTCTAATTAGCTTTTCTCTGAGTTAATCAGCTCTAGGTTAATGATTAAACTTCTATTTCATTTTTTTAATCTCAGTTATGATCAGTCATCAGCACATTCCAGATGAAGGAAGAAAAAATTACATGGCTTTACATAGAAATTCGTTAGGTGCAAACACCAATCAGCAGAGAAAATCCAATTGTATGGAATACAGCTGCATGCAGTCTGCAAAAAATGAGGTCAGGAAAAAGTCATAATAAAAATTAGAGATGGCAAGATACCACTTTTTAATTTAAAGTTCATACTCAAGTTTTAAAAAACAAGAGACAGAAGCTATTCTGTTATACCTGTATGCAAAAAATACACTGCACCCAAAACATTTTATAGTTCAGCAACACTGATCAATCTAATAAATTTGAACCTACACCATCCTCCCTATTCTGGTATTTTAAAGAGTACTTACCTACCTAACTAATAGGGTTGCCAACTCCCAGCAAAAATATTAGGAAACAACCCCCCGCCCTTAATCGATGTAATCAACTTTAATTTAATGCAAGTGTAAAACAAATGCACAGAAATCAATTATTTTTCCACAACAATTAAATAGATTCAACATCTTTCTTCAACTTAATTGCAGACTGCACAGATAGTACCTTCCCAAAGGAAAAAGTACTATAGCTTACTGGGGTGTATATTAGACTTTTTAGTTACTATATACAATAATGGATTTCTATACATTTAATCAGATGACCACTTTTGTTGTAAGATTCAGATAATTATTTATTCAGTTTTAAAATGACGTAACCCCTTTCCCTGCTAATGCCCTACCTGCCCCCCTGGCAAAACTTTGCTAGACCCGCCCCTGCACAGTTACCTGCCGTCAGCTATGTAGAAAAGGATCCTGGTGTTATTTGTCTCTCAGAAACAGATCATAACTTCCCTTCAACTCATTCATGTCACCTAAAAGGTAAACCTGTTTCTCCATCACCTGCTCAGCTCTGATGATTCAGTAAGGACATCTCCTGGTTTCATCTTCATGTTTCCATCTCACCACATATCCAAACAGATATCATGACCAGCAGCTTTTACAGCCGTGGCTCCAGCAAACATCAGCTGATACTAGAAAGTAATATTAAGAGAGATGTTTTGGCAAATTACTCCTCATTGGAGTAGCAGTGTAGTGTTTAACTTGTAGCTAAAATCCAGGTTTTTAATGAAGATAAACTTTTAACGTTAAAAGCCAACGTAACTTTTATAGAACTGTCTACATGTTACTGCTACATTTAATAATTCAATAACAAACTGAAGTGGTGAGCTATTTCATAATGAGGACTGGATCCCAGTTTGATCCAAGCCTGATACTGTTTTGCTTTGGATCTGTCCAAGGTGGACTCCGATTTAGACCGAGATTGATGATCCATGGTCTATGAGCATCTTTAAGCATGAAATGTTCAGCTCACAGCACATACATATATGAAAAAAAAATTTGCTTTAAAAAACAATTCAGTTTCACAATCTCATTTCAATCACATCATCGCTCACATATTCACATTATTACAATATGAGAGCTGCATTACTATTCACAGAGGCAGAAAGATGTAGATTATATTCTAAGCTGCAACATAATTGTGCCATTTAGTACACCGACTACTGATTCAATATAAAAGAGATCAAGTTGCATTTAAAACATTAAGCTAAAACTGGGATTTCATTGTTTTATTGTAGAAACCTAAAACTCTATACATTAATTCACGCTGCTCTGAGTAAGGAAATGAACTTGTGTCAGTCAGATGAGGCCTATACTATGAATCAATGTTCCCACTAAGCTGCCCGCGTGCGCAATTGCGCACTGCTGGCACAGTCTCTGCGCACAGAAAATCTGCGTTGCACACATAAAAAAAATCGAACCTGAATTGAAACTAAAATGAATACTTTAACAATTCTGTTTTGCAGTGTTAGTAAGTGTGTGGCTGCTCCCGTATGAGATTAGAATGATGTCACCTTATCCCATAGTCCAGCCAATAATGCGATTCGTATATACGCAGCTAATCAATGTCGTTGACAGGCTATGACAGCACCTTATGTGTCGACACCGGTGTTTTAGCTAGCAGTCGTGATGTGCAATACCACTGATTTACTTTCCGATCCAATACCAAGTAAAATTCAGGGTGGTATCGACGATACTGATCCGATACTGATACTTTGTACAAAAACTTTCATTGTATTTCATATATTATTGTATTATGTAATTGTAAAAATAATATAATAATATAGCTTCATAATGATTACAGGACATCAGACTACTTGTTCTTATTGCCTAATAACGCAGAATTATCATATAGAAATAAAACTTGAAGTTGTGCGCTATTTGAAAACGTTGCCTGCCTGCAGCACTAAAGGACCCCGTGAGAGATGTCTGTCTCGCCCTAGCAAAACCTGTCCTCTCCTCCTCTTCAGTTCGCCTGAACATACACTTGTCATATTCTGTGATAAGATTTACTCTGAGGTGTTTGACGAGGTTAGTAGTGTTGCCACAACACCTCACTGTCTTGCCGCATGTATAGCAAACCGCGCCTTGGCTGTTTGTGGAGGTAAAATACGTCCACAGATTACTCCGTTTACGCTCAGCCATTGTTGCGAGTGCGCACGCCAGGTTGCAACACATTGCGGCCTGACGTCAACTCCAAAGCCCTATACAGCCATATTTTGCACATGACTATGAAAGGCGGAAGAGGAAGTAGTTCCTTTGAATGTAGACAATCAGAATGTTATAGTTTCTTCACTGTGTTCCTGTTAATGATAAACTACAAATTTACCCTAAATTACTAAAATATCGATATTTTAATGTGAGAATCGATTCTAGAACATAAATGATTGGTATCGGAGGAATCGATATTTCAGGATCGATCCACACATCACTAGGGTATAGTCCTCGTATCTTGATACAGCCCTGATTTTGTTCTGCCTTGCTGCTTAATTAAAAGCAATCCCATGTGCATACTACCTTTTAGGGCTAAGCCCTGTATCAAATGTCTGCCTCTGCTTTCAAGGACTGCGATTTTGATCGCTGGTGTCACCAGATGTTTGTCTAGACAGAGTTCTAAAATCTGGTGTTATAAGTAATATAGTAACATTTTAATCATTAAAATAAAAGGTCAGCATTAGTGTGGCATGTTAAAGCCAGTATCAATCTCTACAAATCATGTTTATTGTTTAGTTTAATCTAGCACTTTCAGAAAGACATTTTCTGGGCGCTGGTTTAGCTCAGTGGAAAAAGGAGGCAGCCATATGGCTAAAAGCTAGCCCGGATTTGAGTCTGCTCTGCGGCCCTTTGATGCAGATCTTCTTCTTTCTTCCTTGGCCTCTGCTTTCATGTCAGTCTTCACTGTACCTGTCCAATGAAGCCATAAAAGCACTTCTATGAAGTATGCATGTTCTGACCCCCCCAACCCCAAGCTATTCCATCCCAGAAAAAGCTATTCCATCCCAGAAAAAGCTATTCCATCCCAGAAATCAAGCACATCATGTTGACCATCTTTTTCTGCATACAAACCCCAGGAAATGTGAGAGATGCTATTGGTGGAATTTCAAGTGTTTTAATAGCAATTTTGCAGTATTCAGTCTAGCATTAACCATCTTTTTCTTACATCTGTAAAGTAGACCTCAGTGGCATATATACACAACCTCTGCAATGCTGGAAAAGCCAGTGAAAACAGCAGCTGCTGTGTGATGCATTAAATGTGACATTTGTGCTATTTATTTGTTAGTAACAAACCAAATAGATTTTCAAGGTCCAGACGCAAATCCACTTTAAATATTTTCCTAACAGTTAACTGCAGAGCATAAGGTTTCTGCTATGCAACTAAAAAAGTTTATAATTATATTTCAATTTTTCTAAACATGATTTAATGCATTTATAAAAAGCAAACACTGCCTTTTCTCCTCACTGATACAGAAAACAAAAATGGAGAAAATTAGATGTTTGACTGTTCTGCATTATTAGAGATTTGATATGGCAGTCAGCACAGATCCGGTCAGCACAACACATGAGGCCAATGAGAAGATCAGGCAGTTCGCCAAGCCCTGCGGAAAGAAAGTGGGAGAAGTTAATCATCTGAGGATGATTTTTCTCAGAAACATTTAATTAAAAATTCCTCCTTTTGGGATGGTAAATGCCTTCCTGATCAACTGCAGTTTAACTTGATATTGTTTAGAATCTCCCCTTTGTAAACGGCACACTTACATGCAAGCCTTTGAGCTACTGTACAGTCAAGAAACAAGACTAGCTAATATTTTGATCGTTACCTTAATCTCTTTAAACACCAGGCACCCCCACAGAGCAGCAACCAGACCATAGCCCTGAAGAAAGGAAACCAAACAAGCTGTTTGAGCTTAGACCATTGACTTGATGAAACTAAAGTACCAGCTTAAAAGAACAGGATATAAATGGGTTAGCCATTTGTTCCAACAGTGTCTGATCCGTTTAGCACTTTATGCTGTGCATACACATCGAACATTCACTAAAGGTTCAATGCAATAGACAATCTAGATTATGATATTTAAGCCCTAATGGCTTTTTCCATGTATGAAGGATACACTTAATTGATCTTGTTGCAACATGCTTTACCCCAGCTACATTGCTTCTGGGGAAATGCAATTTGGTAAGAAAGCTGCAAATCGTAGCTCAATAGCTTATGTCTTCTGTGTTGTGAGATGTCATGATCCATGTGCTCAGGTGTTTTTTTTTTTTCCCTGTTGTCAAACTGATCTCCCTGTTGGAGTTCATTCTGGGGGGAGTTTTTTTTTTCTTTTTTTTTTCTTCCCCCCTCTTCTTTCCTCATGTTGTGCATTTTCCATTGTTTCAGTTTGGGTCGCTGCTCGTGCTAACGACCGGTCAGTGAAACCTAGCCTGACCTGTCTCCCCAATGTGATGTTTTTGTATTGTATACAAAACAAGGTCGACAAGGTATCATCTTAATTGCCCTTGGGGATAAATTAAGTCTCTCTGACACACCCTTAAAATGCTGTCAGTATTTTAGATCCAACTTCTTTTGAAAATATTCATGTAATGCAGAACAATGTGAAAACCTTCAATATCAATCTGCAGTCCAAGTGGTTTCAGAATGTTCATTGTTTTACTTATTAATTGAATCCTCCCAGCTGTCAGAATATGTTGCACTTACCACTGTGACAATTGGAAATGTAATGACAGAATTCAGGTAGTTATTGGCCAGGAACCAGCAGTATGTCCCAATTGCCCACATCAGTCCAGACAACAGACCTGAAGAGCAAGAGGAGACCGTAAGGTACTTATGTTTGAGTAAAAATGCATTAAAAACAAACAAACAAACAACATTCCTATGATTCCTTTGATCTAGAAAGGAAAAAACAAAACAAAACCAAAATAAGAGATTAGCAATATGAACACAGTGTGTGTCTATGAGTCGCCACAGGACAAGTGACATGCCGTTATATGATCTCCCTATCGGAAGATTGTTGGCAGGAGGTCTTACGCAACATAAATATGCTTTTTGTTAATTCCCGTCATTGCCTAATTCAGTATAAAATTGTACACAGGTTACATTACTCAAGGGAAAGAATTCACAAAATGTATCCAGACTGCTCTCCCTTCTGTGAGAAATGTATGACACATTATAGAAATCTGTTAGTTTTGTACTTTGTCCAAGGCTTCAGGGTTTTTTGTTTGACATTTTCACCATTTTCACTCTAATATTCTTAACCCCCACATTTTTTACTCTCTATGTACCTTTGGAACTAGCTTGGTTCTAAAAAGGTACACATCTCAGGGTGTCATAAAATATACTATTTAACCAAAAAAAACAACAAAAAAAAAAAACCCAAAAAAACAAAAACCTGCCATACCAAAACCACACAGGAAGAGGTTAAAATTAGCTTTAAAAGATTTTTTTCCCACAAGATTGACCTGCTGTGTATTTTTGGGTAAAGTCTTACCTTTTGTGTCTAGTCCATCTGACAACCCTGACCATTGAAAAAGTGACAGTAAAGGGCAACCTGGCACAATAAGTAGTAATAACAGGGTGACGCTGATCGACTGCCAGTATACAAGTAGGGTGTGAACCTGAACTCAGAGAAAGTAAACAAAACTATGGAAGCTTGTTTCCACTTTTTTGCCATACATACAATTTTGCGATTATGTGATGTAACTATTCAAAATTGGAACGCTGAGAAAACAATTAAAAAAACAAACAAACACACACACACACACACACACACACACACACACACACACACACACACAAACTTTAAACTTCATGTCACTGAATATACATTTTAGAAAAATTTGGACTGACATTCCCCCCTCCAGTCATGGGAAAGGAAAAAAAAAACAAACAAAAAACAAAACGGCTACTGAAAGCTTTCATACAAAGTGCATGTTCATAAACACTGGAGAAAAAAAAGGCTAGAGTAATTTAAAAATATAAATTCAGTCTCTTCAAGGAAACACATTGATTGCTTGTTCACAATAAATCATCACTCAGTAACCTGAGTAGAATTCCAAATTTGTTCCAAGCAGCCCAATCATTAATTACTAAAGATCACGGTCATACAATAGGCTTTGGAAGAGTGCCTTTTCAGAAATAATGTTCTACCTGGAAGTACAGCTCTGGAGTAAAGCTTCGGCTTTGTATTCATGGCAGCGCAGTAGATGGCAAAGTACACAGTGCTTGCAATGAAAATACCACAGCAGTGTGCATGAACATAGTCGAGATCTGTGATAGAAAGATAGAAACGGGAATTAAGTTGGAAATATTACACCTGGTTCTCAGGAGGGACTAGTATTTCATCAAGCAGCAACTGGATCCATCCTTATATCTATGATAAATGTATTTTCTTCAATACTTCCTTCAAGCCAGCTTTGCAAAAAAAAAAAAAAAGTGCAGCATAAAGTGGTACCTGAGTAGAAAACATACCATAGACACTGGATTCATAGAACATGCTGTCATGGTGCACAGAATTGCTCTTAATGTACAGGACCGGTATGATGGAGAAAGCATACATGAGGCCCGCCACAACAGCAAGGAGAAAACCACTGGTGAAAAGGAGGCAGAATACATTGAGGAACTGGATGAAGAATGCATTTTAAATCTCCACTGATACATCATTCAATTTCTATGGTTAATTCCAAGATATTGCAAAGAGCCGATAAAAACTGACAGTGCTTGGGTAAATGGGTATGCAGGAAAACACTGCACAAAAGTGATGTTATTTTTGCACTCTGTTTTTTTTTACATTTATTGAATATCGGCTGTGACTGCTACATTTACAGCCTGGTGCTCACATTTTAAGTCTTTTTCTGCTGCTAAAACAAAAACTCACAGTAAGAGCAAGGTTGTCATGTGTGAAACTGTTTTTAGTCATGACTTAAAACTTGTTACACCTAAAAACCACACTGGCAGGCAGCTTCTAAACAAATAACTAAGACCTTCATTTAAAAGATGCAATGTAAATGAATTGTTTTACTTTTTATTACTTTTTCAATAATTAAAAAGCGTAAAATTGTATTCATTCATCTATGATTTAAAATCCATGACAGAGTGGCTGCTGTAGCCATTGTTTGTCAGCAATGAAAAATGCTAATAGTAATAATGCACACATCTGAGAGGCTCCTATTGAGATGAGCTCACATGAATCGTTTGCTCTTTGGTCCAATAGTGTCGATCCAGGATTCAGAGGAATTTTGTCCATAGCTTCCTGAATTTGTTCTCTGCAAAGAGAATCATCGACCCAATTTGTATGTACACCACACAAAATACATGATAAAGTGATGACAGGCTTTAAGACAAAGTAGTTTTTGCCTTGAGTGAATAGGAAGAAAATAAAAAGAAAGTATTTTCTAAAATCAACCTACTTCGACAAGCTGATAAAAATAAGTCAGTGACACACTCACTCTGTCAATCAGTAATGGAATTGTTTCTGAACTGTGAAGTAGCTCTACATCCGCTTTCACAAAGAAAAAGATCAGCCCACTGAATCAAAGGAGGAAAAAAAGTGTCATGTACATCCAGCTGATATGGTTTGAAAAATGACAGCAGCAGACAGTAGCCATCACTGTTTTTGGGTGGGGGTAAATAAACAACACAGGCTGGGTCATTACAATTCCAAACGCGGTTTACCTTAGCAGACACAACCCAGCTCCACAATAATTTAATATTGGATGTGAAACGTTCTGTGCAGCAATCCCAAACCAGCCAAATCTAGGACAGACACAATCAGTGACCAATTCAGTTATTTTTCATTCAATCCAAGTCATGCAAAGACAGGATTATTTTATTTACAATCCAGAGTGTACATTCCATTAACTCAACTCACCTTGAACTGGCCCAGCCCATCAACAAATTAGAGGATCCCGAAATTAAGATGCCAAGACCAAGGCCAATAGCTTTAACAAATGGAACAACTGCTACATTTCCTGTAGACCATATGGATAGATGGAAGAAGTTAACATGTAAATGTTACTGACAAAGTTAGGGTTGCACCATTTCCATTGCTATATCTGAATGCAAAAATATATTTTATTTATTCACTTCTCATTAGTACGTGGAGTCTAACTGACCCAGGAGCCATTCCCAGTCCCCTCTGAAGTCTTCCCCAAACCCCAGCCTCAATTCATACTCAAGCCATCTACCCTCATCGACTATCAAATGCTATCAAACCTGAATGAGGATCTAGTGAATATCTGATATTTAGAGATATTCATGAAACAAACAGTCTGTGTCCATCTGTGGCACTTGATTCTGTCTAGTAAGGTATGGCAAAGATTATGATGAAGCAGCTTTCAATTCAATTCATTTTAAATTCATTTTTTTAAAAAACGTTTTGATCTGGCAAATTTGAAAACCCTGGAGAACTGCAATGTCCCAGTTCTTGCCTCAGCAACTATGTCACACTATTCCCTGAACAGTTTGTTGTTTAACAACATGACTAATGAATACTCGCCACTACAAAAGTTTTAGGGACATTTTGTATTGCACTCTAAATACCCATTGATCTGTTCAACGTTAAGCACATAGCATTATGAATTTAAAGCATGAAATTGGGTCACACTGATTTCACCCCTAAAACTGTTCACATGTCCAACAAGGGACTATCAATAACCTAATTTTAGAACAACATCCTGCTGGACACCAGAGTCCAGTTTCCGGAACCTTTGGCATTAAACTATTTGTTGTTAAATTAGAAAAAACAAACAAACAACAACAACAACCCCCCCCCCCCCCCCCCTCAACTTCCACAATACCTGTGGCCCAAAGCACACCTCCAAGCATTGCAAATGGGCAGAACTTGGGTGACTGAAGCATCAAGTCTCCAAACATAGATACAACCCATATTGCTGCACAGGTTACCCACTGAAAAAACATACCTGTAAATAAAACACAAAGATAAATGGTCTCAAAACTTTGCAAAATAGTGTAGATTTTCCTCACTTGGAAAGTAAACATTTAAAATGGAGCTTTTGTCCAAAAATAACACAAATAAGAATATCCAAACTCTCAGAAAAATAAACAATTATATGCTCACCATCGCCAGTCTCTACTCTTTTGACAGGAACGAAGTTGCTTCCATACAAAAATACAGCAGCCATATTTGCAGTAATTCCATAGGCAAAATGTGAGATAGCCCTAGATGAGTTAAAAGTAATGTTAAATGATTCCAGTTCACCGGTTCCATCATTTTTGTAGCCATCTTCTGCACCTGTAAAGTTTTTACAGCAAGAGGTTAAAGAACAAATCTGACTTCAAACAAAAACTAACCTAATGCAACCACACGCAGCCCCTATTCATCACAGACCAATTATACTTTACAAACCTTCAGCGATATGACAGCTCGCAATCAATAAGGCAGAGACGAATAAAAGAAAAAGTAAGGATTTTGCTTGGAGCATGTTAAAACAGAATATTTGTTTTGCTTTTGATAATTCAGGTCTACAACATTAAAAACTGCTGGAGGCTGTCTGTGTCTGCAGTGGTAAGTCAGTCAGGTGCTGCCAGTTATCTAATCACTTTGTAACACAACAGCTGCAGAGGATGTAGCGCATATATGCATATACTTACAGACAAGAAAACACACAACCATGAGGGCTTGTTATCATGTCTGTTTTCTGGAGTAATTTATCTTATGACATTTAAAATAATGCTGTTTATAGTATTTGCTTATATATAGCCGACAGTGTGTATATATATATATATATATATATATACACACATTTATTTTAACTATACATCGTCTAGTTTAGGCCTACTCTTTGTCGGCCATGAATGACAAGGAAAACAGCACTTGTAGTTATATTGACGAGCTCTGGTCACAACTATTGTAATTCAGAAAAGGAAATCCTGTAGGCTAAGTGGACTGGTGCGCCCACCCCACATTCTCCCAACACCTAAGGAAATTTTTTACTGCTATTGTGTCTCCACAACGTAAACAGCTTTGGGAGTTGCCATGAAGAATTAGGACAGTATACCACCAGATGTCGCCTGAAACGCATACAAATAATATGTAGCGATCAAATATTTAGTTTTAAACTATTTCATTTTCAACCTAGTTAATATGTTGTGTAGTGCTTAACTTCCTTATTTCAGTTTTTGTAAAATATGTCTATATCTCGCGTAAGTTCAAAAACACGTTTACATTACCCCTTATAAACCTTCATAAGGAGTTGTGGTGTACCCTAATGGGCTTCGATGTGGATTTTAATAGCGTGACATAGAAATATCAAAGGTTAATTTAGGGATATTGCAGTGCACTTGATGAAGTTTGAATATCACATGGCCTGTGTGTGTTTTATTTTCGGGGCTGAATTATTAATTAAAAAACAAAAACTTGATAATTTAGGCTCTCATTGGCCAAGTCTGTACCTGAAGAGAAGGAGAGAAAAAACTATAAGGTTTAAATTGCTTCTCATTTCCGAGAAGGGTGGTATCCAAGCATGACCCTCCATTCACTGCGCAGTTGTGCCCTCCATTCTACTCACAGAAATCCTCGGAAGTTTTGCGCTCCTCCCCAGTAAGAGTTTGTCGCAAAAAGGACAAAGTCGTGATAATGACATAAATTCTAATGGGGAAGTCTGACTTTTGTTGGCTAAGTTTCCCTATTCTAAAACTGACCGGCAACTTTCGCAGGTGCCCTCTTTCAAAAAGAAGTTTGATAATTGCGTCTGTCTGTGTAATCTATCTGCTTTTTGTGTTTTCACAAGTTGGATACTCGCAACTGCACCGGAGCCGAAGGATTGATGAGAAGTACCGGCACACCCGTGGATTGTATAATTTGGAGATCAACGATGGCCAGCCACACTCTCTAGACTTGCAGAACGATTCGAGCTTCATAGTCCCGACTCGCTACAACGTGGTGTACATAACCTTAAAAACTAAGCGTCGAAAACCAGCACATATAAGAGGTACAATCCGACCCAAAGTGAGGAGAAAAGGGAGAAAAAATAAGTCTTCCAATCTGTCTTTTACCCAGGACAAACGTCGCACTTTGGAGGGGGATGCGTTACAAATTAAGCGCAACTTTGCACCCATAACTTCACGGAAGGAAGCCATGGATGTTGACTATAAATCACTGGATATAAGCCATAAAATTTATAAACATGAAGAAGCAGACTCTCAGATTAGTTCAATTCGAATATACAGTCAAAGGCCGCCACCATGGTTCAGCGCACAGGATGTGAAAACCATGCGCTTTCTTGCGGATGCCAAAGTTTTGCGCATGAAAGAAGTCTCTCATGGATACGCTCTTTCGCTTCTGATATTTGAGGGTGAGACAAACGTTCAACAGGCGAACCAACAGCACGCAAAAACGAGCACTGTATGCGGAGGGCAATGTGGAGTCATCCACAGCCCGGTGGATACCACAGAGGTTTTTGCTTTTCATTTGGACAGAGTGCTGGGGCTTAATAGGACGTTGCCAGCTGTAAGCAGAAAGTTTCGCTTTTTATACGGTAGGTCATCAAGCACATGGACAAAGTTTTCTTTTTTGACACTTGTTAAAAATATACGGTTTTGTTTATGGTTATTCTAACTACATTGCCTGGTTTCATCATGCTAAGAATACTGTGCAAATGTCACTACAGTATCTATTGATATAGCGACAGAAACTGCAACCTACAGATTAGCCATACCATAAAAACTGTTTATTTGTTACCTTAACCCACTAATGGGGTCTATGTGAAATACAGATTCATTCAGGCTTGGAATCAAGAAGAACCTTGTTCTTTGGGGGTGGACACCAAAACGTCACCTGCACATTGTGTCCTCGTGGATGTGATATTTTTTTTTTTTTTTTTTTTTTAGGTCTTTGAGCAAGACTACCTAATCCTAATTCATATTCAATGGAAAAACATTATTCACATTGCTCATTGTCATTTTATAACATTAATAGTAAAGAAGGAACAAAAACTGAGGGAATACACATTTTATACACATATTCAGGGGAAGAGAGGACCAAAAAGTACTAACATCCTCCTTTTTCATAAATAGCGCAAATAATGTATTTTACATGATGACGTCACAAAGTGTCAGCCCAAGGGTTTAAACAGATTTCGGGGCCATATTCAGCTAGTGACAGGATACCTCTGCCCTCTTTCCTCATTTTCTTGCATAACCATTTTTTTTCCATCTATGGGAAATGTCTGTCTCTTTTTATTTTTAGCATAATACATTTAGAAATATTTTTACATGTCTATGAGTTAGTTCATTATTTGGTCTTGGGGTGCAAATATGATAATCGGTGTGTGGACAGTCTTCATCATTGCAGGGAATAAGTTCTGGTAACATGAGTGTAAAAAGTGTTTATAGACTTTTTCTGGTTAATAACAGAAACAGCTGCTAAAATCTAAGCATGTAATTATTCTTTCCTCCCTCTTTAGATGGGCAGTCCTGTCCAGTTGTGTCATGGGATGCATCTCTATACCCAGCAGGCCTTGCTGCAGGTTTGACCAGTTTGAAGTTAACATGGGGGGAGTACCAGAACTCCCTTAAACAGAGATGTTGGCAACAAAACATCAGCCCAAAGTCTGATTCTGGCTGCTCTGCAATTCATCACTATGAATGGAGCAAACTTGCTCTGTTTGACTTTTTGTTACAGGTAACTGTTAAAGAAAATGTGCTCCAATATCTGATTAAGAAAAACAATTCTCAGTGGTATTGTCATTTGGCTGAAGAGAGCTCTTGCTTCCTGTATGGGAGGCCTCAGTAAATCACATTTTATGAGAACTACAAACCAAAGTAGACAGACGAATCTTAAAATACTTATTCGGAAACACTGACAATCTTTATAAGTTAAATTGTCTGTTGAGGTCATGGTGGCACAACTTTGATCATTCACATATATTTCCTCATTGTTACAAAACATCTTGTCAAAGACATTAGTGAACTGAAAAGAAACTCCTCTCTTATCACAAAAGTACTTTTTTTTAAATTCTGACTTAGCCTCTCGTTTTGTAGATCAAAATGCCTGCACACTAAAGTTAATGTAACTCATACAGTTCCTCTAACAACAACTAGCATGACATGAAGGAAACTGAGAATGTCTATATATATATATATTTGCCTTGTTTTATATTTCAAATAAAATAAATTTTAAAACCAATAATAACTTCCAATGAGTTTTAGTCTAACTTTATTATTATTAATATTATTGTTATTATTATGGCAATTGAGTTTTCTGTTAAATGTAACACACCAGCACCCTACAGTGTTAAGGCAGACGATCGTCTTAGATATTTGAATAACTAATAAATTCTAATTTTTCATCAAGTCAAGCTACAAATAACATTTGTATTTCTGTGACAGCTCTGGAAAATCTCTGTTTTATTACTATTAGCTGCATGGATGCTTGTTTGCAAGGTAATAAGGATCTATTTCATTTTTGTCCAATTCAAAGCCTTACAAATGCTTATTCATCCAGGTTACCCTAAACCTCAGGCCTTAGAAAACCACGCTTGTGAGCAGCATTTAGTCCCATCTAAATCTATGTGTGACATTTCAGCTTGTCTTACTCTGACAGCACTGTCTGAAACCTCCACAACTCAAGTGATTTCACATAACGGATTAAGAATGGATGAGGGCTGTAGCTAAATATAGGGTTGTCATTCCCTGTGGAGAAGCCTGATATACTTAAGTGAGTTTCCTGTACAGTCATGTGACTCAGCAGTCTACATGACTAGTTGATGTTGATGTCCAGTAAACTAGTGGTACAATAGAGTCAGTGCAATTGCCAGCCCTCTCTAGGTTTGTATTCTTTCACTGCCAGCTGAATGTTATCTATTCATGAAATTATTATTTAGATCATGATAAAGAGAGATCATCAGAAATGCAAAGTAAGCCCATTCAGAGTAAAACTGTGCTTACCTTTGTCATTAAAAATATAAAAACGCAAAAGAAAACCCATTGAATAAGAAAACTCTGTGAATGCCACTCTGAACTGCACTCTTAGTCTCAAAATATCATCTCCAAACATTTAATGAAGAAATGTGTGAACTGTATTTTTAGATTAACAACCGCCTGGACCAGGGTTGCTGTGGGTTCAGGCCTCGGCAGCAGGATGTGTGCATTGAACTGGGTTACCATGCTAAATGTCAAGATGCTAACCACATACAGCTAGAAAACATCATCTACAGGAGCCACAACCCCAGACACCTGGTCTTCACCAACAACAAGGGATTCTTTGACCGTAATGAGGACAACTTGGACTTCAGGCTGTTGGCGGGAATCAAAGAGTAAGTTTGGAGCATTAACATGAATTAATAATTAATTAACCTGTTTAAATATATAATGTTTTAAAAAAACATTATATATTCCTACTACTATATATTCCTAGCCTAAAATACAGCTTTAATCCCTTGGCCATGCAGTGTTGAATAATGAAATAGATTATATGATTTGTTTATTATGAGCTATAGATCAAATCAATTTCAATCAGATGTTTACAAATAATTATATATCAGAAAAAGGCCAGAGGCTGAAACATGTCCTTCAAGTGATAAAGCTGCTGTTTATACTACAAGTGTTGTTTGAGCTTCAATGTCTTTAAAACGATTACACACTGAAAACTGTGCAAGCAACAAGTAATTGTGTAAATCCAGTTTGCTGTTTACATATAGATCAACTTGTTTAAAAGTAATAATTTGTCAGACAGTCTTCTACATTTGTAAAAAAAAGAAAAAAATCTGCACAACATTCAAAACAATGACCCTGAGTTGTGTATTGGTACTTATTTTTTGAGATAAAAAAAATGTCCACACAGAGTAGGAACATCTGTGGACAGTCTGGATTTAGCTGCTTTCAGCAGCTGTTTTTCTCATTTCCGCCCTTGACAACATATTTGAAAATTTCCAGCACACTCAACAAGCATATTTAAATCTCCATCTGGGATCTATGCCAAATCTGCTCGGAAACTCTGAATTTGGTTCACAGTAATTGGCCAACCCACACACAAATCAGTGACTGCAGGTTGTGAATTTTTAAACTTTAAAGTTAAAAGTGTACTTTATGATTTAAAATTTTCAATTCTAACTTATAATGTTACAATACTTTAAATGTTAAAAAAAAATGGTAGTTTGCAGGTCGAGTGTGCAGTTTGTGAAGAAACACATGCCAAAAGACATCTTCTGCATTATTAGACATCCCATGATGAGAACACATCGCTTTATGCACCACAGGTCTATGTGGATTTGTAAACGTACACTTCACAGGCATCCCTTTCATTTCATCCATCCTTTTGATCAATAAATCAGGGACTCGCTAAGGAGACAGCAGAGAATCTGTGGTATGGCAAGAACATGTTTATGAATGTGACACATAATGTGAATCCTTGTTTTCACCAGCAAAAATGTACCTTCCATTCTGGCATTCATGTAAGATAAAGCCATAAAAGCTAAATTCTAAATAAAAGACGATGAAAGATCATAGGATACAATAAATATCTATTTTTCCAATTGTAGTGTACATTTCAGTGGTTTTCTGTAATGCAACCGTTCTCTGACTTGTATCCCCATGTGATGTCTGTGTTGTGTGTGTAAGGTCGGGGGCGGATTCATTCCACTGCAGGGCAACCTGCATGTGGTAAATAAAATTTGAACTTGAACTTTAATTTCATGTAGATCAGAAGAGGTGTTATCTCGCTGACTTTTCTCAAAGCCAAAATAACCAATGTTTGACATTTTATTCTAAGCAAATTCTGAGCAGTAATGATACAAAGTTTATCTGAAAAATATAAATGCGTAAAAATCTAAACTCATTTAATAAATAGCAACCTGTTCATGGCTCTGGTGAATCTTGATTCTAGACAGGCAAAAACTGCACCTTAAAGTCAAATCACAAAACACTATCTCTAAGTAAGAGCACCACTTTAACTTTTACCATTGTTCATTCACAGTCATCTCGTACAGAGTAGGACAGGCTTTGTCCAATTGCTTCACATGATATACGGTTCTCACTTTTCATTTAATTTGTATGAAGGGAGCTTTTACCCACTCAAAAGCTATTAAAATGTCAAAAAAACCCATCAATGTGCTAAAAGTATGAGTAACCCGTCATTTGATTCAAGTGATGTTTTAGTTACACAAACCTCCAGTTATGTGATTGTATAAATGCAGTTTTTACTGCCAAGAAGAAAAAAGCAAAAACATTTCAGATTTCAAGGTTGCTGATGTACAAAGACAACATGTCATAACCACTTGGTATAAAATACAGACATTTAATTTTGCCATCTCTTAAATATTTTTTATGGGTTTGGCACTTCCACAAATTTATTTAATAGTCGACTTTAGTGAAACATTCTGTTATCATTGGCATCTTCAGACCAGAGGAACTGCAGGAACTGTTTAGCTAAATCACAATGTCACCACCTATGTTTACCATATCTATGAAGAATTACATTTTGGACATGCCTAATTCCATTCTGCAAAAATGAAAGTCAGATGTGATGAAACTTGTTGGGGAGTTTGGGCTTAGAAATAACCTATAAATAGCTACATGGTTAGAGTTTGCATGTTCTCCCCATGTTTGCGTGGGTTCTCCCCAGGTACTCCGGCTTCCTCCCACAGTCCTGTGTGGATAGGTTAATTAAAAAATCTAAATTGCCCATAGGTGTGAATGCGGGAGTGAATGTGAGTGGTTGTCTGTCTCTGTGTGTTGGCCCTGCGACAGACTGGCGACCTGTCCAGGGTGTACCCCGCCTCTCGCCCTATGACTGCTGGGATAGGCACCAGCACCCCCCGCGACCCTGAAAAGGAAAAGCGGAAGCGAATGGATGTTTAATGTATAGAATCTGCACAGTATTACAGTGTGACTACACTTCCTCCTGTTTCCTCTTATGCCTTTCTAGGTTTCCAGAGCAAGCTGTGTCTGTGCTGAAAACCAGAAAACTGAGGGAAAAACTTCTCCAATCTCTGTTCCTTGACGAGACATACTGGGAAAGCCAAGGGGGTCGTCAGGGCATTGACAAGCTAATTGATGTTATCGAGAGGCGAGCAAAGGTCCTCCTCACCTACATCAATGCCCATGGGATTAAAGTGATATCAATGAATGTGTGATGAAGATAAATCTTTCATAAATCTTTTAAATCTTTTAGAAGACATTGGGGCTTTATGCTCGAACATTTTATAGGTTGGTTGGGATAAGAATAATAGCAGATGTGTGATATTTTTTTAAATTTATATCACAATAGCTTGGTCATAGTTCCAATGAGGGACTTGCTAATGCTTCTTTGAGTAGCTGGAAGCTCAATTAGGGTCACACAACCCACACTGCACTGATAACAATGACTTTAATGAGTTTTTTTTTTTTTAAACTTTGTGTACCTTGAATACAATCTTATTTTGTTTTTTGTTAGGTTTTTTAAAAAAAATATCTTTATTATTATTATTTCTTTTACAAAAGTTAAGAAGCTTTGCCTTGCCTATAATTTCCAGTTATTTAGGCACTTATAGTCACAATTAGAGCATGGACACAGTGACTATAAATTATCAAGTGAAAATTAGAAGTCATAAAATGATAATGATGATGAAAAAAGTTTTTACAGGATTCCATGCACTCCTGTGAAAAACCAAGAACACCCTATAGTTCACCTTGTAGAAAGTTGCAGCAAAAATCTTGGACTAATGCTTTCTGATATATACGACATTAATTCCAGAAAAGTTGGAAGCTCTTTAAATGTAAATAAAAAAGAATGCAATAAGTTTTAGATCTAAAAAACAAAACAAAACAGATTTTATTCACAATAGAACATCGAAAGCATCGAAACTGGTGAAATGCCTGAACTGCAGGGAGGCCAGTTCAGGTCCCAGTCTCTTCTAATACAAAACCATTCTGTTGTAATATATGCATTATGCAGTTTAGCTTATACATTCAAGGCCTTCTATGCAAAAATGGGTCCCCTGAATGGGACTTTTCAGATGTGCAAGCTGCCAGTTCTACAGACAGTGATCAGGGCCACTCAGTGATTTCAGGTTGCATCCAAAATCCTGTAGATCAGCAGTCCATAACTTTTTTGCGCCACGAACCATTTTATGTCTGACAATATTTTCACGGACCGGCCTGTAAGGTGACGCCGATAAATACAACAAAAAAACAGCACCAGTGTAAAAAAAAAAAAAAAGATTTATTCATAACACATGGGGAAAGACCCAGGGGAACTGAGTTAACGATAAAAGCGATAAAAAAAAAATGCTAAAAAAACGATAAAAACTATAAATTTCACACCCAAGCCTCAACTCTTGCGGCCCCGTACCAAAGGACTCATCGACCGGTACCAGTCCGTGGCCCGGCAGTTGGGGATCGCTGCTATAGATGCAAAACAAGCCCAAACCATAACCCCTCCATCACCATGACAGTTGGTAGTTCATGGTTGGTATGAAATGCTTCTCCTGATGTTTTTTTTACTTAGTGCAGATGTTCCACATGTCCTGTAATTCGTTCAGATGTAACTTTGCAAACCTCAGCTGTGCTGATGTGCTCTTTTTAGAAGAAAAAGGCTTTTTTCCTGCCAATCGTTCTAAACAGGTCATGAACATACAAGATTATGGCATTGTGCTTATACAAATCTGAATGCTCCAGACTAGGGACTTCTGCCTTTATAATGGTGGTGACACTTGGTGATGATCATTTAATCAAGTGCATTTGATTAGCAGCACCTGGAGGCTGCTTACCATCTTAATTCCTCGGGAAGCAGTAAGGGTGTACTCAGTTTTTCATAGTCCTGAGAAAGCTTTCTTTTTCACATGAGTGTATATGCACTATTATTTTAAATGTGCTTTCTTTTTGTATTTGGTAGTGCAATTCGAACATGGGATACATCAATAAAAGTAACTACTGCTGATAGAGTTATATTTCTTGAGTGAGTTATGCATAAACATAATTATGTTTTACTGTGATTATAGAAATGGTTTGAAAATGATTTTGTCTTAGATAACAAAGCCACAATCAAAGAGTTATCATAATAAAATTTTATCTATAACATTTATCAGCAAATACATTTTTCCTACCTATTTCTACTTGATATCAATCAGGCCCAGACAGAAATAGTCTGTGGCTCAGAAATCCGATCCAGAGTGCGGAGTGTGCTTTTCAAGCTGTTGTAAACGCTATTCTTTGTGCTCTCAGAAATAGAGTCGATAGGGCTTTGTGGGCTATTTTCTCCTGTTCGTGCCTCGCATTCACTGTGCTGTTGTTTTAACCCTTTGCACCTGCATTAGTTTGTCAGTGGGTTTTATGCCTCTGGATGTTTGTCCAAGAAAAACCCCTCCAGCAAGAGCTGGAACAGTTTGCTCCTGTACCTACATTTGGTAATATAAGTGTACAAAACAAAAACATGTTTATAGTAATACAGATCAAGCCTTTACAGGTAGCTTCTTAAGTTAAAGTCTCTTCAAGTAGGCAAAAAGCATATACATTTCTTTTTCACAGTAACAAACACATGGAGAAACAGTTTGTGCTTTAAATTAGCTAATAAAGAGGATCATTTGTGCAGAGGTTTAGGAAAGCTTATAAGGCTTATCTTCAGGAATGACTTGTTGAATGTATAACGTTATTCTGTCAGGTTCACACTTGTTTACACTGTGTGAACCAACCTTTTTGCTCTGTTTATGTTAAAGTTGCATTTTCTGTCTTCACCTCCTCTCCTTATCACAAGTTCTCTTCGTCTTGTTTCCATGGGGGCATGGAATTTGAGAATAATTTGAAATGGTTCTTCGAAGCTGTGCCCAGCTGGCTGCTGGCAGGCCAGGCTAAAAACAAGATCCCAACAGAAGACTTCTTTATTGTTGCGACCTTGGATCAACCCTGATGACATCACTTTTCTCATTTCTAGCACTTGCTGTCCTCTGACTGTGTCAAAAATAAATAAATAAAATTAAAAAATGTAAATACAAATTCAGTGCCCACTAGCAATTGTGATATGACTGAATTTAAACAAACAAAATAAACAAAAAAACCCTAAACTAAATATAAAACAAACCATTGCCATCCCGCCAGATCATCTCATAATATGAAGTCTGACTTTAACCTCCTAAGACCCGAACTCTTCCACAGCATGCATTTTTAATTTCTCTTTGATATTTGGGCATATTGGGGCCCGATGAATGTAAAAACAAAGAATTACCAGATTTTTTTACCTTATTTTTGTTTTTAAGAAAAATAAGAGCCACATATGAGGATATTTGTTTAAAATTTTGATAGAACAGTAGCAGAATAATGTCCTCGTAAGTGGATATCAGGCCGTTGTAGAGCAACATTGAGTATTTTGGTCTAAATAACCCAAAATGTGATGTCCACATATGTGGACGGCAGGTCCTAGGAGGTTAAATATTTCATATTTATCCAATATTTAGTTTCCAATAGCTTACACCTTGTAATTTAGAATAATAAGCCATTTGTACCAGGTTAACAGTTTTTCCTGAGTTACTTGACATTTTATGGGCAGACATATATCCTCTTTTCCCCATGACATTTTGGGGAACATTTATACCAAGCCTATTGTTCCTAATACCATGTTTCCAAGCAAAATGAATAAAGTAATTTAAGGCTTACAAATCTTATTATCTATTGCAAGCTTTTTAATAACCCCTTTATGTCTTCTGTATCCCAAAAAATCTTTAGCATTACACTGCACTTCATTGTGCAAAGAGACAGCACCTGGGAGGTTACTGTGGGAACACTAAAGAGGTAGATTACATGGGGCGTTAACAAGAAAACTCAACAGATTGTCTCACTTTTGTCTACCTCAACACAAAAGCCAATAGACACAACAAAATGCTCCTGCCATGTTGACTCTACGACTGGTGAAGGACATTCTCCTTATGCTGATAAAGGAATTAAGAAAAAAGTTTGAATAGATGCCAACATATCTCAGATAAAGTCATGCCAACACTTGCTTCCTTCACCAAAAATACTTACAATCTGCCGCTTGGAGATTCATGGTTCATACACAAAGCTTGACAAAGAACCACCGTCTTTTCTGATTACTTTACCAGCATGTACAAACTTCTTTTACAGGACTGGCGTGCTGCCAAGATCACATTCTGTTCTTGGTAAAAAAAAAAAAGTTCAAGAGGATTTAACTCAGCTGTCCTGACTGGAAATATCTCATCCCACAAGTCTTACACTCTCACACTGAGTGTTTAAATTTCCCATCACTTGTCAGCCAATAAAACATCCATCTCCTTTCATAAATTCTTTTTCAGCTTCAGCACAGTACAGACATTTACTCTATATTATTCATTTTAAAGCAGACCAAACAATATAGTTTTTCCTGTTGTTATGTCTGCAGCTTTTGTGCAAAGCTAATTATTAAAATGCCAAACTTGTTATCCTGTGTCAGTCAGTGCATTAGTGGTCACTTATGCCATTTAGTTTTAAGAAATAAATAGTGTAATTCGATAACCCTCTGGCACAAATAAGTCAGTGAGCAAAACAAATCTTCCTTTTGAGTTATCACTGTTGCTCAAATATAAATATGTAAACTTAGATGGGTCTCTGTCAGGTAAGAATGAAACCAAATGAAATAGTTTAATTAGTGGTGATTGGATATTTGTCAACGATCCCTTTACACATTTAACAAAGAGAAAAATGGCTGAGAAACTTCCAATTCCATTTGGTGAATTTGGACATTTTTCTTTTCCTGTAATAGGCCAAAGAGGAAAAAAAACAAGTGAGCAGCTTCCTATTGTGCAATAAGGTTTATCTTTGATAACATCCAGATAGGATTATATGGAATAGAATCACAGTGCTGCCAGCCCCAGGAAAAAGAAAAAGAAATCAGCTCTGGCATGCATATATAAGCTCTACATTTCCTCTTTACTTTTTATCTTCCTAATTTTCAAGGAGGTTTGCAGGTCAGGAGCAGTGCAGTGACAGATCAGTTTCCCATGGCGTTGATTTAAATTCAGTTTGTTGCTCAAGGTCATTTGAGCAGGACATCTGAGGTCATGGGGAATCAATCCAAGTGTCAGTCACATGAGAGCCTCTGCAGCCATTTGCCTGCCTCGATTTTATTTTGCAACTGTAATGGGAGCTTTTTTTTCTGTACACCTAATGCTGGTATTAGCTTATCCTGACCCTGGGAAGAAGAAAGATTTACTGCATTATTGCTTCGATACAGTCAGTTACTTGTAGGCAAGGCTGACATGGTTTTATAGAAAAAAAAGAATCACAAAAAGTCTTGATCTTTCAATACAAATCATTGTGTGTTGGTTAGATGAATGCAGAAACTGAATGATGTGATGGTAGTTTTTGAGAGGGTTTTTTTTGCACCTGTGTTGAAGTCCTGTAGTATCTTAACACCTCTCTGCAAAAAGTGCAGTAAAGGCTTTAATCTTCCTTTATTGTGCATTGTCTTTGGTCTTTAAAATGTGACATTTTTAGTGACACAGTGGTACAGGGATTAGTGCAAACATGCATGCTGTGTTAAACTGTTGGGTGCAAGTGTGACTTGTCTGTCTCTCTATGTTCCCTGTCCAAGGTGTACCCTGCTCCTTGCCAAATGTCACCTGAGATTTATATAGAGTCTTCCTGATTCTTTTTAGACTGTCAATTACAGACAGTTAGGTTAAGTAGCTGACAGACGGATTAGTCTACAATTAATGAATACACTATTGGTGCAGATTTTATAAACTGTAGCTGGAAATGAAAAGTCATCATGCTGGTTGAAGTGTAAACCTGAGCAGAGAAATCTGAAGCTCTGGAACCAGATTAAAGGGATGAACGCACATGCTAGAGAATTGGGGTGAGGCATCCCCATGGACTGGCATCTCAAACATCTGCTCTCAGAGATATATGGGGCAGTCATGGGCTGGATATGTCACATTCTATATTTAGGCAGCTTGTGATGAGAGAGGTGTGGCATGTAGAGCATGTAATAAAGTCTGAATGAGATCACTATGATTGATTACTCATGCTATTTAAGATTTCTGACACTTGATGGGATTTATTTATTTCTTTTTTTTTACATTTTAGGCCCCCAATTAAGAAGGGAAGATAATGTAGGACCATCAAAGCCACATGCATTTAGCATCAGATCTATTAATGAGTCACTTGCTGATTATGAAAAACATGCACACAGTAAAGGTTTTTATAAGACTCCATGAACTTGGTGGTTGGTGTTACACTGCTACTTAGCGTTTCCTCTTTACGTCCTGTGCTCAGTTTGGCAACACATCACAGTGGTGTTCACTTTTCTAAAATATTTGCAACTGGCAAAAAGAACCTTCATTTCAAACCAAAATAACATGTTTCACGCCAGAGAATATCTTCAGCTACCATTTTTCTCAATAGCTACCTTCAAAGTCAGACAATCTTAGCAGTAAGGTTCATATATATGCATCTACACTCAGTACAAAAAGAAAAAAAATATGCAAAAAAGCAGCCTGTCATTACTTGTGCTTTAGTGTTCCCGATTTGAGAAGTGTCCCATTTTTAAACCCAGAAACCATCTCCCAGTGACCAAAACTCAACCCACCATCTCTGATGGAAAACATCCAGACAAGTGGGAGTAAAAGAAACAACTTGGATAGTCTAAAGCAGGCTCACAAAAGCTGCTTCGTAAAACTGACAACAGTATTTTTCTCTGAAGCTGATGCAAACATTTGTAGGCACTGATTGAAGATGTGAACAGCCTAAAGAAAAAAGCACCAAATATCCCTCACCTACTCCAATGGTCCCAGCAGCAGCACTTTGAACTCGGTTCGCCCTCCTTCACAACCTATTGAATGATCTGAAGCTTTGCAGGGAGAGGTGATTACTGTATATTCTTATCGTATACCATATGTTCTATACTATATATTTATATATTGATATATTTACATCAAAGCATTCTGCAATAGCGAAAAGGACCAACAAACAAACCAAATACCCCCCCCCCCCCCCCACTAAAAAAAGAAAAGGAAAAAAACAAACAATGAGGGTTTTTTTCTTGAAGTGTATTTACATTTCTAAAATATTCACTTCATGCTTAAAAATTACAGACAACAGAAGGTTCACTGAGATTTCAACTATTTCATGTTCTTCTGTTCTCATCACTCTTTATGATGAGAACATCTTTAACCCGTTTGGTAGATTTACAAACCTTTAACTTGTCCTGTATTTTCCCTCCTGCATGTTAATGCTGGCATTTTATTGAGAAAAATAAAACCCAGTATTTTTTGGTAGCAATTTAATTCCACTCCACTGCCATTTTCACACATTGCAAGGCCAAACTGGACCACTTGGAAGGCCACTTCTCCCCCCTGGCTGCATCTTTGACACCTTTGATTTTCTTTGGCTTTTTGGCTTCCTGATGCATACAACTGCTTATGCTTTCAAACTTCATATTCATATTCACAAACTACAGAGAAACAGTTTCTCCAGAAAACTCTAGGTCAGAGTCTGATGTTTTATCTTTCATTTTTCTTATCGTTTGTCATTGCTTAATTAATTGATTTTTTTTAACACGTTTGGTAACAAAAAGTCAATTTATAATGTTATAAGAGCAGACTATAATATTTACTAATAACTTTGCCTTAACTTTTTTTTTTCCCACCAGCATATCTAATTTGAGATGTGCAGTTCAACATTGCATGAGACATTGCAGTTAAACTTGGTAAGTTCCACTTTAGTCTGAAAAATTTAGTGACAATAATGGGCTTGTGATTTACTGGGGATCATTCTGTGACAGCGAGGCAGCTAGAGTGATAAAACTCTTTTCCAAGTTGAGTCATTCCATTGCTTCATTTTGACGAGTCATTAAATAAAAGGGGGGCTCACATAAAACTGCAGATCACTTCTTTATAACTGTTTTCAGCTGTATTTCCTTTATGTTATTTGACCAAAAATCCACTGTACTGACTTTTATCTATCAGTAAACCTTTCTACGCATTTCATTTTCTGAGTTGTTGTTTTTCTTCATTAGTCGAGTGATAACAATTAAGAAACACCAGCTTTCGAGAAACAGTGCGCTAAGTACATAAGCAGGAGTTTATTTAAAATCCATAACAGAGGTCTTGTTTCAACTCATTAATCTGAAAGACAACAGCTAACACAATAAAGTCCTGGGATGTTAATCCTTATGAAGGAGATGCTATTCTGGCAGAGAGCTAAATAGGAACAGGACCATGCATAAAATGGACACTGTGAATCCTTGGCCTGGGTCACTGCACATGTCTTTTAGACATAAAGAGGCCACAAATCTAAACTCGCCAGTTGCTAATAGCTTCTTGCAAAATGTTTTCAAAGAAAATGGGAGTGACAGAATAATTTAATGACTTAATAATCATATGCAGCGGAGATAAAGAGCATGTTTTATCACAGAAAGGGGAATGAAATCCTTTTTTTCCCTCCACAATTTTGACTGTTTTCAAAGAAATAAATTAAGATTAGTCTGAGAGAAAGAAATAAAACATTAATGCTTCTATTCTTTAGGTCACTGTCTTTGAGTTCTATGAGTCAGCTTGATTAAAGCTGTTATCCTTCCTTAAAGCTTGTTTTAAACTTAGAAATTAGGTACTTGTATTATAATTGCAGTCAAAGGACTACTTCACTCAAAACCAGATGGAAGTCATAGGAATAGCTTTGTGAGATGCATAGAAAATTCACTAAAATACATGCATTTACAGAGAAATAATAATTATAATAATTACAAGTGCAAATTAAAATCTAAATGTACTTGTTTTTAGACACCTCTTGGACATCTCTATTGAGTGAAGATGGGTTGTATTTATATTAACTTATAACTCCAAATACAAACTACCACAAATACACCTTAACAGTGAGCAAGATTGTTGACATCTGGTAAAAGAAAACTGTTGTTGACAACTATTCACTTCTTTTACTGAGACTTTTTTGTATGATCCAGGGCTGTTTGAAAACCTTCCATTCCACAGCACTGGAAATGCTTCAGAGACCAGATGGACACTTTTGAAACATGATGAAATACGGTTTCACCAGCATATTTGACTTCCTATCATAAATAACAGCTTTCATTTCATAGTCCACACAAGCTGGGTCCACGGAAACAGGCATCACCTCATAAGCCCGCATGAAGAAGGAAGAGGAAAAAATGTGGCACCACTGTGGCCGAGGCAACGCTCCAAAAAAAATCTTCCATGGTGAATGTTACCCATTGCTGTGGAATCCAAACAGGAACAGCCTGGCCTTGAGTTGAGCAGACTCATAGAACAGGACAAGGAAATGACTGAGCTCAGCCTCAGGGCGGGGCAGGTTCAGACTAGAGGTCATGTAGTCTGGCTCACTGACATCATGAGGCAAGACAAACATAAAAAGATAAATGCTTAGTATTTCAGAAGTTGTTTAACCATAAACAGACTGGCCAATGTAAGTTTGCTGGTTCAAATGAATCAAATGCAACGACTTTAAATACATCAGAGAGATTTAAAACACACACACATACTCTCTAAGCTGACCTGTGCTAATCTATCCCAGTGGCATTTGTTATTTTCTTTTTCTCTGAGATTTGTGAGTCTGGTGATTCCTTATTGCTTTGCTGTTTTTTAAATACAGAATTGGTTTCAGGTGCATTTCAGAGATCTATTATTTTGGAGGTCTATTTTTAAACTTGCATGGCTTCTTGACTTCTATCAGAACTATCATCTCTGCGTCTCATTTTCTCCCCCTGTTTGTCTCAATCTGCCTCTCTCCCCCTGCCTCTCTCCTCCAAGTAAATGAGCATTGATTGGGTTACTCTTTGATTCACATATACAAACACAACACTCATTATTGATGGACTGACTACATATCTAACTTTCTTTGTTCTTAATTAAATGTATTTTTGATTACACACCTGTATGTTGTTCTCTACAGATTTATTCTACTCTTTTAAAACAGAAATGTCCTGTCATCAGTCAGCTGATACATTTCAGTAAGCAGCTAATTCAAAAACATGATGGCAAGTTTGTATGACTTCAGTCCCCCCGCTGAACAGAGTCTGACATTTAGGGAAAGAAACGTGTGCTCCATATAGTTGAGCATTAAGCAATGCCAAAAATACATTTTTATTTAACAGTGAGACCAACAGCAACAGTGTTATACAGTTGTTCTACAGTCTAAAAACAGTCCTTTCCAGTATGAACATGCATAACTGCCTTGAGCACAGGAAAACAGTGCCACCTAGGGAAAGTTACAAGCACCACAGAAATGAAAAATTGTAGTTGAACTGTCTCAGAAGAGGTTTGAGTTTTCCACCCAAAAGATTCATACAGGCTCTGCATTTAGAGCTACAGATGACCTGTCCCTAATACTGTGGCTACATGTAATTTAATAAATGCTCCAATGTCATTACATGGATAAGAAGCCATCATAATGACCATGTTATTAAAGTAGGCTATTAGGTGCTAAAGTGATTCTCAAAGGTCACTAATTACAGGAATGTTCACTTGAGCAGATGCGTGGATTTATGAATGAGGTGATTACAGTCACAATTGTGAAGCGTTGAGAAGAGTGTCAGGTCATTTAAAAGCGCTAATCTGCTACCCTCTAGTGGTTGGATGCGTGTAATGTAAGTTTTCTCATACTGTAGGAAAATCAACTCAAATTATAAAGGTTTAAATCAACAAAATGAAATTGGTGTAGAATTATATGAGCCAAGTTCTTATTGATGATAATTTAGCAATTTTTGCTAAATATTCACAGGTTTACAGGAAAGCTAAACGTGAAAATAGGAAAACAATAGGAAACAATAAACTTCAGGTGTCATCCACTGCTGCTCCTCTCAGAGTGTAAACCATTGTCTGAGAAATTACTTCAAGTTTCTTGTGTTAAGATTTTTAGCATTTCACAGCATATGCAGTATAAGCAGGGGCAGGTAAAAAGATTTTTTAAAAATGAATATAGGAAAGAAAGAAAAATACTCAGTGCAGTAAAGTTGGGGCACTTGAAACACCTGGGGAATTTTTAAAAGTAATCTAGGACAATGACAAAAGGAAGATAAAATAAACACAAGATATGAGACAATGGACTGTCAAAATAAAACAAGCAGCACTTAAACAGGGAGACACCTTACATGGGGATGATTTAAACAAAAGACAAGAAGACACTAGGGAGATTAAACCAATAAACACCAAAACACTGTCACAGGCTGGGTCAGACCCAACGTTTTGAGTTTTATTCTGTATTTTTGAGGTTCTCATGTTAGGTTGGTGATTATAAGTTTGTGTGTTATTCTTATTTAGGTTTTAGTGGAGGTTAAGGTTAGCTATTATTTATCATATGTTTCCTTAGTTTCTGTGTTTGGTTTCTTGTCTAGTCTGGTGATTCAGGTCTGTTAAGCTTATGTTGTCATGTCTAAGGCTCCATGTTTCCTGTTTTGTTTTGAAAAAGCTCTGTGTTCATTGTTTTAGTTTCACTTTGGTGTCGAAACACTAATCTGTATCAGGTGTGTCCCAATGTGTTTCCCGTCCCCTCGTCACCTCTTGTGTATTTAGTCTGTGTGTCACTTTGTCTGTGCTACCTACTCCATGTCACGTCACCGTTATCCTAGTCGTTATCCCAGTTATTCTCGTAGTTAAAGCCTTAGTTATAAGTTATAGTTAGTGAGAGTTGCAGTGTTTTCAGTTTTCTCATAGTCGTCACACTTTAGTCTTCCCAGCATGTGTTTCGGTTTTGCTCATTCTGCCTTGTTTCATACTTGTGACTATTAGCGCCAAAAGAAAGTCTCACCTTGTGTTCATGTTTAGTTTTGTCTTCTCGCCTGTGTCCGCACCTGGGTCCTCCACACACACACACACGGTCTGCCCTGCAGACTGTGACAAACACAATAATTAAAAGCAATCAAAAAGTTGTCAGACTGGAGCCTTGACACTAAATGTTTTCTTCATACAGTTAACAGTATAAAGGAGACTGAGATCAGAAACTGAGATCATGTAGGCTGTATACCAGGAAAAATACATTTTTCCTGGGCTTCTAATCTTTAGATTAGATGATTTAAGAAAACAAAAACAAAAAAAGAAAAATCCTTCTCCATTTAAACCATGTCATACCAGCAATAAATTATTTCTTGCATGTCAAACATTGTTTCCATAGCAGCACTGGATGTGAGAAGTTGTTTCTAAGACACTTGTGTACATGAGTGCTGTGTATGCTTCTTTAGGTAAATTTTTTCTCTATATATCTTGTAAATTTTTCCTCTTCAGTGTTTCATCTTTTTTCATCTAATCTCTTGAGGAGAAACGCTTACCCTCTCCAAGTCTTTGTGATAGAGATACAGCTGTGTCCGACTAATGATCTACCAAGACCTGTCAACACCCGAAAAACGCTTCTAATGTGGTAGAAGCACAAATACCTGGACCTGTGTTAAGAGTAAGAGTTAAGAGTAAAAGTGAAAAACAGGCTCTGAAATGTACGCAGAGTAAAAAAGTTTTTTAAAAAAGTAAAAAAGTAAATAGTAGCTCCTTGAAAGTCATTTCTATCAGCTATTTTTATATAATAATATACAGTAATAATATTAGTAGAAGAGAATACTTAAAAAAATAAATAAAACTCAGATCCAAAATTTGGACATCAAACCATGACCCAGCTTGGATGTCAATATGACTTTCAACATTTGAACTTTGATCATTTTTTGGACATCATGTGGACGTCTATGAGAGGTGCAGGCAATTTACCTGATTAATATTTGTAATATGTTTTTATTTACAGATATCAATGTTGTTGTTATCAACATAATACATATGAATATGGACTATTTATTAAAAAAATGTTAAAAAATGTTAAAATGTAAAGTAATGTTTAAAATATTTAGAAAAAACTTGGAATTCCTTTTAATATGAGTTAAAAGCATTTGTGTTATATACAGTCACGTTCATAAATATTGGGACATCGACACAATTCTAACATCTTGGCTCTATGCACCACCACAATGGATTCCAAATGAAACGAACAAGATGTGCTTTAACTGCAGACTGACAGCTTTTATTTGAGGGTATTTACATCCAAATCAGGTGAACGGTGTAGGACTTACAATAATTTGCATATGTGCCTCCCACTTGTTAAGAGACCAAAAGTAATGGGACAATTGAAGAACCCTTTCCCTAGTGAGGAAAAAACCCTTCACAACAGTTGGCCAGATGAATAACACTCTCCAAGAGGTAAGTGTATGTGTGTCAAAGTCAACAATCAAGAGAAGACTCCACCAGTGTGAATACAGAGGGTTCACCACAAGATGTAAACCATTGGTGAGCCCCAAAAACAGGAAGGCCAGTTTAGAGTTTGCCAAACGACATCTAAAAAAGCCTTCACAGATCTGGAACAACATCCTATGGACAGATGAGACCAAGATCAACTTGTATCAGAGTGATGGGAAGAGAAGAGCATGGAGAAGGAAAGGAACTGCTCATGATCCTAAGCATACCTCCTCATCAGTGAAGCATTGTGGTGGAAGTGTCATAGCGTGTGCATGTATGGCTGCCAGTGGAACGGGTTCTCTTGTATTTATTGATGATGTGACTGCTGACAAAAGCAGCACAATGAATTCTGAAGTGTTTCAGGCAATATTATCTGCTCATACTCAGCCAAATGCTTCAGAACTCATTGGATGGTGCTTCACAGTGCAGATGGACAATGGGCCAAAGCATACTGCAAAAGCAACCGAAGAGTTTTTGAAGGGAAATAAGTGGACTGTTTTGCAATGGCCAAGTCAATCATCTGACCTGAATCCAATTGAGCATGCACTTCACTTGCTGAAGACAAAACTGAAGGAAAAAAAATGCCCCAAGAACAAGCAGGAACTGAAGATGGTTGCAGTAGAGGCCTGGCAGAGCATCACCAGGGATGATACCCAACATCTGGTGATGTCTATGTGTTCCAGACTTCAGACTGTAATTGACTGCGAAGGATTTGCAACCAAGTATTAAAAAGTGAAAGTTTGATTTATGGTTCTTATTCTGTCCCATTACTTTTGGTCCCTTGACAAGTGGGAGGCACATATGCAAACTGTTGTAATTCCTACACTGTTCACCTGATTTGGATGTAAATACCCTCAAATAAAAGCTGCCAGTCTGCAGTTAAAGCACATCTTGTTCGTTTCATTTGGAATCCATTGTGGTGGTGTATAGAGCCAAAATGTTAGAATTGTGTCGATGTCCCAATATTTATGGACCTGACTGTATGGTTTATTTTTTACAAATATCCTGTTTTATTGTGAGGGCCTTTTTATGAGGAAGCTAATGTGGTTGTGACTGAGAGCAGGACTGAGAGAAGTTTTGACAGGAGGTAAGAGTTTGTGCATGTTTGCGTATAAACTGGACTATCTACTTGACACTCTTTGTTGATGCACACATTTTACAAACTGCCTGTGAGAAGCTTGAGACATTTCTACTCGAAATCCACCGTGCAGCTCTTCACTTTTGTTTTAGCATCAAGAGCCCAAGCCACCTTGAAGATGTCCGCTGATCCACTGTCCACAGAATTTTTGAGATAAACGGAAGGTTGGAGATTGACCTATAATTAGCTAAGACCTTAGGTAAGATCTTCTAAATTAGTGAGTGACCATTTCCTCTCCAGCTTATGAGCTGTCTGCTTTAAGGTGAACACCACAGCCACCGTGCACTGTCCAACACAGTGTTCTGCACTTTAAATCCACCACAGTGTGGAAAACTAACCTTTCTATCTTGCACTAAACTGCAGAGTATTTTCATGCAACATTTGAATAACACAAAGTTAGTATACCTGAGTTCATGTTTCACTATGTTACCACAATATGAAAATATATAATTTAACTGTATGCACAAAATGCAAAGATTACAAAAACTCTCACTGTTTGTACCAAGACAGCAGGGAGAAGAACCCATTAGCAAATTAGACAAAGCAGGCAGAAAGAGTTTTATGATGGTTTACTTGCAGAGAAGCTTACAGGCAGAATGCCAGCAAAGCAAACACAACAAATAGCAAAGCAAAGATCATGTTAGAAAGAGCAAAATATGTCAAATAGATTATCCAGCAAACTGGTGGAAAAATCACAACTAGAGAAACCAAGCAACTAAACATAAAACCTAGCAGAGAGCTGGATGTGGAAACTATTACAGGGGCTGGATGGCAAACTGGAAACAAGCGTAATGCATGAAACAGACAAATGACTGAGAGCAAAATGTAAAAGGGCATTCAGTGTGAGACAGTGGCAAACATTAAAGAATGATCTTAGGGCAATCACTCATTTGTTACTGTTTATACACCTCACAATCAATATTTTACACCGTAGGAAGGGTTGCATCCATATTTTGATGCATATCTCAATTTTGTGTAATTACTAAGGAAAATAAGGGTTTTAAGGGTGCTATATACTGCCAGGCATAAATTTACACTTGCTATAACTGGGAGACATTTAAGAAACATCCAAGACAGATAAAAGTATGTCTTACTGATTTCAGGTGTTTCTTGTTAGTTAATTTATGACAATTTCGGGGTAGAGATCATATTAGACTAGTGCACATGATTCGTTAGGTTTCAGGTTCATCGTTCCTTCAACATAAAACCTACAAAAGCACATGATATTCATATTCAGATAGACCTAATAATATAAAGGGACACGGGGAGGGTATATATTTCAGAATGCAGTTATGCATTTCAGTGAAAAGAGAAAAGTTTGTGAAAACTTACATACAAGCATGAAATGTCAACTATACAGTAATGTTCCACAATAAATCAACAAAATAATCTCTCAGTGTATTATAGTGCTATATTTAGTGGCAATAATCTGTCTTACCAGATCAGAGCACATTTACATACCAGAATTAGCATACAGTAGATATTTTTTTTATCCATATTACCTAATGAATCCAGATAATTGTGTACACAGTATCTAGTGGCCAAGCGCAGTCTCAACTGCTTCCAGTGTCATGTTCTACATACCAAACTAAACAGGGCCACCACGAACACCGTGTGATGAAAAATGCATCATTTACACCCACAGAGTGTTGCCTTTCTTGTCTCGCTGCTCATGCAGTTTTCTGACATGATGCCTCCTCTTTTGGGAGATGAGAAACTAGAAATACTTCGACCTCCTTGTGTCAAACTCCTTCCTCACAGGGTGAAGCTCTCTGGTGGCACAGCTGACAGTGACAAACTGACAATGGCTGAATGCTTCACTTCACATTTCTAACTTTTCTCTGAAAATGCTTACCCCCCCCCCCCCCCCCTTTCTTTGCTGAGTTGGAGAGAAACAAAGCAAAAAGGTTGAGCATGGAAAGAAAAAAACATATATCCCTCCAAGGACTTTTTCATGAAGATGCATATCTTGAAATGATGTTACAGGTTAGTTTACAGCATGTTGCTCAAGGACACATCATATATGATCCTACTGGCTAAAAATCAACAGCCTTGGAAACTTGATGCCTAAGGACTTCATTAAATTCTTATGATTCTTGGCTAGCTGCCCAGCTTGATAGATTTTCATGATGGCTAGTCTCCCTCTTTGGTCCATCTTGAAGAATCTTAAGTGCTGGAATGAAAATCTTTTAAAGATTTGAGTTCATGGATACTAGCAGAAGAAGTCGACTGACTCTGAGGATCTCTTGCCTTTGTTGTAAGGCAAGGCAAGGCAAGTTTATTTATATAGCACAATTCAACAACAAGGTGATTCAAAGTGCTTTACAGAGACATTAAAAACAAAAACAAATAAAAAGCATGATTAGAATTGATTAAAAAAACAAAAACAAAAAAAACAGTAGATAAAATCAGTAGTAAAAATTTAAGTTTTGAAATTTAAGCTTAAAAGTGTGGATTTGGTGTTTTATTCAAATGCAGCTGAGAATAGGTGAGTCTTGTAGAGCACAGCCAGTTGGTAAACATTATTGACCTGTAAATTTTAGCTTGTTTTGGTAAGGTACTCAAACTACATTATGAGTACCATATGATAACAAATAATAGTCCATCAGCTCCAGCTTTGTCTTTAAACTAATGAGCAAAGGTCAGTATGCTAGTAGCTTTTAGTCTCAGAAAACATGGGTAAACATATGGGACAATTATGGCTTTGGTAATTCTAAAAGTACCTATGCACAGAATGCAGATTTTACTACTACGTAATTTATACACATACATGCACAGAGGAAAGAAGACAGATGAGAGAAAGAAATATGTCATAGCTGTGGGGACTAAACATGGCACAGGGAGGGGCTTTAACCTTGGATTTGTTGGGGGAGCATCCATCATGTCAGTCAGAAGGAGATTGCTTCTTCCCACCTGCAGCACAGCAAACAAGATGTTTCATTTACATGTCTTAGCTCTTCAGCAATCCTGTGCTTCTCCCTTGCATGATAGTGACAGTATCATCTATCATTTTCTGTGATATTGCTGTTAGTATACTAGGCAGCTTTTCTGATTAAGCTGTAAAATATTCTCTGTTACTTTTGAGTATGAATTGATAAGATCAGTTTTGAGTTGTTACTCAGACAAATATGTATTAAACAAAACAGTTTTCTCAAGAGAAAACTTCCAATAGAAAGTAATTTGTTACAATACTTGTTTACATTACTTTGAATTTCTCTGTATAATTCATTGAAATGCATTGTTTCATAATTTATATTTGATAATATAAACCTGTAGGCTAAAGTCCCACACATTAAAACAAATGAATATCCTAATGAGGACGCCTATATGATCTTTCTCTTAGTATTTCAGTATGAACACGAAGCTGACATGTCTGTGAAGGTTCTCAGTCATTGAGGTCATGGCAATCCAAGGATCTGATTTGATGAAAGCCCAAATGGGATAACTACATGTTTTAAGAGCTTTCTTTACACGTGTTTACTGCTTTTCTTTCCCTTCTGGCCTGGAGGGAACGTCTTTTGCCCAGTGTTTCAGGGTCCTGATTGTTCCAAGTTTGTGTTACAGATGGTGGTGGGAATCAAAGAGCAAGTATCTGTGTCTGTATGTGGGGGGCTTCTGGTAAACTTCATTCCTGAGGTTTCCATTCTCCTCAATGCACAGAGCACAGTCCAGAAATGGCAAACTGTTATCCTTTGTGTTTTCCCTGGTGAACTTTATGTTTCTATCCACTGAGTTGATGTGAGCTGGTTGCTGGGGTGAAGCTGGTTTTGCTGGTTCAGCCAAGTTGTCTTGTTGTAGTTGTTTTCTGACAGTTTACACTGCCTCAGGTGTAGGAATGCAAGTGACGACCTAGACCACATCAAAGGACACTATGGTTTCATCTGGATCAAATTTCTGGACCTTGTTGGTGAAGTCAATGGAGTTTTTGATATGATGATATGATTTGATATGATGGGGTGTGCTCCGCAAGGGGGGCACTAGGTCCCAGATCCTAGCATTTAGGGTTGGTTACAGACTTGTCATCATCCCAGCTTCTGGGGACAGAGTCACATTATTTAGTGGAAATGAATGTAAAACAATGAACTAACAAAAGTAATGTAAAAGGGTTCAAAAACATAAGCATATAATACCAATATTTTGGCCTATTTTTCACTGAAAACATTCCCTCACCAAACATCCCATTTACTGAGTAATGTTTGCTTAAAAGTACAGAACAGGTGTTTTCTTGAAATGGTTTAGCCATAGATCTTAAAAATTTAGCTGCATTTGTAAGCCATTTTAAAATATTTATGTCTTCAAGAGGGTTTGTGACTAAATGCGTGAAGTATGGAAGTCAGAAAGCACTGAAACATCAGCAAACACACTGCTGGCTTTGGTCTTTTTATGTATTCTTTGACAAAATATTCCAAATAATATTTGAAACATTTTGTCTAAGAATAATTACATTTTTTTTTATGTTTATCTTAATGGAGTTTAATCCATTCAAAAATGAATGCAGTTATAAATTTTTGACAACCATATTTACCCACAATTAAAATAATTTCTACTTTTGTTCAATTTTGAAACATGACACAGTGTCTTCCATAATGTTTGGAACAAAGAGTAATTTTTTTTTTAAGTTTTTGGTTCTGCACCACAGCAGTGAATTGTAAACTGAACAGTCAAGATGTGATTGAAGTGCAGTCTTTCAGCTTTAATTCATGGGATTTTACAAACATTTTGCATGAACTGTTTAATAATTTTAGACTATTTTATTCACAATCCTCTATTTTCAAGGTTCAAAATTAATTGGAGAAACGAACATAAATTTAAATATAAAGTCTTGGATAAAAAAACTTTGCAGTCAGTGTCTGCCTGAAATCCAGAACAAGGACGTCACCAAATGTTTTGATTGCTCCCTAGAAATTTACAGCCACCTTCTCTTGCTGCTTGTTTGTGGGTCTTTCTGCATTCAGTTTCGTATTTAAAAAAACATCTCTGTCCAACTGAGATCAGGCAACCGACTTGTCCAGTCTCTTAGATTACTATTGCAGTATCTTTTCAGTAACTATCCGAAAGTGCTGTCTGATCAGTTTTGCGATATTTGGCTGAATCTCAGCAGAGGGTATAATGCTGTACCCTGGAGCTAATGGATTATTATCAGAAATCATACCTCTATCATTTTCATATGATCAATAAGCACCACTGGCCCACTGTCAGCCTTACATGCTGCCTATAATGTGGTATGCTTTGGAGCCGTTTCCTTCATACTTTTCTCTTCAAGTCATTCTGGTACAAGCAAATTTTGGTTTCATCTGCTCTTTCTTTCTTTCTTGCTTTGTGTGTGTGTGTGTGTGTGTGTGTGTGTGTGTGTGTGTTCTGGCTCTATTAGATGTTTTCTGGAAAAATATAATTTGAATTTCCTGGTGTTCCTGGAGTGTAATGAGTGCTTTGCACCTTTGCACCAAATTCAACAATCAAGGTTTATGGACACGAGTATGCTGCAGTGCTGAATGATGCCACAAGGTGGTGCCTCCTCCTTCTTATGACACACTGGACTGAAGACCGCTCCAAGGTACCATGCATGTCCTCTGACCAGAGCTGAGAGTGGAATCTGTCTTGTAACAAGTTCATGCTGACTATTATCTACATTTTACTGCCATGTTTGACAACTTAATGAAGTGCCGTGGAGACCTGGTATTGCATTGGATTGTATTATATACTCCCAAATTCTCTCAAATAAATGCACCCTGTTCAGATCCTGTCTGTAGCGTCTCTGAGCTTAGCTGGAAATACCTGCGCTAAAGGCTAACATCGCCGGCCTCTCCACCCTCAGGCGCTCATGCATTTCTATTCATAAAGACTGATTCTGGACTCTTACAGTGGTACATCTGCCTCCTCAAGTGTTTTTGACTTCCTTAGATACTGTGAAGTTGTTTTTCTTAACCACTGAAATAGTTCTTTCATCATGCACTCTAGTTGTCTGCAGTGGTCTTTCAGACCTTTTGCTGTTGCAGAGCTGGTCAGTGTATTGAATATTTTTTATTCATTGGCACCACATTAGTAATTTGGCTACTTCTAAACAAATGGCTGTAATTTCTAAACGGTTAATGCAAAACTTTTGTAAAATCTCTTGAATTAAAGCTGAACTCCATCTTAATGATTTGATTTGCAAACAACTGTATTGATATACAGAGGCAAAACTTCAAATATTATATAATTGTTCCAAAGATTATGGAGGGCACTTTACACAAGCTTTCTATACGTTTTCAGCCTTTGGTATATCATAGATAACACTGCCTTCTTATTTTGTTTGTAGGCAATTGCATTTGTATTTATGTTCATTTCCTGTCAGTTCATTTCACTAAATTATTTATTTATACAGTGCCATGGCACTTTATATTGCGTACTGATGCTTTCTGGTATTTTTGGTGAGCAATTAAAACTCACATTGGTGCTGTGATGGAGAGGTGACTTCTTAAGGGTGTGTCCTGCCTATTGCACAATGCCAGCTTGGATAGTTTGGGTGAATGGGTGAATGCATGGTGAAAATAAGGGTCAATATTGTATTTACTTCCACAGCATGCCTTTTATCCTGTCTTCCTTCTCTCACCACAACTGATCGTGGCAGATGGCTGCACCTCACTGAGCCTAGTTCTGCCTGAGGTTTCCTATTAAAAGGGAGTTTTTCCTTCCCACTGTCACCAGAGTGTTTGCTCATAGGGGGTCATATGATTGTTGGGTTTTTCTCTGTATGTTGTAGGGTCTACATTGCACGATGAATGAATTTATTTTGATCAGGTCAAAAACCTGTAATAAAAATCACACAATCCTATTCCCTTCTTATTTATTGTTCTTCTTCCCAAAGCTGTAGTTTTACTGATTCTCCATTACAGCATGTATCGCATCATCATAAGAAAAAAAAATCCTGATAATGAGTCATCTGCCAAATCTGAGGAACAGTTTGTGCTGCCTCAAGCACAGTGTGCCAGCTACCAGCTGTTAGTGCATTAAATATCACCCACTCAAGAAGCCTATATAATGTGTGAAAGGTGGAAGGAGATAAGAAAAAGAAAAGAAGAGAGCTGCAAGGGATCGTGGACTAATAGATGATCTGATTATAAATTGAAAAATGGCAAAATGGAATTGGATGGGTGGGTTAAATGTGCAGGCATAAAAAGAAGAAAATAAAGACAAATCAAATCAAGAAATTTAGAGAATTATACAAAACAACCATAAATAACAGGACAGAGAACAAGGAAGACTTTGAATTACCATTTCCTCTCAACTGTAACTAATAAAGTTTTAACCACAAGGTTGTGCTGTTGCACTTCAGTCCTATTCAGGCAGGTTTGACCCCACTGAGGGAGAAGTGGAGGGTGGAGTAATTCATGGTGCAATTTTCAACAATTTACGCTACATAGCCAATGAATCTGAAAAATACATGTTAGAAGAGAGGATACAGACATGACTGCAAATAAAAAGAGACAGCACTCAGCAGAAAAATAGATTGATCTGAATAGATCTGAATCAACAGGCCACAGCAACAACACAGGATTAAGATGGACAAATGCTGACAAAGCAATGAATGTGTGAAGAGTGGTAGTATTTCTGGATATTATATTATGCTAAATTCAAATGTAGCACATGGAGCTTGTAAAGGTCAGTCCAAATAAACAAACAAAAAAAAAAAAGATGCTTAAAAGCATATATAGCTCTCAGAAGGCTCAACATGAAAAGTTAGCTTACATTTATGTTGAACACTGGGAATAAATTTCAAATATTAAACTTTCAAAACAAAAAAATCCAGTGACATCATACTTTTATACATGCAAAGCTTGGATCACCTATTAATTACATGTAAACATGCTAGCTCCATCTACTTTTTGTCGGCACCGTGCGTGTATATTTGTGAACATAATGTGACACCAAATGTTGTGCTTTTAATTTGAGAACATGGACCCAAAAATGCAATATGTACCTTAATGTGCAGGCTTAAGACTTCAAAATCAGATGTTTAGGATCTGGCATACAAAATGGCAAGATAGTCCTAAATACAGCTGACAGATTTATAGATAAATAAGCTTCTGTCCAGATTCATAGTTCATAATGACATTTGAGATTCATAAAGAAAGCAATTTACCTGAAAACAATCAGTTGCCTTGCTCACCTTACTCTCTTCTCAAGCAGAAACTCTACCTCTCATTCCTGCTCTTCCTGCTCCTACACACATATTCTGCAGTAACTGAATACATGGATAGTGTATTTTCTGGGGGTGGTTAAAAGCATTGTGGGAGATGTAGGAAATCTGTGGATGACACAGGTTTTTTAGAATAGATGGATCTGGGTAGTTTCATAAATACAATGCCATCTCACAATGAAAACAAGCATAACAATCTCACTGTTTGGATATTTTTCCTGATAATGCCACAAGGTTCTGTGAAAGCAGCTGTATGTTGGATGTATGTTATCATCATTTTCCATTCAAAAAATAATCCAAATATGTACAGCTGGATAGATAAACTATTGATGTCATTCCACTTATGCTTATGCCATGTTCATTTAGTCTGAACCATTCAGACTGACTCGCCTGTCAGTCTGAATGGTAAGCAGTAAGCATTTTTCTCCTCTTTGCACTCAAAGCATTTTATACAACGTGCTGCATTCATCTATTCATACAAGCCCCTTTATGCTTTCTATGTAACATTCATACACATTCACACAATGGATGCATTAGAGAGCATCTTTGGGTTAGTATCTCTCTGAGGATATTTGGCATGCAGACCGGTCCAGCCAGGGATTGAACCACCAACCTCCCAACTAGTCAATGACCTCTAAATCCTGAACTACAGCCCCCCCCCCCCCCCGAATACAGCTGAACAGGAATGATGGCACTTTTCTTTCACCATCATGGTAAATGGCTTTATAATAAGCACTTACGAATACAAGGTGTGAATCAGCCAGTGGATTTGTCTGTCTTTAATTGGTGTGTTTTCATTAACACATAAACTCCTGGGATGTACACTCTAGGGCCGCTTTGTCCTTTCTACTTGACTTGTTATTCTGAACTAATCTCTTTTGTTTTTAGCTAACAGTGATATGAGGTTTATTTTTGCTTTCACACATGTACTTTGTATATCCCCATTTTCTTTTAACCTCTTGTTTGGATAAAACTTGCCAAAATTAAACCTCTGCAGGGAGAGAAACACACAGATCTAAGGATTTGTCAAAATGACCTCTTTTTGCCCAAAAAGAAAAGGTCCCATAGCAACATTGAGCAGAACTAGACCTTTAACCCCAGAGAGATGTCTATGTTTGACATGAAATAAAGATTAATAGCAGGATACTGGGACTTCCTAATGAGCCATCCTGCTGTGGGCTGTAAAAAGAGTAAATTGCACAAAAGAAGACTTGAGTTTTCCCATGTTACAAACATGTTTCATTTGAGGAGAGTAAAACAGATTACATCAGAACAGATGTATCACCAAAATTAAAACATGAACTTTGGGCCCCCAGTGAAATGTTTTGCTTCCACTATGATTAATGAATAACAGACGTGAGAGTGGTATGTAAAGCCAAATTTATAGTCCATTGCCAATTTGCATAGCTATAAGTCAACAGATTGTTGCCAGTGCCACGAATGCTGATTCATTAAGAGGTTGACCTGAACAGGAAAGAGTGCAATCACTGCGTAGAAGAGGGAAAAAATGCAAGAAGAGAAATAAATTACATAACTAAACAGCTCACACAAAAGTACAAACAGTGGCTGCCCTGTACAGTTTTAATTGTTGGCTTTACTCCAATTCAAATAAGATCTTTGTGTACTGGTTGTCCTTTTTTTGACACTGCCCCCAAGTGGAAGTTGACAACCACAACATACTGGCACACAAATTAATGCTTGATGACTATAAAAAAATCCACTGACTTTAGGCAGCACAGTGTCACGGTGCATGGTGGTTGCCTCAGTGCCTTTCTGTGCGGAGTTTACATGTTCGCCTCATGTTTGTGTGGGGTCTCTCCAGGTACTCTGGCTTCCTCCCACAGTCCAAAGACATGCAATTAGTGGGGTTAGGTGAATAGGTGGCTCTGAATTGCCTATAGCTGTGAATGTAAGATTGAATGAGAGAGTCTATCTGTGTTATCCCTGCAACAGGCTGGCGACCTGTCCAGCGTGTACCCTGCCTCTGGTTCAGCTGGAATGGGCTCCAATTCCCCTGTGACTCTAAAAGCAGAAGAGAATGGATGGATGAATATTAAATGACCATAGTGTTCAGAGAGTACATGGCCTAACTGACAGATATGTGGAACAAGTATATTTTGTCACTAGTTTATGATTCTCTCTGTCCAACTATTTTGCCAGTCTATTGCTTAAAGGCCTTTGATGCTGTTCCACTATCATATAAACTACATACATTTCTAATTTCCATGTCATGTCTGAATTCACCTTTCTGATGGAAAATACACAAAAGTTGTTCATTTAAAATATTACTTTTATTTGAAATTTTTTTCAGCTGAAATCACCATAGTAATTATTAGGTATTTGAAAACATTTAAATACTTTGAATCCCTTTATACAGTTTCATGCAGTGCTACCACTTATCTCTGATTATAATTCTTCGTGCTGTTTAAACTACTTAAATCAGTCAATCCGAAAGGCAGTTTAATGGTAAAACAAAATCCTGTGGTGTAGTGTGTCACAGATGAACATGGATCACAATCTGCTGGCTAACCTCAAACTCACACAGTGCGCTGGAGAAGATGCTATATAAGACAGCAACCATACCTGGCATCCCTCTGATGCGTATTTGCGCTCACACACACACACACACACATGCACACACAAACACACACAGAAGCCTACACAAATACATGACAGTGGACACACTCTCTCACTGATGTCTTGGCAGCTATGCTTGCTTATGTCCAGAACACAAGCAAGTAAATCAAGGTGAACAAAGAATAGAAAGTTATTGTCTCAAATGAACAGCAAGTCACAATCAAGTCCTCTTGTCAATCCACACACACACACACACACACACACACACACACACACACACACACACACACACACACACACACACACACACACACGCACTATGAGTGAGGTCAGTGACTGGCTTGGAAACAACTGCCTTACCCAAGCATGATGCTGATTAATTTGATTCCCACTGGTACACACTCCCTCCCACAAGACATGTCACTCCTGCTGCAAAGAAAATTACACCCAAGAGACAGAGAAAAAGAGAGAGACACTGAGGAAGAGAGAGAGCGATGATGATGGAACAGAACTGAAGATGAAGACAGACACAAGCTTAATCATTTTAAGCACACACGATCAGTGTTTTCAGCTACATTCTCTCCAGCTGAATTTCAATCAGTCAGCAGAACTGGCCAGTCACTCTGGGATCACTAAGCGCAAACTTGTTCTTTAAATGATTTAATTACAGATGGCACTGTTTTTTGAAGTAGGAAATGTTGTATGTCACCTCAAGTGTTATGAGCAATTTAAGTTTCACTAATAGAACATACTGACAACAATTCATGGTCTGTTAGTAATTTATGGAATGCTAATGGGATAAATGTGGCAAAACTTTTAGTGCAGTTGAAATGAACATGTTCCAAGTAGAACATTCTAATCACTGCTCATTAGAACATGGATTTTTGGGGTTGGATTTTTCCTTCATGAGCTGTTGCGAAACCATCCTGTACTTGGCAAAGAGAAGTAAAAGGAATTAAAGCAAAGTAAAGTAGAAATTAATGTAAATTATATAGATCAATACCACAAAGTGCTTGGCAACCAAAATGTTAAAAATATAAAGATGAGTTTTGAACAGTTTACAGTTATTAAGGGATTCTCAAAAAGTTCTCAGGGAGTTCTCAAGACTGCCAGGTGGAAATGTGGGACTGATGAGAGAGTGCAATTGGAGTGTGCGGAGTCCGGTGGAGAATAGGTGAGTTGTTTCTTTGGCTGAGAATGAGAGAAGCAGATTAGCTTTGACCAGAGGTTCTTGCAAGACTTCTCAGGTAAGTGGAAATACAAATGAACAGATTTTTCAGGTCAAGATCAAAGTGGAGAACTAGGAACGAAATGGATAGGCAAGGTTATAGAGCCAGACCCTACTCTGCCATTACCTTAACAAAACCACAACCTATAGCAGACTTAGTCTGAAGTCTCACCGAAGCAATCTGAACAACTCTCAGACTTTACAAGGCGGTTTTGTTAAGACAAGTGAAAAAATAACTTAAATTATCCACACAATGGACCTCAATTTTACAATACTTCTTAAATGATGCAATAAGCACAAATCACAGATTTACATTAGAATCCAAAGTGAAAGTTGAATAAAAAGTCACTTCAAGGTTCCTGATAGAAGATCAGGCAAAACTGTCAAGGGGACCTAGAATTTTCATTACCTTAGGCACAAATATGTAGGTGGCACAAACAAGGATTGCCGTTTTCTCATTAAGCTAGAGTCTAAGCACTTCTGCAAGTTCTGTAACTTAGAAACGTCTTGTGGCTTAAAAGAGATATAAAACTGAATGTCATCAGTGTGGCCCTAACAGAAAATGTCCTTAAAAGTGTCGAAAATGTCCTGAAGAGAAAACACATATAAAAGAAATAATTAAAGTCCAAAAAAGAACCTTGTGTCACATACTAGGCAAGAAAGATGGAAGAAGACCTGGGCAGATGGAAGAAACCAGCAATTCTCTCAGCCTATCAAGCATAACGTGTGCGTTAAATAGAGAGGATGGAGACGACATAATCATCAACAACAGCAGAATGAAAGATTGAGTTTACCAATGACAGAATGAGTCTCCCTGTTGGAAAGCCGGTAGCAAAAGATGAAAAGATCAGAATCACTAAGGTAACCACAATGTGTTGCCTAAGATTGTCCCACTGCTTTGAAATATGCATTATTGTCCACGTTTGGCTGACTATGAGACAATTTGATGAGATAATGAGATCAGGCTTGCAGGCACAATCGTCTCTGAAATCACTGCTGTTCCAAGTTGTAGATTTTTCATCCTGTTAATCTGTCTTGTTTTTTAACTGCTGTTTTTGGCATTTGGACATATTTATGTAACTAGATCTTCTTGGTCTATCAGCGGCCCTATATGCACTTTAGTTTTGTGCATGCTGATTTTCCAAATCAAAAGGATTTCGCGAAAAAAAAAGTTTGTATCACAGTTATAAAAGTGCAGCTTCCTCCCACTTCCAAAGATCATAACATAGACCAAATCTGTCAAGGGGTGGCATTTCGCTTTAAGAAGGCTAAATACATGATTCATTTTCTACTGAGAACATTTATTCAAATATTCAATAGAGTGGGTGCCAGCAAATCAGTTAAAGTCGTAATTATATGCTGGGATTTCTGTCTCCCCAACCCACTCAATTCTTACAGCTCCAGCAGTGAGAAATACTGCAGCTGGGAAGTGAGAGGAAATCAGTGAGCAACATTTAGGTTGCCAGTTTTTAATATTTTATACAGAAATGCATTTAGGCATTGTATATGGCTTAGAATTATTTTGTACCTGTGGGGCTCTGCTCTGCTGCTGCTTTCTGTATATGAGGTCAAGTCATTAGTGTGTCACATTTACCAGCATGCACTTTCTAATTGAAAGCTGATTTATGACACATTTTTCTCTTTAATTATCAAAAGAACATTGATCAGCAGCACATTTCAGTTGTGGGCTGGTTGGTAGGTCCTGGTCCTGAGGTAGCTCTGCCAAAGCTTTCTGAGTGAATCCTCTATAATTAAAAGCAAGACAAGCCCCCCCCCCCCCCCGCCCCCCCCCCCTTTTTTTTTTTTTTTTTACAGGAGGCCTTCAATGCAGTGACATTAAACACCACAACCCACTCTCGACACGGTAAATACTGAATGTCCCTTCTTGCTTGGCAGTCTCTCGTGAACCCTTATTTCTTCATCTTTTAAAACAAGTGCTCTCTCTTCTGTGCTGCAACAAAGGCTGCTTTCTCTCTTATAACATTCCCTCTTGCTGCACTTTGGCTCATCTTATCTTGCAAAGCCTCGAAGCTACATTTTGCTGTTTTGTTTTGTAAATTTTGTATTTGTTTGAATGTCGGCATTACAAGTGTTGGATATTTCAACCATTTTATGAGATGCTGTTGACACAAATAGTGTTTTTTTAAGTATTTGCTTTATTTTTCCTGCACAGTATTATTCCTATAGCATCCATGCCCATGTTACTAAGTAATACCTCCTGTCCATGCATGTCATTAATTTTTATTAAAAATAATATACAAGCTGTTGATAAGGGGAAAAAGATAAAATAAATAATAATAACCATGACAATCACTGACTCCCAGGGCAAAGTTTGTGACAGCTGGTGTAACAGCAGTTTCTTTGCATCCCACCTGCCATGAAATGATGCCAAGTCAGAGATCATATTTCTACTGTTGCTCCTGTGCTTCTAGCAGAGAATGAGATTCAATTAAAACTTAATAGTGGCCCTGAGAGAAACACCTAACAGGTGTACACAACAGACGAGTGCTTTAGCCAGTTAATGTCACCTTGCACATACACACACACTCATATTGCATCACCTATAACTCAAATTAAAAATAAAGAAATTTAACTGGTGATTTTGTGCAAAGTGGGCAGATTCCAGACCCCCAAAGAGTTCTGAAATAGAAAAAGAACAAGAACAAGGACAATCGCTGCTCAGGAAGACATTGTCATGCCTCTTTGGGTAACACTTGAACCAAGGCGAGTCACAGATGAAGTGGAGAATTGCTGACAGTTAGCTGTGTTTCTGGGAGTTGTTCAGTGTTACGGAGGTCTTATCTTCTATCTCTTGTTTAAATGTGACAATGGCAGACAGTGACAGATTATGAGTGAATGCTTGGCTGGGTAATATGCCCGGATGGAACAACTTTAAATGTCAGTTTGGATCAGCACCTTTGTGCCCTTTTTTGTTGAATAGCACCAAGGCACATGGCATTGCACTGTTATATGCAAAGATAGAGATGTTATCCTGGAGAATGAATGCTGAACCCAGGCACTAATCTGTCGTGTAATGTGAATGATGGGAAGTGTTAAGGGATAACTCGTTTTCGGAGAAATTACCAAGAAATAACTCTTGTAGTTTATGGATATTACTGAAATTAGCCTCCTTTAACTCTAACAGTGCCTTAATTCAGGCACTGAGGAATACTATACCCCTAAAAGACTCAAAATGGCATTACAAGTACTTTCAAATACCAAGAATCCCACTATTGTGGCATATGATATGTGTTTGCTGATAGTGAACTTTAAACTCATTCTAACTTAATGATGCATAGAAAACTGTTCATTTTGCCAGCGTTGAAAAGTTGCTTAAAGTTGCTTAAGGAAAATAAATCTTCGTGTTAATGTTATGGGAAAATTATGGCTATGAGACTGACCGAGACTGAATGCTATCTTATTTTACTAGAAGGACAAAACATTCTCTCTCAGGGGGAAATAGCATGCAAATAGCAACTTGGTGTATAAAAGATACATGGCTGCAAACACAGGGTAACATGGTAAATGGTAAATGGCCTGTATTTATATAGCGCTTTACTAGTCCCTAAGGACCCCAAAGCGCTTTACATATCCAGTCATCCACCCATTCACACACACATTCACACACTGGTGATGGCAAGCTACATTGTAGCCACAGCCACCCTGGGGCGCACTGACAGAGGCGAGGCTGCCGGACACTGGCGCCACCGGGCCCTCTGACCACCACCAGTAGGCAACGGGTGAAGTGTCTTGCCCAAGGACACAACGACCGAGACTGTCCCACTCAATAAGATAAGATAGATCTTTATTAATCCCTCGGGTGGGTTCCTCTGGGAAATTCGACAATAGTATCAAACCTCATTAAATTTGTACAAAGGAATAGATTTTAGCTGTTGCTTTGACTATTAACCGAAGGCTAATGAGTGAGAAACTGTGATCAAGACACGTTTCAGACCCTTAGATGTTTTGTCCAACTGCTGCAGCGCAGTATGCTGTAAAGAGAACGGCAGGCTCATCCACATCTTTGGAGCATTTTGGTATAAAGATATAACAAATTATACTAACAAAAACCCATGGTGTGTGCAGCTAACACAAGATCACAGAAGTAGAAAAATGTGGTTTGATAAAATTACATTGATCGAACAATGAGAATTGTGTATGGTCACACACAAAAAATATAATATTAGAAATTATTTTCCCTGTTATGAACATTGAACATTTTCTTATCTGCACTACTACATTCATGAAGGCATCTCGTGCTATTATGGATAGAGCTCACTGTCTAATGCTGCAGCTTTTTATGTTAGATGCAGTGCTCACATAAGACAGTACTGCCATGGGCAGATCTTCCTTTAAGGGTGTATACAAATCATGCCCTCTTTGATAGAAAAACAAAAGCTCAGCTGCAACATTAACCTTAACTTTCACCAGCTATAACTATACATCTTTTGATTGGTGCAGGTTGTCAGGGGCAAACACATGCCCGGGAGACATGAAACAAAGCAACACCAACAACAACACATTCCAAATATGGAATATCTGCGTTCAGTAAAAAGATATGAAATTCAATTAACAAATCAATCACTTTAATGATGACAGTAGATGTCACTATAGTCACAAAATGATTTAATATTGCTTATTCAAAGGCAATGATACCTGTCCATCTGTCTTTGACCACATCGGTGTTTCAGCCTTCTGAGCCTCAAACTGTTCCCACAAACAGAAAAACAGGCTTTTTCTTTCAGCCAAATTAATCAAAAAAGTCCTTGCATTTTAAAAAATCTCATCTTCTTTTCACTGCTTCCCACTGAGGGCACACAATGAATCTGAGATGAAACCACACAGAAAGATCAGTAGAAGCTAATTCTGCCTCTGTATTGGACAACTCCATTAACCATAATCCCTTTTGGTGCGCTAGAGGTGAGGCCAACACATGGCTGCTATTGAGGAGGAATTAGGCTTCATACTGAGGGTTTGCAGCCTGATGCCAGGAGACGGGGCAGTAAAGGCGTTGGTGCAGAAGAAGGTGGAGGATATTAGATGGATGTTAGCTTAAGTGAAATGATTCATGAATGAAAAAGTGACTTAGCACCCTCATGAAATTAAGTCTTTACAAGATACATGGTTAATAAAGCCCAATACAGAACTTGGTGAGCTGTGTAAATTTAGGCTGATTCATCCAGATGCGAAAGAGTTTAAGATGAAGAAGAGAAATTATGCATGAAAGCATAATGTCAGCTTAATGTTTCCAGAGTTACTTTGAAGAATATTTGAAGTGGGGGCAGAATTCAGAAAAGGTTGAAACACTAAGAGAATACTTCTATTTTTATTTATTTATTTATTTTTCCTGCCTAGATCTGAGAGATGTCAAAGGCTGTTTTTTCTCTATTCTATACGTTTTTTGCCCACAGAAATCTGTGAACCTGCAACTAATATTGATTCTTGGGTAAACATGAGTCAACAGGAGTTGCTGATTTATGATTCAGCAATGTAAATAAACAAATAAAAATATATTTTTAAAAATCTATAGTCTTTCTATTGGTCAAAGTAAGCAAATACAGCCCCAGCAAATAAAAGCTTTTCTTAGTTTTTGTTATGATATTAGTGTTTACTACCAGCTTTCTGAACAATTTATTAATTTCCTAGTGATTCATCAGTATGTCACCATAACAACCATAGTATTTATGTTACTGTTCAGTGTAAACAGGCGTTTTGTGATTTGATATTGATGCCTGAGTATATTTCTTTGAAACGGGGACATCTTTCTTATTTTTAACTTTTAGGCATTTAGGCAGAATCTCATTCAGCTGTTTTCTCTACAAAGGGTAACTGGTCTGCCTACTCCAAAAATGGGCTTGAGGAAATCAATCAATAGTTTGATGATGTAAAAGCTGTCACATAAAAGCAGATGTCTACCTTTGCTGATGCTAATATTCCTGTGAAAGTAGGCACTGCACTTGTAAAAAGGAAATAAGATTAAGCTACGACAGTATTGCAAGTGATTAGTGACTTTCCAAAGTCATAATTTCCTCAACAACAATGTGACATGTACCTAATAGGAAGTAACATATATCACAAACATTTATCTTCAGATATTGTTCTCATTAAAAGGTGAAATTAGCTATATGACTCAAAAGCTTATTTTATGCTTGAATGAGGGCATTTTAACAAGAGAGACTAAAGGGACTGATGTCCTTTTTGAGCCAGCCTCAAGTGTCCATTCACCAAACTACAATTGTTTTTGTTGTTGTTGTTGTTGTTGTTGTTGGTGGTGGTGGTGGTTTTTTTGTTTGTTTGTTTGTTTTTTACATAATGGCACTGGATTAGTTTTTGAATCATAGTTGCATTAATGAATGACTGATTTGTATCAATAAAGTAAATTATTCAGTGTCAATGTAAAAAATAATGATTTAATTAAACAGAAATGTTCAGTAACAATGAATTACTGTGCGTTTCTTCTTCTTGCATAACTCTGCATTAATTTACATTCTACCTTTACTGTGACACATTTAGCTGATCCCATGAGATGGCTTTGGAACGTGTTTATTATTGGCTTTGAGTTTTATAAGGAAAAAGCAATAGTGATAGGATTGTGGGTTTGGGTCTTTCTTTTGGGAGATTAAAGCTGCATTGAGTTCTGGATAATTGAAGCTGCTGTCAGTGAGGAAATGAACATCTTTATTTGTATTAAATTTTGATGGATGTCTCACTGTATTGTTGTTGAATACCATAATAAGGTTATAAGACAAAAGTAGAATCTTCTTTGTCTTTAAGAAGAAGCTGTTAACCTATATGTGAACATGATCTAAAAAAGAATGACGGATGACATAAATGCTTTTTCTTTATTAAAATCTAAGCAGAAATGTAACAAAGTTCATGCTGGATTGTGCTTTGTGTTACTGTAAAATGGTATTATATATGCATCTTAAAAGCAGTGCTAAGCACTCAGTATGTTTACTTGCTATGCACATTACATGCAAGGATACTCCAATTGTGCAGTTGCTGACAGGGCTCCACGGTGTGTTAAATAAGGGAAACCCAGCGCTGCGTGATAACATCGGCCTGCAGAAAAGCCTTATTGTCGCCTCTAACAGGAAGGCCGCATTGATTTGTAGTAGCAACCACACACGCAGCCCTTTCCACCCCTACCTCCACTGTGTTCCATGAACGGCTTTATCTCATAGTGAGTGCAAAAGCTGATTAAACATTTTCACCTGCGGTTCAACCCTCTTCCCCTCCCCGCAAGAAAGAAAAAAGTCTCATCTCAGCACACAGAAGGGTAATTGAAGTTTCACCTTAGTTTCTTATGGTTGAGAATCACAGAATAATATACTGGAAATGGAAAGTCACTGTTTCTGGCACCTTGCATTTTTTTGGATTTCTGGATTGACACTGAAGATGATGATATGTTGCTTTGTTCATTCCCTGTGAAGAAATGTCCTATTAAAGTGGAAACGTTTTTGCTTGAAAAGACACAACAGGGTCTTTCACACTTCTTAGGAGGGCAAAACTTTCCAAAATGAGCAATTCATCTTTGAACCTGAGACCATTCTGGTGGAGAGCCTTTTCCAAAGTGACTAGGCTGTGCAAAATGACTTTAAAACCAGTCAGCAAAGCGACATACTTAACCTTATATTGATAAACCTATTTTGCATCTACGCAAACTCAGACAAATGCTCTTCCTATTAGAGAGAATGTAGTCAATTCATGTTCTACAGTCATAATGCTAAAGCAATGTGGCATTTTAAAAATAACAACAACAATGACTTGATCAAATTGCATGTACAGCAGAATCTTATTTGTCTTAATTATAGATTTCGACTCTACTTGTGTAATAGTCTCTCTGGTTCAAAATCTGAAACATAGGATGGTTGTCATGCTTCTACAATGCTTTTTGTGTGTGCTGTGAATGCTAATTGAAGTGGAATGTTGCTGCTCTGTTGAGATGGTGACAAAAATATCCACACAAAAGCTCAACTAATCCTTAAGCTTTTTCATTTATCTGCCAAAAGAGGCCGAGGTGACACAATGCTTCCCGTAGCAGGGTGACAACCGGAGAAGGACCTGTTCTAATAGAAAGGCAACTTCATCTAGAATGTGAACCCCATCTATTGCACCTAATAATAATATTAATTATATGTGTTAATAACTTTTTATTTTGAGCCATGGCATTCACAAGCACATTTTAACCCATGTTTAAATGGGTGAAATAAATAAGAGTGGGTAGAAAAAAACTCTTGTTCCCCTATTACATGTAAACAATATTTAAATGCAAACGTGATCACAGTTACAGTTAGCAATTGTACTGCCAAAGGTAGTAAAAGACTTTTCACGTTTTTTTTAATGTAAATGCTATTGAATCCTAAAACTGTAACAGCTTTTAATTAATAGATTTGAAAACTAATTTTGAAAGATTTAAAGAGTTTGAGAGAATTTTCTTATTTTTTGTATTACAAATTAGTGTATTTATAATCTATAATTTTATTTTTTTGTATATCTTACTTATTTTATTGTATTTACTTAATGTATGTAATTCAATACTTACTGCATGTAATGTCCTCTTTTCTATATAATTCACTTACTGTATATAATGTTCTCTTTTTTGCACAGTTGAGGAGTGTTTCAGGACACATTTCACTGTTGTACTTGTATATCCATACATGTGAGAAATACAGAATCTTTAATCTTGAATCTTGTTTTCAGTCCATGCAATCCTACTGAGCTATATATCTTGTACGGGATTCACAGAAAATGTTAGTATTAATTTCAGTAGCCATGCATTCATTTTCCTCCAGTAACATTTCAAAAGAAAGAGTTCATCCTTGAAAGGTCAGCAACCTATCAAATCAGAATTGCCAATTAACTTAACATGCATGTCAGACACATGGAGAACATGAAATCTTCATGCAGAAAGGAGACAGGCAGTCAGAGCCACTGCAGTGTTATTATTAATTTTATCCAGGTTATATGAACCTTGGCGTTTACTGTTGAAGCTGTGTCAAGACATTTTAAATATTACAGTGAGCAAGAAGAAGTCACTGCAGTTAACTTCAGTTACCTGAAATTTAAACCAGTAACTACTTCCTCTGAACAAAAGAGCTGCTCAGAAAGTCTTTGTATTTGCTGTTGCCACTAGTAATTACAGATTCTATTTTAAAGAGTGACACTTAACCCGAGGCAAAGGAAAGTATGCAAACTTCCATTTTGAAGAGTTGTGGTGGGTTGAACATGTTGTGGTGTATTTTGGCCGCGGTAAACTATATATTTTATTAATGAGACCAGTGAAACACTGATACTTAACCTCTGCTCCTTTTTCTGTCAATGTCAACCCCCACCTCTAGCACATCTGCTCTAGGACCTCCCCTCTTGTGCAGTAGCATCCACTGCTGTTTGCATGGCTAGAGCAGATGGTGTCTATAGACTCACCAACACAAAAACAGACATCAGTGAAAACACATTTACCTTATGCATACATGGTGTTGTTTGTTTTCGCTGTTAAAAGGGGTGGAAGTTTGAGAAAGTGAACTGGACAAACAGTGTTGCAGACTGAGCTTAATCAGTACACAGTGTTAAGCTGCAGGATACACAGCGAGGTCAGGTCATACTGAATGCCTGATTAGGTTTGATGTGTGAAATGATGGCTTTGGTTCCCCATCCTGTTGCATTAGAAGTGAGTCTTAAAGCAACAGTAACTCAAGGTCATTAAGGCAGTAAATGCAGTGGTTGTAGTGTGGGAACAAGGGTTATGAATGGAGTTGTCTATATGCTGACACACATGGGTCATCCATGCAAGTTAGGAGCGATGTAATCCAATAAGTGTCACCTTTTGTGCTTCTTGTAAAAAATGTTATTTGGAAAAATGTGTAATGTGTAAAATAAGTTTTAGTTGAGAAATTGTGTGGTGCAAATCACAGTTTTGACAGAAATGGAGAGCCTGGTCTCAACTCCAATTAGGCAAGGCAAGGCAAGGCAAGTTTATTTGTATAGCACAATTCAACAACAAGGTGATTCAAAGTGCTTTACAGAGACATTAGAAACAAGAACAAATAAAAAGCATGATTTAAAATTGATTAAAACAAGCAAATAAACTAACTAACTAATTAACAAACAAACAAACAAACAACAGTATATAAAATCAAAACAGATAAAATCAGAACAGTAGATAAAATCAGTAGTTAAATGTAAGTTTTGAAATTTAAGCTTAAAGTGTGGATTTGGTGCTTTATTCAAATGCAGCTGAGAACAGGTGAGTCTTCAACCTGGATTTAAATAAACTGAGTGTTTCAGCTGATCTGAGGCTTTCTGGGAGTTTGTTCCAGATATAAGGAGCATAAAAGCTGAATGCAGCTTCTCCGTGTCTGGTTCTGACTCTGGGAACTGATAAAAGACCGGATCCAGATGACCTGAGGGATCTGGATGGTTCATACTGGGTCAGGAGGTCATTGATGTATTTTGGTCCTAAACCATTCAGAGCTTTATAGGCCAGCATCAGAACTTTAAAGTCTATCCTCTGACGGACAGGCAGCCAGTGTAAGGACCTCAGAGCTGGACTGATGTGGTCCACTTTTTTGGTCTTAGTGAGGACTCGAGCAGCAGAGTTCTGAATGAGCTGTAGTTGTCTGACTGATTTTTTAGGTAGACCTGTAAAGATGCTGTTACAGTAATCAAGCCTACTAAAGATGAATGCATGGACTAGTTTTTCCAGGTCCTGTTGAGACATCAGATCTTTTATCCTTGATATATTCTTGAGGTGATAGTAAGCTGACTTTGTTATTGTCTTAATGTGTATTTCTAAGTTTAGGTCTGCATCCATCACTACACCCAAATTTCTCGCCTGGTTTGTGGTTTTTAGATGTATAGATTGAAGTTCTCTGGTGACCTGTAATCGTTTTTCTTTGGCACCAAAGACTATTACCTCAGTTTTGTTTTTGTTTAGCTGGAGAAAATTGTGGCACAACCAGTCATTGATTTCCTCAATGCATTTACCAAGAGCCTGTACAGGGCCTCGGTCTCCTGGTGACATTGTGATATATATTTGTGTGTCATCTGCATAGCTGTGATAGTTTATTTTGTTGTTGTTTATAATCTGTGCCAGTGGGAGCATGTAGATGTTAAACAGAAGGGGTCCCAAGATGGAACCTTGGGGAACTCCACATGTGATACTTGTCTGCTCAGATGTGAAGTTACCTATTGATACAAAGTATTTCCTGTTTTCTACGTATGTTTTGAACCAGTTTAGTACAGTTCCTGAAAGACCTGTCCAGTTCTCCAGTCGTTTGAGTAATATGTTGTGGTCAACTGTATCTAATGCTGCACTGAGATCCAGTAAAACTAGGACTGACATTTTTCCACTGTCTGTATTCAGACATATGTCATTAAACACTTTGGTCAGAGCGGTTTCAGTGCTGTGGTTCTGTCTAAAACCTGACTGGAAGGCATCGTAGCAATTATTCTGTTTTAAGAAGTAACTGAGCTGTTGAGAAACTGCTTTTTCAATGATCTTACTTAAAAACGGGAGATTTGAGATCGGCCTGTAGTTGTTCATTTGTGTCTTGTCAAGATTGTCCTTTTTCAGTATAGGTTTGATTACAGCAGTTTTTAGTGATTCTGGAAACACACCTGATAATAAAGAAAAGTTGACGATCTGCAACAGGTCTGACTCTAAAGTCTTTGAGACCTTTTTGAAAAAACTTGTTGGCAGGACATCTAAACAGCAGGAGGAGGAGTTCAGTTGACCTAAGATGTCCTCCAGGTCTTTGCTGTTAATAGGTTGAAACTGTTTCATGGTGTTTAAACAGTTTTTTGGTGGACACAGTACATATCCTGGATCTGCTGTTGATGTACCAATTGCTTGTCTAATTTTTTTGATTTTTTCAGTGAAGAATTTGGCAAAGTCATTGCAGGCCATGGTCGAATGAAGTTCAGCTGCCACTGACACAGGAGGGTTTGTTAGCCTGTCAACTGTAGAAAATAAGACCCGAGCATTATGGCTGTTTTTAGTGATGATGTCAGAGAAGTAGGACCTCCTTGCATTCCTCAGTTGTAAATTATAATTGTGAAGTTTCTCTTTATAAATGTCATAATGAACCTGGAGGTTTGTTTTTCTCCATCTGCGCTCAGCTTTCCTACACTCTCTTTTTTCATTTTTCACCAGTGTGGAGTTTCTCCATGGAGACTTTTTCCTTCCAGAGATAACCTTCACCTTAATGGGAGCAATAGTGTCCATTACATTTAACATGTTAGCATTGAAGCTATTGACGAGCTCATTGACTGACCCTCTGGACAGGTCAGGTGTTAATGGGAAGACCTGGTTAAAAATTGCACTACTGTGTTCAGTTATACACCGTTTTGTGATCACTGTTGTTGATATATTTGTGTGGGCTGAGATTTTACTTTCAAAGAAAACACAGTAATGATCAGACAGGCCCACATCAGACACAGTAACCTTTGAAATGCTCAGGCCTTTGGAGATCAGTAGGTCAAGAGTGTGTCCTCTATTATGTGTGGCCTCTGTTACATGCTGAGTCAGCCCAAAGTTGCCCAGAGTGTTACTCGGGTCTTTAGTCCCTTTGTCCTGAGGGTTGTCCACATGGATGTTAAAATCCCCAGCAATAATTACACAGTCAAAATCAACACAGATCACAGACAGCAGTTCACTGAGGTCATTAAAAAAGTCTGTGCAGTATTTGGGAGGCCTGTAAACATTAAGAAACACAACTTTGGATGGGGCCTTCAGCTGTAAAGCCACATATTCAAAAGACTGAAAACTTCCAGGAGATAGCTGCTTACATTGAAATGATTCATTAAATAAGACAGCAACCCCTCCTCCTCTCCTGCTCGCCCTGACCTCACTGATAAAACTGTAGTTAGGAGGGGTCGTCTCGATGAGAACAGCTCCACTGTTACTTTGGTCCAACCAAGTTTCAGTTAAAAACATAAAATCAAGGCTGTGCTCAGTGATTAAATCATTAATTAAAAATGTTTTCCCAGCTAGAGATCTAATGTTTAATAAAGCCAACTTAAGTGTTTTAGAGGTATTACTTGTCCCCTCGTGTTTGGGAGCAGTCTGTGGCACACAAGGTATGTTTACTATGTTTAAAGATCTTTTAGAGTGCAGCTCTCTGTGTTTTGACCAGGCCACATGTCTCCTGTCACCTAAAAGTACAGAAATTTTAAAACCTTCTAGTAAACAGGGTCCCAGCTTCTCCTGGGAAAAGTCATCACTGCCATAATCCTCACAGCCCGGACCCTTCACACATCACGCATCAGACTGCGGAGACAGGGCATGAAGAGGAACTAAGGGGGGCGAGGCTGGGCAATGTGACTTCGATTGCTCTGTTGAGGGTGGGGCTCGATGGCGAACCTTTGGCCGCTCTGGTGGGGGGTTTATGGGGGACAAAAAGGGATTGGGACGGGGGGTAGATCTGATTAATATTATATTGTCACTCATTTAAGATCCCATGATGTCATAGTTGTCAAGCTGGATTTCTGTGAGTAAGGCTCATGCTTTGAATGACTTTTCCATAACATAGCCAAAATTTAATGTTTTGGTGTCTAAATCAAAACCAGGGGTGTCAAACTCCAGGCCTCGAGGGACGGTGTCCTGCAAGTTTTGGATATCACCCAGGATCAACACACCGGACTCAAATGATTAGTTCATTACCAGGTCTCTGGTTTACATTTAGCCATTTAAATCAGCTGTGTTGGACCAAGGACACATCTAAAACTTGCAGGACACCGGTCCTAATAGCCTGGAGTTCGAAACCTCCGATCTAAACAAATACTGAGTAAAAGAAAGAAAGTGAGTGAGTGAAACAGAAACAAGAACTATAGTTTCCAGGTTAAAAGCCTATTACAAACTTGGCTGCTCTAAGTGCTCAATATTGATACAGTTCTGATCATGATCAGGTAAAGCATTGTGACAGCACAACAAAGCTTCACACTATTTCGGATTTTGCAAACTTGTATTTTCAAATAATTGAGTATACAAAGTAAATGCTGAATAGCTTTATAACCTGTCACCTTTTTACTTCAGCAGTAACATGTTGACTCTTGGTTGCTGTTATATTGATCCTGACACATCACAATTAAATATATTAATATGGCAATATTAGCTTAAATACATTGCATGGCTGTCACTGTGTCACTGCTTATTTCACACTCACTACATCTGAGAATGCCTAAAACATGCTACGAAAGAAGGATCCTTAATGGCCAGGTGAATGGGGCTACTTTAGCAGTTGCAAGCAGAAGAGAGCAGGTAGCTAGGAATTATTTATTCTTAAGGGACATAGCGAGTGGGATGTTGAGGAGCGGGTTGTGGCAGCAAGCACAGAGCACAGATGAACAGTTTTGCTGCCACAGGAGCAGGTGTGGAGCTTTTCTAAAGTAATGCATTAATGTTAAAGAGAGAAACAATGAAATATACATCACAGCATTTTTGCCTTCCTCTCAGTGTGCGTGCATACTTGTATTACCTCGGCTGTAGGGATGTTACAATAAGTCCTCTACTAAATGATCGTGTTAGGATATAAAGGAGTATTTATATTTTAAAGAATTTTAGAAGTTGGGTCAGATATTGGGCCAGATTTCTCCACAAATGTTTGCTCAAGCCAGGTAGAGAGATGGTAACAGAGAGGAGAAACACTAGATAGGGAATGGTAGAGGAGTGATAATGAAGGGTTGAGATATGATTACTGCACCATCTATGGCTGGTTAGCCAACATCTATGTGTCTGTGACTCAAAACATCCCAGAGGATCTTCTGCTGCTCTCATTGTGTGTGTCCCATGGGGACTTGGGGACTTCCACACAGTGCAGATGTTGCTACATAGTTTTCTAGCCACTTCATGTTATCACAGGTGTATCTTGCACTCTGCTGCTGTGTGCAGCCTGGCTGTCACTGTGGTAGATCCCTGCCCCCAAGGCTCTGCTGTTTAGGGCATGTTGTTGTACTGCCATAATCAGAGCAACTATGCTGTGCTTCAGGTCAGCCTTTTTCCTATCACTGGTAGGATTTCCCTATGTTAGCTATTTCCTTCTAACAGCTGATGATGTTGGATTGGATAGATTGGCTATTATTCCATGTTATTTTCTTTGTCCTTGTCATTCAGTTTTTACTGCCTGAGGCATTGTTTCAGTAGTTCAACCCATCGGGGCATTCTTCCTGGTGATTTGTGAATGCTCCTGCTTTCATCCTGATACTCAACCCTGAAGTTCCTTCTTTCCATGTATTATTTTTAGAGTCTCATGGTTCTTAAACTTACAGTGGAATGATCCCTGCATTGTAAGGACATTTGTTTTTGTACTGCCACATGTCAGTACACAAATATGTTTTATTTCATAAATAATAACATATCATGGAGTGAGGTAATGGAGAGAGAATCGAAATGCAGGACATGAACACACACATACAATGTAACAACAGGAAAAAACATTTAGTGGCAGAGAAAAGTCCCCAAAACAAAGTGAAATGAATGAAGTTGACAGAAATAGGGTACCAAAACAGCACAGAAAAAACAGAGAAACATACAAGGGCCAAGAGGGAGACTGATCTATTTATACAGCCAAGGCTAGCTAGAGAATGGCGAACAAGAGTGGAATAAGACACCGATTAAAGTAATTGACATAGGTAAGAACAAACAGGGTATTGGGACACGAAGAGCAAATATTACAAAAGAACAAAAACAAAATTAACATTGAGACAGGACTACAAAGTCATTACAGTAGTGATAACAGAAACAGGAGAACTGCCATTAACAGAAATACAAAACAGATAAACTGACAAAGAAAAAATGAGGAAATTTTAAAAATCTATGATAGGAATTAAAACATGAAGCAAAACACGAGGTGTTAAAACTGAGCCCCCTCACAACAATAATCATTAAGACTCTGTTAGAATATGATAAATAAATAAATAAGAAAAAAAATCAACAGGCACAAAAGTGAGACAAGAATTAGTTTTTTGTTTGTTTGTTTGTTTGTTTTTGTTTCTTTTTAAAAAGCAGAAACCAAAACAAACCATAATACAAAACCTCACCACAATGCAAAAAAAAAAAATCTAAATTTGAAATGGATATTTTCTCATTTTGCTTAAAAAAAGTACAGACAGGTTTTCCACCCAGTGGTGTTCAGAATTCTGAAAACAACTAAAGAATACATACACAAATGTATTTTAAATATAGCCTAATTACAAATTTGATGATAGTTCAATAAGTGTAACGTGTCCTAAATTCGTATGACTATATTAAGTCTTAAATAAACAATAAACATGTTTTAGACTTGCTTGTAACTCCCAGGAAAAAATGGTATAAAGTTGCTTCTAAGATTTTATATTCTTCATTGATGCTTAATGAAGATGCTATGCACCGATGTCTGATGGATGTTCCAGAAATGATGATGGTCTTCTAGATAATTGTTTCTATTTATAGCCTTTGATTTCTTTTGTGGAACATAATCTGCTCTGTAGAAGTTTAATAAGTGTTACGTCTGGTTCAGTTTGGGTAAGAAGGAAAAACAGCCGAGTCCGTGTAGGTGACAAACATAGTGATTTTATTACATACTTCTAAGACAGAAGCATGGGAAGACAAGCGTACAGCCACAGATCTCCAAAGAGTGGACAGCTCCCCGTCCTTATATAACCCATGATGACGTAACACAGTCAGACCTTACTGGAAATGATAACAGTCTCCCCATAGTCCAAAGTTCTCCTTATACAAACATCAGATGATACTTTAGAGAAAAACAAGTGTGTGACATGTCATGTTGTGCAGTTCTGTGAGCCTGTGTGTCCAACTAGAGAATGTCCTGACATGACCTCCCTGTGTAAATAAGGGTAAACGTGCGTGTTTACATAACTCTCTATGTGCATGTTCTGATGTAGGCCTGCAAATGAATTAGAACAAGGTCCTGCTCGACCCTCCAGTTATGGACGGTGAATACAATGCTGTGGATACCATTTGAAACTTGATTACAATGATGATAACCTGCATACATTAATCTTTACTCAGATTACCATAGATATAAAACAAAGATTATACTGTCATCAGATTCCACAATGGTAAATGATTAATGATTGATACTTCTAATTATAACTGTGATCATAAAAATACAAAATAAAATATCTCCTGGTCACATTCCTCCTCTTTGGGCTGGCTTGCCAGCCCAACTCACACCAGGATTTGTCTCCAAACCAAACAAACACGTTATGACACTTATCAACCCCAACACCTCCGTTGTTTTCCAATTTTCCCACAACCCAGCTGTTCTTTTAGCTTCAGACTCGAGTTTCAGCCTGTCACGCTTCAGGCCCCTTTACCACCTCCTCTTGGAGTGAAGAAACGCCCTCGGATTCTTCTTTCTTCGACTTCCGGGGTTAGACCACCCTTCAGTCGTTACACAGATCTGGGGATTATTCTGCCCCACTTTCAAACAAAGATCGGTGTGTTTGTTGTCCGTTGTCACCGCCGTGTCCCCCTTTTTGCCAAAAGCCTCTCGAACCTCGTTGGTCTCTGGTGTTCCTAGCTTTTGCCAACCCCTTCCTGGTTATCGCTGTGGTTATGGGATCCATCTTCTCAAGGAGCCCCAAGGCCATGACACTTGACCCCAGTTGCTGTGAAGGGTCCCCATATCTCCGTGTCCCCGTCTGGTGTCTGTTCCCTTCTCTGCAAGAGACAGAACGCCAACACATCTCCTGCGCTGGCTCTCCTACCCTAATGTTGTTGACTTTGTTTATTCCAATCCTATGCTATGCCTATGTGTGTAAGCATGCATGCACTGAACCCTCTGCACGTGAAGTCAATAGCTCCAATATATCAATCCGATCCGTTGTCGGATGAAGCTTTTGACCTTCACAGACTAAGTGCCAGCTCCTTATAAGCACATTTGCAATGTGTGTACAAGTGAACAACAAACCTCAAACAAATTGGGCATTCTTAATTCCAACTTAAGTGTAGTACTCAGTTTCTGATCATCTAATTATGCTTCTCACTGGTCCCCTAAATTGTCTAAAAACCTTTAATTTGCCATACCTAAATTATTAAAACACAGACCAAATCATAGACCCCCTATATAGCTTCTGCCTTTATGAGCACACTTCAATAATGAGCAACAACCTGCAATCTGTACCAAAAAGCTTCATGGTCACACCTGCAATTAAAGATCAAATGCACTTTATACCTGTTTTAATTCTTCCTTATATAGAACCTCCTCAGTTTCAGGTTAGTTGCGATTAGTCTCAATTAATCGTTCTAGTTGTATTTTGCAATTCAGCTAAAAAGCAAACCTGTTAAAGCAAACAGCTTATTTACAACCACCTGCAAATCATAAGAGTAATAAAAGATTCAGCACAACAGACAAGTATCATGTTCAGGATTTCTCCAATCATTATATCACTATTATTGCCGCAATTTGCTTTATTCACCCTTTGGGCAATGTTACTCCAAGAGAGAGAGCCCCTAATGGCCAGTTAGTGGGCTCTAGGTTAAACTGTCCCCAAATTAGTTATTTGTTATTATTACTTGTTTTCATGTCACTTGTCTGTTTTCTACTGCACCCTTCTCACCAAAGCAAAGCAAACATTAGCAGCATATTGACCGTAGTCAGCCATCCACATCCCATAGATGCTATAAAAACATTTCCTGTAAAAGAATCACACATAAATTCATCCACCCTCTTGTTCTATCTTGGTGGAGGTTAACCTTAAGTCGTAGTCAAGTCTTGTCAGCTTTTACCAGTCAGTCCGTTTGTTTTATTTCCAGTCTTTCATCCATTCATTCATTCATCCATTTTTCTTTCTTTGCTGATAGTGGAAACCATCGCCGCATTTAGATTTCCGCCCTCAGCAAAATGAGCTCATTTCAAAAAGAAAAAGAAGAACTTGAGATCGGATTACCTCGCTGAATCCTTTTTTGGGCAGGGACTCTCATTTTCTAATTGTCCCCATAAGTGGTTTCCTCCAGAGCCAATTTCAATGCGGAGAAACTCACTTACAACAATTTTCTCGCCGACGTGTAACGCTTGTAATTTCCGATGTGCAGATCTGCTTAAAGAAAAGATTCACTAACAAAAATCAGTGCACTGTCCAAAATATAAAACAAAATAAAATAAAAGATAACAAAAACAAAAATACCAACGCCCGGGTCTTAGGACTTGTCACTGAATATTCCTCCCATCAATAAAAATACCCACCTAAACCTACACAGAGTCAAATCAACACCACCTCAACCTTTTCCTATTCCTAAACCTATATGTTTTGCGTTCGTGAAACAAAATAGAACCGTTTCCATATTAAGTAATTTGAGCTCTTGAAATGTTTTAATTCTCTTAATTCTGCCAGTTTATTTCAACACTTATTCAATGACTTTTATTCAACTACTACTTGGTCACTCAAATCTTAGCTGTTCAAATTGCCTAGAGTTCAACAAAGTCTAGATCCCCGTTATCATGAAACTTGAACGGGTGTACGATGATTTACTTACAGTGATTTAGAATCATCACTCAACCTAGCTCTACTACTGGCACTGCGTGACTTTTCTCACACTGGAAACCAGAATTTAGTACAGAACTTTAATACCTCAGGCAATCGTGTTCAAGGGCTGCCCCCCCTTTCTCTTCTTCTTTGTCCGTGTGTTCCTCCTTTTATTAAATCTCCATCACAATGACGTGGCGCTCTGAAATAAGACTCACACTGTTAATTCATCGTTTTCACTCTGCATCACTGCTCAGGCTGTTTTCTTTTCTTTTTAGTGTGCATGGGAATTTTTAGTGTACAGTAAACAATTGAGTCGAGGCCTTAAGCCCCAGATATCGCACGGGCATCGTTTTCATAACCTAACCGCTCTGGACTCTGCTCCCCAGACCACACAGATGCCCTCTGGGCTTATTATTGTAACAGATTCTGTATTTGGATTTGTTGTGTGCAGCATTGAGCCTTTGTTAATAAAGCATTCTTCATTGCAGCAGCTGGAGCATTGTGTGTCACTTCTTAGTGAATTGAATCAACATTTTTGATTTTGGTGCATGGGTGTGTATCAGTTTTCACTCACTCAACGAGTGCATAAGTGTTCATGTGTGTGTTTCTCTTCATTCTAAGTCGGCGGATGCAGAAGTGTGTGTTTGTGTGTTTGTATTCATCACCTTCCTGCTCTGTTGTTTGGGTAAACCAGCGGCCTGAAGCATGCCCTGGGGTCCTCCCCTCCTCTTTGGGTCTGTTTTCATCCGTTGTTGCAGCTGCCTGCATCTTCTCCTTGTAACTTGACCCTTTTGCTTCTGTAGCTCTTTCAGGGTTTACTCCTGCTGTTGGAACTTTGCGTCAAGTCTGACGACCTCCTGCTCCAGCAAGCTTCCGCCTGATTACAAGTCCTGTACGTGAAACTCCAAGTCTGACTGATGAGTTCAATTAGCAGCCAGCTCCTCCGGAGCCATGCTCAATTTCTGTTCTCATGCCTTGAGCTCTTACTGAGGACAAAAACCTCAGAGTCTTTTCCTTCCACGTCAGATTGGAGTCTGTTTATGTTGTCTCGTCACAGCTCTGTCAGCTGACACAGTCTGGGAATTTTCCCCCGTGTAGTGAAACGGGCTTTAGGTTTAGTGCTCTCCGTCTCTGCTGCATGAGATCGCTTTTTTGCAGCACTGTTGACATCCTCAAGTTGTTGTTGTGAGTCCAGCTGCTGTGGCCTTCAGGGGTCAAAGGGTCAAAGATGGTCGCGGAGAGGGCAACGATGGTAGAGGGGAGGGTAGGAGTCCAGGTCAGCTTCGGCTTTCAGAAAAAACAAAAACAAACAAAACAGGCGAACAGGAAAATGATGTTGTGTTGGCTGTGTTGTGTTGGCTGTGTTATCCCGAGAGGGGAGAAACAACGAGATCTCCCTTCCCCCCCTTTTTTTTTTTGTTTTTTCTCACCATATAATCAACTCATAACCCCCCAAGTTGACAGGACAACACAGGTACGTGTTAAAATTCTTAAGATCCTGTTTAGAAACCTAAAAAGGAATTTTCTACCATTCAGTAGTCCTTTGTCTCAAACAATCAACAAAACATGTCCCAATTACCATGGTTACATACCATAGTATAAGAAGTCAACCACTCCAAACTTAGGGTTGAACTTGAAGTTGCCTCACTAACCTCCAAATCCTGATTTGTAATACTGGTCTGTGGTGTTTCTTGACACAAGGTAATTCCTTGGGTACTGATAATGGACCCTATTTAAATAAACAATCTACTACATGACAGAGTCTCCCAGGAGTAGCAAGTGCCTCAAATTACAGAACAAACACAGATGGGGTTACAGACCACTGAATAATACTAACCTTGGTGGCATGCAGAAAACCGCCTTTAAAGTGTAATAAACATGCAAACCAAGTACAATGTTACCTCAAATATTAAAAAGGAAAAACACAAGACATCTTCTCAAATTAAATCACAGCTGCCCTGAATGATAAGAGGCAGGGGGAGGAATTACTGCTGCATCTTGAATAGAACACAGCAGGCTCCTGTCAAATCAATCTTAGTGGAAAGCAGAATAAAGTCAGAGCAGTCCGGATGGTAAGGCAGGGCTTGAAATGATAGCATCTATTGTGACTGGTGGGTGATTGGACGAGGACAAGATAACAAACACTCTGGAAGAGAGCTAGAGATTAATAATAACTAATGGTTAATGGTGTATAAAAAATGCACTCTACTCATAGTTTTCATGTGATGTAAGAGCTACCTGAACACGCCTACCTGATGGGCAAAAACAGTACTGCAGTCCTTTGCCCTCCAGCCATCCTTGGAACGTCTTCGAGTTTAACTTGCCAGAATTGCCAGAAAGTTGCTGTGATACTGGATGGCCTGCTTACATCTGCCAGAAGGGTGCAGAGCGGGGGTCCCAACTAAAATATCAGGAGGTCCACTACCTCCATCATCCAATCTGGGGTCCAAACAATATTTAAAATTTAAAATTTAACTAACAATATAGATTTTTGTCTTGTAACTACTGATCAATTATTCATATGCCCATTAAGTCATCTGCTGAACAGAAAACTGCAATCCAGTTCAAGTACTAATATTACACAAAAAACAATTTAATAATGAAATGATGCAATAATCTTTACCACATCTATTGCACATAAACCAGTGATAAGGACTCCTGATGCATGCTCAATCATCCAGGAAAGTAAATCCTAAAAAGTTGATTCTGTTCATCTGGACGTAGCGTTTTCAGTGGGAGAAACATTTCGTCACTCATCCAAGTGACTTCTGAAGAAGTATGTGAAAAGGGAAATGCCATCTCTGAATTGAGGAGGCAGGAATAAAATATCTAACTAGATAGTAAATGAGAAAATGCTTTGCAGTCCTTACAAAACCCTCTTGGGGTCTGGATTTGGACTGGAGTCCAGGGGTTGGGGACCCGTGCCGTAGACTATGGCACGAACATGTGCACGCACCTCTCCTAACGCTGTCTTAAGCACCTTTTCCATTAGTACCTACTCAGATCAACTTGCCACACTCAGATGTAGCACCAGCCAGTCCGATTTGCCATGACTCGAATTGGATTGGCTGGTTTTCCATTAAAATCCTGTAATACCTAATGTGCGTGGTTGTCATCATAGCAACGTTGCAGAGCATCCTGTGATGCAATTGGCATGGGATACGAATTCTACAGCAAAGGTAAATGCAGAGGTGACGATATACCTGGTGCTCAGTCCGTGGCTTTTCATCAGACTCGGGTACCATGGTGTTGTTTTTTGTATCCATTTCCTTTGTTGCATGGTTCTAAAGCATGGCTGTTTTGATTTTTGTGAATTAGATGCTCTCAGCACTCATCAAGTGATGCCACTGACCAGCCTGTGACTTCACATTTGCTGCTCGGATCACTTGGAACCCTGGCTGAGTGGGTACTATTGTAGTACCTAGTACCAGGTACTATCACCTAATAGAAATCCCTTAAAAACCATGGTGAACCGACCTGAGTCGATCCAAGTAGGTACTAATGAAAAACGGGCTTCACAGGCCAAATCGCACCAATCCGTGCTTCCCAACAACAATCCCTGCTGTCATTGGCGGCTCATTTAAACTGTCAGAATGATATACATGACATTGGAGAAATACTTTCTCAACTTAACAGTTAGGACACAATGATAATGTGAAAAATTACTACTATGGGAACTTTTCTGACCCTATACTGTAAAAGTCCAAATCACCAAAATATTAGACTTAAGTGTAGTAGTTCATTAAAGCTAGGTATGTAACACTTACCTTCACTTTAACGAGCAATTTCTTTTTCTTCACCTCCTACATGATGGCATTGTTTACCCATCTAGATCGAAAATACAGGTAGCCGTCTACATTTTGAAAGCTTTCATCCTGACAGACATCACTGACCCGCAGCTCTAGGAGAGACATCGCCACTGTCAGTGATTTACTACTTGGATCCAATCCAATCCCTCACTTTTTGGGCTTACGGTGCTTGTTCACTTTGTTCATGTATAAAAACACAGAGACATGTGTTAATGCATCATTATTCTTTTCTATATACATCACTATATATAGTAAGCTGACAAAACAACTGTTCATAAACAACAAATATAAAAAAAAACATAATTATTGGTCTTCTACACAGTCTTTGTATAGGACATACATATTGGACACTTTTAGCATTTCTGTTTGATCAGAACTTATTCACAGGTGTGCATGACAACAGATTCCAACACATTATGCAAAATTTATTTCAAAAACAACATTCACATAATATACATGTAAATGTAAATGTTTTGTTTCCTTTAGAAATATGGTTGTACTTTAATGCCCTCCTGATTAATACAAATGATAGCCATCCATCCATCTTCTTCCGCTTATCCGAGGCTGGGTCTCGGGGGCAGCAGCCTAAGCAGAGAAGCCCAGACCTTCCTCTCCCCAGCCATCTCAGCTTGTCTGAGGGAACATGCACAGAACACCTCACCTGGGAGGCTCCCGGGAGGCATCCTTGTCAGATACCTGAGCCACTTCAACTGGCTCCTTCTGATATGGAGGAGCAACAGCTCTCTCTGAGCCCCTCCCAGATGGCCAAACTTCTCACCCTATCTCTAAGGAAGATGCCAGCCATCCTTCGGAAGAAGGCCATTTCTGCTGCTTGTATCTGTGATCTCGTTCTTTTGGTCACTACCCACAGGTCGTGACCATAGGTGAGGGTAGGGAAATAGATCGACCGGTAAATTGAGAGCTTCGCTTTTACACTCAGCTCTCTCTTCACCACAACAGACTGGTACAGCGTCCACATGACTGCAGCCTCAGCACCAATCCGTCTGTCGATCGCCGGCTCCCTTCTCCCATCACTTGTGAACAAGACCCCGAGATACTTAAACTATTCCACTTGGGGCAGGAACTCCCCAACCTGCAGTGGGCACTCCAGCCTTATCTAGCTGAGGATCATGGCCTATGATTTGGAGGTGCTGATTCTCATTCCCACAACTTCACACTTGGCTGCAAACCATTCCAAAATTAGTTGGAGGCCAACAGAACCACATCGTCAACGAAAAGCAGAGATGAGATTCTGAGACCACCAATTAAGAACAGTGACAAAGGGCAGCCCTGGTGGAGCCCATCACCCACCAAGAATGAGTCTGACGCTATGCGGACCAAGCTCTTGCAACAGTTGTATAAGGGTTGAATGGCCCATAAGCAATGGGCCAAACACCCCATACACCCGGAGCACCCCCCACAGGACAGCCAAGGGACTTGGTCGAATGCCTTCTCCAAGTCCACAAAACACATGTAGACTGGTTGGGCAAACTCCCATGCACCATCAAGTATCCTTGAGAGGATAAAGAGCTGGTCCAGTGTTCCACGACCAGGACGAAAACCGCATTGTTTCTCCTGTATCCAAGGTTCAACTAACGGACGGATTGTCCTGTCCAAGACAAATGATAGCTTCTTATTTTAAATTTCCTTGATACCTTCTTCAGCAGGAGCTGGTAAGAGTCCTTCATCCATGCATATTTCTTGAGATGTGGTTTAGCAATATGATATCTGCACCCAGAATAATTACAAATATTGCTTATGGTAGTGCATATGGGCTGTAACCCCATGCAAAAGCTTCATAGTATTTGGTCTTCAGTTTCCTACCTTGCAAAGCTAAAATTAAACAGAATTGCTCATTTAATTTTAGCTTGCATCCAGATGCCATATGCTCTTCCATGAACTCCAGACTCTTTACTTTCAGATCTTGCTATAGGCCAACCCGTTCTCACTCCCAAAGCGTAACATTTTACGCTAGGTGACAAATCGTCACCATATTACGTTTTCGGCTACCCACCACGTTCCTAAATGACGACCTCGGAAAAAGAGGAAATATGAGAACCATCTGGACTGAACCTACACATGTTTGCTCTTTTTCTTCAAATCGCTTAGAAACACGCTATTTAACATCATTAAAGTCCTGGTTAAGGTCAGGAATAAGGTTATGGTCAGGGCTAGGGATAAGGTTAGGTTTAGGGCTGGAATACAGGGCTGGAACGTCTACTACCGCGGGAGCGTCATTGCACTGGATTCCAGCCATAACCCGCCGCGTACCATAAGAACGCCGAAGGTCTCCTTTCGCATTCCTCAGGAACGCCGCGGGACGTGACAAAACGTCGACATGTTACGCCTCGGGAGTGAGAACGCTCTGTATAGGCGGTGCTTTCAAAATTGTCACTAAACATTCAGATTTTATCCGATTTTTTTTCAGCTTGGTTGTAATCTCAGAAGTATATGCTTCTGAGTCTGGGTAGACTGGACTAAATCTAATCAAGTAATGGTGTGAAATTTAGCATTTAAAATTTTAACATAAGCATGCAACATAAGCTTTTGTTTTACAGTATGAAACAACTTAATTAATATAAGAAAGACCCAAAGTATTACACCCTGGCTACAATTTCAACCATTTCAAACTATATTTTTTCAACATGAACAGTACTCTGACCTGACCTGCACTGTAGCTCACTGGCACGCTACAGATAAAAACCCTTTATGCTTACTTTTATCCAAGGAGGTTTATCCTCAGTGACATGCAGAATACAGCAGGCGAAGGACTCCCAGACAGCTCGAAGCATCTCTAAACATGCTTTCATGTTCTGAAGTAAATCTGAGCTAACAGTATGAAAAGAGCTAACAGCAGAGACATATGGCTTCTCTTCTCTTTTTCACTGAGTATTGCTTTCTGAGTTTACCCAGTGTGGTGTAAATCACTTCATTACCAACACTGCATATTTGCTCATGTAGGGCTGTAATCTTATATGTAACCTGTAACATATCTTTGTTTAAAACCTTAAATCACAATATTATTTATAATGTGTTGTGAAAAGTATATAGATGTTTGCAATATAGTAATCAGTGCAATACCATTGCATGATATATATATATGTATACCATGCAATGTATATTTATTTGATCTGAGTGTAGCAAAAGAATACTGTAACGTGACTCATATCACTCAGATCAATAAAGACTTAACCTTGTTTCTGAAATAGAGCACATATGGTCTCTGTTCAAAGCTTTAACCTTAGAATGAACCTGGCTCTAACATAAGGGCTTACATATCTAAGGAGTTCACAGTTTATTGTTACACAATTTACATAAAAATGTAGTGTCACCTTGACATACTTCCATTTCCCACTTGTCACTTCAGTCGCTATCTTTTTCATTACAGTTTTTACTCTTTGCTTGTTATTATTTTCAATTATATTGTTTTCCCAGTCCTACCTTTTTTTTTTTTTACATGAATTTAGACGCATGCATGAACCCGAAACCTCAGGCAACCAAAGCAGTTCGACCGTGGAGCTGCTTGATGGAGGAAAGAAACTGCAAAGCTGCACTAATAACGTCCCCCTGAATATTTTAGACACAATTTATTTTTAATCCGCCGGCTGGAAATCAGAGTGATTCAGTTCCATATTGTGGCCCCTCGGGGTGTTTCTTTGCTCATATTTTTTTTACGATCACACTGCTGTCCATTCACAGGAAGGGAGGGAGCTTGGACTTGGAATTCCAGACTGGAAGTTTGAAGGGAAATGCCATGAGAAGCCACGATTTTGGAGTATCTTCATGGCCTTAAGGTCTGACATGTATACAATATAATGACATCTCCCTAAGTTTACATTAGACACTACTGTCTTTTCTTTCCCATATGAAAACCATAAAAAGACAAATAAGGAATGAGTAGGTGGAAAAAAATCACTCCACGCATACAATGCAAAATTCATTTTGCTGAGAGAGTGTGCTGCTGTACTCTCTGGCTTTAAGTGCATCATTCATTAAGGAACTTCAGGACTCTTATTGTATTCTTTTTTTGTTGCTATAAATTACTCAAGGCTTACAGAGAAAATTTTTGATCCACATAAAAACTTGTGGTTTCTTCATGCAAACCTACACAAAGCTAAGAGTTAGATACAGGCAAATATCAAAGATCCAGCCATTCTCTTCGCCATCTGGCCCAGAGCTTACACAGAGATAAAGACAACCAGAGGTGGCTAAAGTACATATATTCTTTACTTACATAGAAGTACAGATACTTGTGTTAAGACTCCAAAGAAGCACTGAATCGACTTCTTTACAGAATCTGAAATGTAGTCAACGAAAAAAGTAAAAAGTAAAAAGTAGCTATGTATTTTTATGCAAAGGTAATTGAAGCTTGTGCTATATTACTATATAATAAAAACAACAAAATAATATTATAAAGAATATATATGTTATTTAAATTTAATCAGATTCTTATGAACATATTTAGTTTGGATCTGTTATGTAGGACACAAGCAGTGAAAGAGAATTTAAAAAAAGAAGAAGCTATTTTCTGTTGCAGAGGTTGACTTTAATTTTTTAATGTGAGCCCCAGTAGATTTTCTTTAGCTACAGGCTGAGCTAACCTGCTGCTGTTTGTGAATTTACATAACTGAATTCAATGCGATGCAGTTATTTAATGAGCTAGCTTTGCTGATTGCCATTTCCTACAGTGACAGTATATTGTACTGTATATAGTCCTGATACTAGACTGTATACAGTTGGTATACAGGTGGAATTCAGTGATTTAATCTAAGAATCAGCTTAAATGCAAATTAAAATACTTTACTTGATGTAACCCAACTCTGACCATGAGCACCACAGCAACGGTTCAACAATCCAACTCAGTGCTTTACTGTGAATTCACCACAATACTGCAAGCTTACCTGTTTATCCTGCACAAAACTACCCAGTATTTTCATGCAACATTTGAATAACACAAAGTTTGTATACTCAGTTTGTTTTGCAGCATATTTCAGAATATGAAAATGCATACTTTATAAAAAGACATCATATACAGATCTAGTATGTGATTAAAAAGGATGACATGTAATCTTTAAATGTGCAGTTTATTAGTTGTCACTGAGCAGTCCTTCCCTTTAAATCTAACTTTCTTTCTCTCCGGTCCTCTTTCTTACTTCTTTCTGCATCTCTGAGTGAAGCTATCATTCTTGTCTCGTTTCTGAATATACAGCAGCTGGACCTTTAGCTAATACACTGTCAAACAAAATACACATAATTTCAATTCAATTCAATAAAACTTTATTGATCCTGAAGGTTGACCCCGAAGGAAATTGGGTTAAGGCTGCCGACCTTTGCCAGCGCCGACGCTGACCTTTTAAAACTACCTGACAGTTAAAAATGTGACCCCCTTTATGCTTCCTCCTCTTCTGTAGTTAGCTACATACCGAGTCTAAATGCTAATAAATAATACAAATAAACCTGAAGTAACGAGCCTGTTTTGAAAATGTACATACAGATATTTCTGTTAAAATGTAGGAAGTAAAAAAATTGTCCGGAAAATAAATGCTCAAGTAAAGTACACACAACTGAAAATTCTACTTAAGTACAGGAAAGGAAGTATTTGTAGTCCAGTAATAAAGTAATACTTCACCTCTGCAGACAACCTTTTATATTCACACCTATGGGCAATTTAAAACCATCTATTTATTTAACACCTGTAATTGCCTGTGTTTGGACTGTGGGAGAAAACCGGGGTACCCAGAGAGAAGCCTCGAAAGCATGAGGAAAACATGCAAACTCCACACAGAAAGGCCGCTGGCCAGATGGTGAAACCAAACTCAGGGAACAGTGCTAACCACTGTAGCTCTGTGCTGCTCTGCTCAAATGTGGTACTGTAATAGGATACTGAAAGATCTCAGATCATGAAATTTCCTCTCTCCTAGATATTCCATGATCAACTTTGTAAAGTAGAAGCATTTAGGAACCACAGTAACTCGGCCAAGTGACATATCACGTAAAGTTATAGTGAAGGTTGACTGATTGCTCAGGCGCATATAGTGTAAAAGTTGCCACCAATGTATGTCTCCAGAGTTATATATACATACATATTACACACTCAGATTACTGATGACTCTCATTTCTTTATTTTCTTTATTTTCTCATTTTCTTCAGACATCATTTTCTGCATTAATGTCCAAGTGCAATGAAAGATAAATTTAAAATGAGTCTCACTGTGTGTTACTTCCTGCTTTATTTTGTTACTCCCCTGTCTTGTGCCGATATTTTCAGTTTTGCTTCCCCTGTCTCTTTAGTCAGCTTTGGTTCACCTGTGTTCCCTGCTGTGTTCCATCCTGTGTATTTTGCCTCATGTTTACCTCATGTGTGTTTAAGCCCTCAGTTTTCTTCAGTTTCATGTTGCACTCCCATGTTGTATATTCTGTATGTCAGTTTGTTAATATTTGTGTTATTTTGCTCAAATTCTGCTCTACCTTTGTGAATTTGTAATTTATAGAACAAGAAAGCTGTGAATCCTGCATTTGGGTCCACCAAACATACCATGACATGAGCAGGCACAGAGCCGTGATATTTTTTTCAACTGATCTTTTTGCATGTTTTTCTTTTTTTTTCTTTTTAAAGTTTTCAGCATTTCCAATACCAGATATATGGCTATAGACATGTATTATTTGAAAAAAGAACAGTTATTCAAATAAATGTGTGAGACTAGTAACATTTAGTATGCCATTGGAGGACACGGGATCACACAATGTAATGGAAAAACCAGGATTTGGCAATTTATATGAGAAATGATCCTTTACAGAGGGTGTTTGATAGAGAGGTACATAAATCAAAAGAAATAAAAGGTAGGAGAAGGTTTTTCCTTTCCCTTATCATTAATATAGAACAGGGCTGCATGATATAGAACAGCCCTAGTTGGAGGTACTGAGACTGAGATTGCCATTGCTGATTGCAATCCTTTGACCCTTTTTCATTTTCATCAAGCTTGAGTCTAGAGTTTTGTTTTTTTAAATATGTATATCAAATTTGCATCATATTGGGAAAGATAATCTACTGAATAGCTATTCATTGTTTAAAAATGCCATAATTTATCAGGACTGTCATAAAAAAATACTTTCCTTTTTTTTCTAATTAGTAAGAGTAATATTTTTAGTTTTGGAGAGTTGGTTTATTTTTAGTTATAAAGTTAAATAAATTCAATTTCCATTCAGCGTCCAAAAATATTTCCACTGTTATGAGTTGTACAAAGTTCGTCCATCCAACAACATGAAAAGAGAAGCATGGATAAATAGTAAGATAAATAGGCAGAGGAAAAACAGTAGTAGCAAGACAAGAAGAAGTCAACAGAGGAGTCATTTAGTTTGGAATTATAGAGGTTTTAGCCTATTTAGCAGGATAAAATGTGAGCTAATAGTAATAATGATACATTTGATGTAGTGCAAGTTGAATTATTGAATTCTTTAATATTAAAATCAGGACCGTTTTTTGATAATTGGTTATTGCATTAACATGCAAACATTCTTTGAAATCTAGCCAATTAATGCTAGCACTTCTGGAAACAGGTGCAAAATGCTTGACATCACATCAAATACATTTAGTTGTCCATTTTTAACCTGATGGGTTTAGATTTTATTATTGTCATTTGTATTAGGAAATATTTAACCATATATGCTTAGAGGTGTATAATCAATTGTGCAGTGATAGGATGTGTGATCTTTAGCAGGCTGCAAAGGCATGCACACCTACATCCTCAAATCAAATCAAATCAAATCAAATCAAATCACTTTTATTGTCACATCACATGTGCAGGTACATTGGTACAGCACATGTGAGTGAAATTCTTGTGTGCGAGCTTCACAAGCAACAGAGTTGTGCAAAATACAATAATGTAAACAAGCAAAATACAAGAATGGCTACATCTGAAACTAATAAATATATGTACAATATATAATAGTATATGCATTTCTGGGAGCATGAGAAGAGATCGTACCTTGTTTTATTGTTTTACGGTAGGATTAACGTAGCTACATCTGTTCTAGTCTAAGTGCTTTTTATTTAGATGAACTGTTGGATTTTCCAGACCAGCAGGTTAAGGGAAGTCGTTTATGGGGTCACACTCTGACCCCCCCCCAACACACACACACACACACACACACACAGTATTCTTTGTTCACATGTATACCTATGTAAGATGTTATATGTTAATGACCCGATGCATATTCATGTAACCACAATAAAGGGAGTGCTATGGGGAACCTGGCTGAGAGTCTGACAGAGGTCAAGTGGTGGAACGACACTTGGCTCCAGGCAGGTCTCCCTCATGCATGAGCAGAGATGGGCAGTAACGCGTTACAAGTAACGCGTTACTTGTAACGCGTTACTGTAATCCGATTACTTTTTTCAAGGAACGAGTAAAGTAAGGGATTACTTTTGCAAAAACGGTAATTATATTACCTTTACTTTCCCGTAGGAACGCTGCATTACTGCGTTACTAAAACCGTGATTTTTTTGCGAGAATGTCTCATGACAGTGACGTAAGCAAGTGTGACGTCGTGACAACAGCTGTGTGCAGATCAACAGTGGATCATATATCTACGGGAGAGAGTATGAGCGTGCAGCCTTTAAAGTGTGGAAGTACTGACCTGACTTTAAGTTTGATTCCATAAAAAGTGACAAAAACATTAGTGTCCATTAGCATTGTGCGTGGGAAGAAAACATCTTTTCACAGCGAAAAAAAAACCCTAAACTTCCAAGCAAGCTCCGAGTGCGCTACCACGTAATGGGAAATTCACAGAGAAACTGCCGTATCCTTCCACTGACCGCTGCGGCACACCTGCACCAGGGTAAACCTCCGCCTACCCAACTCCTGCTTTACAGGTGAAAATAGAGCAAAAGGACTGCTAGTCTTTGACTTTATTTATTTTCTGCTGTGTTTTGCATCTATTTGAAAGACTGAGTGTAAACACAAAAAAAAAATATTTTATGTGCTGGAATGTGCAGAAAATAGGTTTAAATATTAAACAAATTTCTTCCAGTCAGAGAATGTTGCATATAATTAAATTTTTGCTTGATGCATAAAGTTAAAAGATTAAAATTAATAAAACTATAAAAGTTTTCAAAAGAGACGTTTCCATTTGATTACATTTTGTATGATGGATTATGCAGAAAAAGTAGAATTGGGCTGAAAGATCTATCGCTTTATCACCTATTCAGGTTGTAAATCGTGTTTTTAAAAAGTAACTAAGTAACTAAGTAATTAATTACTTTTGAAAATAAGTAATCACTAAAGTAACGGGATTACTTTTTGGGGGAAGTAATCAGTAATTAGTTACTGATTACTTTTTTCAAGTAACTTGACCAACACTGTGCATGAGTAACACGAAGAACTTTGGTGCCTTATGTCTTGCTTTTTGCTGTGTAGCAAGTTGTCCTTAACGTTCCAGCGAATAGGTTCAAGCTACAAACCTATCAAACCTGTATGAAAATATACACAATCCACAAAGAAAAGATACTACTACCATTTTACTGAATGCTGTCCCTCATTGGTGGCACTTAAATTTAGAAATGCTAGTTTCTTCTGAGAATAAAACATTCAAATGTCTTGGTTTTTTAGCAAGACATTTTAAAGACATAGTCAATATTTACACAGGTGGTGGAATTCAAGAGCTAGTCAAATCTATTTCTTGTAATTGTCGATAAAACAATTCTGTTTTTCAGAACACTGCTTCAGTTTAGCAATATTTGTGGGCACAACATCTTTATTGGGTTAAAATATTGGTTCTAAAGGGAATGTTCACAATAGATCATACAAAGCATGAAGTGTTTAAACTTAAACCATTCCATTAAAAATATCTCCTCTTTTGGAATTTCATAGCATTAACACATCTAAACAAAAAGGCTGAAAAGATACTTAATGAAAGGACAAAATGCAGTAAAAATCCCAAAACACTACAAAAGGTAATATATAAATAAATCAAACCCTAAATATGGGTTATAAAATAAACAAAAAGACTATTCTAGGTATAGGAGGACATTTCTGGAAAGCTTGACTTAATAACAGGAAAATCTCTCTCAAATAAAGGTAAAATCAGCAGTGTCTTTGGCAGATTAAACACAGGTGACAGTAATAAAGGTAGAGGCTGACATTAGTTTGAACTTTAAGGGGATGCAAATTCATTATTTATAATTAAGTAATTATTTGTAATGAATTGACAACCTCATATATGATTATTATTTCCTAATATCCTTTCTTACATTACTTGTGACCAAATGTTTACCAAAAAAATCAAACCAACATTTGGGGCTCTTCAATACGAGGATTCTGTGGAAAGCATAGTTTCAGCAGAAAAAATATTCTGTTCTCTTTCTCTACATTATTAATACAAAACAACAATTGCTATTTTTAGTTTTGTCCATAGTGTACAATATTAATAACATTAACCAAACCTGCCCATCAACAAAGAAGAAAGAACCTTTATCTGAAGTGCAGCTTTAACTGAATTTGCCAACATAGCGACACTGACTCACACTGTGCTGGGAGAATGACAAAAGCTGTGGAAGTTTAATGCTTGAGTCTTGCAGGGCTTTATATGCATGAAATATGCAAGCAGGATAAACTGCAGGAAGAATAATAAAATCGTCATATTTCTATTTTTATATCCTTATGGTAAACTGAACTGAGATGTAGCATAACTTTCACTTGCTGCTTTTATATCAAAAATGTCTACATTTTATATTGTTTAATTCTATATCCTTACAGTAAAATGGTCAAGGCTTTTGCTTACTTTTTTCACCTATTTTAAATACACGTTATCTTTTAATATTATAGATATACGCTATCAAAAAGGGGTTGATTGATTGAGTTGATGTCATGTTAGTGGCATACAATTTGTTTTTATAGGTTAGTTATTCAGATGCCATAACTGTCTTATGTACTAATAACAAAATCAACATTTAATTGAAACCAAACCCCACACGCTTTAGTCCCTTGTAAAATGAACAAATCGATCCCTCTTTCTGTTTTAGTTACTAAATAATGCAATTAAGTAATTCCCACTGAAAGCGGAGAAGGGTATGTCCTAGACTTCAAATGACTGATCTCTCTTTCAATTGGAATTTAATGTAAGGGGCTCTCTGTATAAACCTCTGTGGGAGATGTTTGTTCTTTCAACACTGTAATGATAACACAATGGCAAAATATAGAGTGACTGGAGAGACAGCAACACGCATTGCTTCTAAGTTAGCTGAGGGTCACATAGCTTGTCATCACCACTACTGTCCCACTGCGTACAGATATCTGATTAGAAGCAGCAGACCACCACTTGATATAGTCTGATCTAAATGGGTTTAAATGGCCAGACCAAACAGAAGAATGAGTCCACCTATTGTACACATTTACTGTTGCTTGTGCTTTGTTGACTTGATCAGAAAGACTGTTGATAAGTTCACAGTGAATATTCAGGTCAAAACAAAATAAATATATGTTACCAGCAGAGTATAAAGAGATGTGGATACAAACTGAAAGAGGAGAGAAGAATATCACTGAGATAAATAGAGGTTCTGGTGCTAGATCAGGAATAAAGCTGTGGGTGGCGGATTGGCGTGGGTTTCCATTTAGAAAGGGAAAACTGCTGAGGAGCACCTGTCGTCACAATCTGTCCACCTCCACAGTGTAGCTCTGTAAGTCTGCACAGACAGCGACTGCTTCAGAGCTCTGGTTGTTGTATCCAGTTAAAATGTTTTATGTTGACTTATATCTCTGCAACTCTGTAGCTCATATTCTCATATATTCTCATATTTTTCTAAACCAACTTCTTACTCCCTTCTGTCTCTCTTTCTCTATTTTAACAGATCATTAATCCAGGCCTTTATTTTTCAACATTTGCTATCATGTGTTGGTTATGTTCCTGTCTTCAGTATGGTCTTTAAAAGAGATAGATGGAAGAAGTTTATCTGGAGCAGTGCGCATAAACATAATGCTGATTTGAGTGGCCCCTGGGTCTCCTGCTTAATAGGTTCTGACACCTGGCATTGGTTTGATAGATCAGAGGCCAAATAGACAGGGGCTGCAGGCATGGAAAGGCTTATTACAGTCTGACAGAGGAGAGTAGCAACTGAGATCCATCACCCTCTAGGGAACTACTCTATGTGCATGTGTGTTTGTGGATTTAGTGAAGGTGCTGTGTGAGGGGGGGTTGTCGTCATCACTGGCAAATAGAAATCTAAAGACCCCCAAGCTTCATACACTGAGAGACTGCTTTAGCTTCAATATGTAATGCAGGTCACTAGCCTGAAAGTTGGACCCATTGAGCAAAGTTTATAGATGTTTCTGTATTATTCTGTGAACTGGAGATGAATGCATGTGTATTGCAACTCAGCATGTGAAAAAATGCAAAGTAATAGGTTTTCTGATTGGCCCTAAATGGCATCTAACATGGTTTCTTCTGTCACTTTGAAATATGTGCTGCCTTCTTATTGCAAGCAAACCATGAAATGTTAAAATGAAGTTATATGGACAAATAGGAAAAGGATTTATTGGCCAGCTATGGCATACTTAGGTGGCCATGTCTCTAACCCTTTAAAGCCGGTGTGGGCACGCTCCATTTTGCGTAACTATTTTTACATCCTGGTAACACTGCAACCACATAAGCTAGCGAAATTATTTTTTTTGCATATGAAACCGGAGGAGTTGTACTTACATCTTGTGCCATCAGCTTGTCCTAAGTCAGTTTCCTTCCACATATAGCTTTGCAAAAACGGCATAAAAAGCACTTGCAGCAACAAAAACAGAATATTCCAGAAACACGCTTTGCCGATCCGATCAGCTGTTTGTAACACTTGGTCCATCAGCGCGGCCTATCACATGTCCACCATGTCCTGCCCTTCATTTTACCACCAGTGCCTTATGAGCCTATACTGGTGTTTTTAAAAGTTATGTTTGACTTTATGACTTTCTGTGTCGTTTCTGGGATGCTTAGGACTCATATTGCACTGCTGGAAATAGTTTATTTTGATGCATATGCTGTTTTTTGTGCAAATTTGAATTATAATATTTATTTTCGTTTTTTTCCTGCAGTATATAAAAATTGGTGTATTTTTTTTTTTCTTCAAACTCTTGGCACTGATCCTTTTCCGCTTCTGATGATGTGTAATTGCCAAATCTGGTGGGTAATTCCCATGTGAGGCTGTGCTTTTTGTTTGCACCTACCTTCTTGAAAAACACAAGGAGACAATATAATCTTAAGACCATATTTCCCTTGGCTCGCTAATCAGTGATGCTGCCAAAAACCTGGCGCTGCTCTCAGCACACTTCCATCACGGGAAAAGTAATGGCCCTAAAAGTAAAGGTGATAGAGCATATGTTTACTTTGTTAATCAACGTTTTAACGATGCGTAACAAAGAAAAAGAAGGCAAAAGATGCCATAGATTTTTGACAGCTTCTAAAAGAAGAAAATGGCACATTTCTTTGTTTTAGCAGTGACATGGGTCACAGGAAACCAAACTGGAAAATTGTGAAACAACAATTGCTACCTCAGCCAAGAAAGATGTTGGCATGCTCTCTCTTACTGATGGTAGTGAGCCTGCTGTCCCATCCGTTCCCACCCATGGGTATTTTCCACCTATCCAGAAAGCATGTCCTTCTCACTTCCTGTGGTCTTTGGGCATGATACCATGTGTATCCACCTGCATTATACTCTTCTCCCAAAACACCACACTGACAGGTGAGAAGAAGTGGTTCCCCAGGCCAAAAATAAAGGGGCTGGCAGCATGATAGTACAGGGAAATGGCTATGCCTAAATAAGGGGGGAATTTAGATAAAAACAAACAAGCACATTTTTGTATAAGTACTGAGTTTGTATGTCTTGCTGAGTCGCAAGTAAATTCAAAAATGTTCATATAACATTCATACAGCAAACAATAGTCTTATAGCAGCTGCAATGTATGCACAGAGTTTAGAGAAACATTAGCATTTTTATGTTATTCAACATTTGTTCTTTGGCAATCTTCAAGTAAGTAAGAAAGTAAAAATACTTGAAATTGGCTGGAAAAAAATAAAATACACTGATCTTATCTTTAAGTGATACAAACATCATACTTAAAGACGGCAGTAGAACAGCAGTTTGCATCAAGGTGTACATAAAGTACATTATGACCAGAGAAAATTGCCATTATCTATTTTCATATTTCTATTGTGTTCAATACTGAAAGCACTGCTGAAGTAGGGACTGTCCAGGTGTGTAAATTTTCATCCTGCGTGACAAGCAATTTTTTTAGTTTTTAATCTCCAGGGTTTATGGAACCCATCCACACTCTTCTAGTTGTATGTTTTTGACCTATCTCATCCCTTATAAAGCTGTGACTTTAGGTATGGGCAGTGATGGCCAGATCTAAAGGTCGATCCGTGATTAAATAGGTGTATATCTGCACACTATATTGCATAAATTGATAATCTGTGGGCCAAATTGCTTTGAAATTCACAGCACATTTGTTTCTACAACAATTGCAAAAGAATATAATAAATTCAAGAATGTTCAAGCTTGGAGGGTATTGTCATGACGAGTGTTGTCTGGCAGGCAGGAGGGAGGACCCAAACACAGGACTCAGAAAGTTAAAGTCAAAGCACAGCTTTTATTGCTGGGGAAAACTCTTCATTAGAAATAAACATCACAAAACCAACCAATATCTCAGACGTGAAACTAAACACTAAACTGTGCGCTGGAACCTAGAACTAGGAAACTCAAGGCAACTAATCAGAAGTGAGAGCAAGGATATTTTCAGGAACACTAGGGGATAATACACAGCACGAAGAAAGCGTACGATACGACGACAAGCAGGGGAAGACTGAGGACTAAAATACCGGAGTAATCAGGGAACAGGAGACAGGAGGCAAACACAGCTGGGACCAATTAGGCAGGATACAAGGGAAGCAAAACTAGGCGCACTGACAAAGCACACGAGACTATCAAAGTAAAACAGGAACTATGACACGTACGCACAGACACGGACTCAGAGACACGAGCTTAACATTACAACACAACTGACACGGTATAGAGGGAACATAAAGACAGGGATGACTAGAAAAGAGACGTGGGACCAGGACAGGCACAGAGAAAACATGGGGACAGAGACTGAACACAGAACAGGGACTATCAAAATAAGACAGGAAGAGCACGATAGGCACAGAGACACAGACTAGACACTGAACAGAAGGAGCTTGGAATCTGAACCCAAGAGCTAATCTTAAGTAGTAAACCAAAACATGGGAGAAGAATAATCAAAACAGCACAACTAGTGAATCAGAACATAAACCATAATACAAAATAATACCAAAACACAAGAAACCTTAAATGCTGGGTCAAAATTACACAGCACTGTGACATCATCTGAAGCTGCATCCTAACATGAAGCATTTCCCAACAAAGTGCATTTCCAGTGGGGTTTTTTTCCCACTCTAGTGTCATTCAGTTCCTGCGGTCTCTAGTCACCAAGGTGGATGGTTCCCAGCATAAACGTTTCTCAACTGATAGCACTATTTGGTATATGGCCTGGTAATAAATAAATGTTTATGTAGTGAGCTGGAAATATCTGATGATCAACCATCACTAGCACAGCTTTAAAAGTTTTGGATTACATTTCTCTCTTATGACATTGAATCACGAATCATAGACATTGATTGTTTTTGAAACAGTGTGATATATCTAAATATGTCAGCTTTTTTAACTTAGATCGATATTTTGTAACATCTTTCACAGAACAATATTAACCCCCCAAAACTCATTCTTTTTCATTTATCTATCACGCTATTTCAGTTATTTCAAAATAAATACATGTGACTACACCAAACCCCTTCTCATGTCAATGTTAATGTCAAAGATCCACATATAGTGCAGTCACAAAGATTGTCTACAGTCTAACACAGCTCATTCCTAAATTGTGTTAAGCCACATTACTGAAAAGAGCAGCCAGTATTCTTAATTTATCACATACTGATAGTTAAGGACATGAAAGATAAGGACCTCTTAATAAATTCAGTGTCCCTTTTGTGTTATTATTTGAAGTGTTGGGATACACTAGGCCAGCTGAGAAAGTATTAAGGGTGAAAAAAGCCCATATCAGATGGCTTTCTTCCTAACTGAATTAGATTCTCCTGGAGGAAATTCAATAGGCCTCCCTCTGAGGAGGCGAATTCACTGTGTCCTGGTGTCTGCTCTTCATTATTTCCTCCTGCTCTGTCTTGGCTCCTATACATGTCATGGCTCTTGGTTTTGACCCAGAGTTTTGAGTTTGTTTGGGTTCATGAGGCATTTTTATTATGTGTTTTGCATTGTTTGGTCTTGTTCTTTTTTTAGGGAATAATTATGGTTCTTCTGTTAAGTGTTTTAAGTTGGAACTTGAATGTGTTTATCGTCATTGCGTGACAACAAAATTAAAATGCCTCTCCTTTAAGAACTGCAAACAACCATGCATATATATTTGCATATGTGCACCATTAAAATACACCAAATAAATAGATTCAATACACAGAATAGAGTGAACAGATTGTGACAGTGTGATGTCCTTCACGATGTTAGAGGCCCTCCTGCAGCATCTGGACAAGTAGATGTCCTCCAGAGGGGGCAGGGGGTGGCCAATGATGCCCTGAGCAGTTTTTATCACCCTCTGCTCTGTCTGCTGCTGAGCTGTTCCAGAGCCAGAACAGTCATATAGTATGTCAGGATGCTTTCTATTGAGCAACGGTAGAAATACTAACAGATTTTCGGACAGGTGGGCCTTCTTCAGTATTCTGACCGAATAAAGTCTCTGTTGTGCCTTTTCTTTTACAATAGCAGCAAAGTTTGTTGTTCATTTAAAGTCCCAATTGATGGCAAGTTGAAGAAATTAAAAGCAAAGCAACCTCTCTACCTCCTCACCCTCTAATTCCAGTCGTCTGAGCTTCCCTCTCCGTCTCCTGAAATCAATGATGAGTTTTCCTTTGTTTTTTTTTTTTTTAATTTCAGGCAGAGGTTGTTATGAGAGCACCATTCAGACAGGCTCTGCACCTCATCTCTATAGACGACCTGGCTCCAATTTGACAGGAGTCCCACCACAGTTGTGTCGTCAGCAAATTCCATGTTCCTATTTTCAGGGTGGAGAGACAGACAGTCATGAGTATACAGAGCATAGCGGAATGGGCTGAGCACACACCCCGGTGCTGAGGGTCAGGGTCATCGAGATGTGGGGTCCAAGTCTCACTATCTGTGGGCAGTTGCTGAGAAAGTCCAGTGTCCACTGACAAAACTGACATCCTGAGGCCAAGATCCAGCATTTTTGTGATGAGCTTGCTGGGAATGATAGAGCTGAAAGCAAAGCTGTAATGCTCAATAAGCATTCTGACATGTTTTCCCTTCTTCTCTAGGTGTCTCAATGCAGCATGAAGAGCTGTATTTATGGAATCTTCCACAGATCTGATTGTCCTGTGTGTATACTAATGTGGGTCAAATGAGGGGGGGAGAGACAATTTGAGGTGACCTAAGACCAGCCTTTCAAGCATTTGGATATTACAGATATGAGAGCAACAGGCCTGTAGTCATCAAGGGAGCTTATGTTTATTTGGTTGGGCACTGAGGTGATGGTGGTGGTCTTCAGTCATACTGGCATGCTAGAGGTAGATTGAAAATATCTTTAAATACCTCAAGGAGCTAGTGTGCTAGAGCACCCTTCCTGGGATCTGACTGTTTCACGTCTTCTACCTGGAGGATAAGTGGCTAGTCAGCAGGAGTCATGTGGGGAGAGATGCTTCCATAAAGTTCTCTATCAAAAAGGGTAAAAAAATGAATGTGTTCCTCTGCCAGCAACGAATCAGCAACAATCAGTCGATTCCTGCTGCTCCTCAAGTTTGTTAGATGCTATAGTCCCTGCCACATCCATGCTGCATCTGTGGAGATTAAATGCTTTAATGCCCCTCTAGAGATTATATCTGACATTGGGGTACAACTTTTTTTATTTCTAGATTTGTGTCCCACGGCTTCAAAAGATGCTGGACCTCCTTTGTCATTCATGGTTTCCTGTTTGGTAAGATATAGATTCGCTCGTTGGTAGTAATACACAACAGCTGATGTAGAAGAGTACTTTTGCTGAGTACTCTTCTAGGTCTTGATTGTAAAATACCCTCCAGGATGTACTCTGAAAGCAGTCATGCAGTTGTAACGTTGCGTTCTCTGGTCAAGTTTTTCATATTTCTGGTAGCCTCCTGCTGATGACCATAAACTTAGTCAATAACCATGACGCATAAGAGGAGTAGAACACAATACACAGAAATAATAAAGAAATGTAAAATACATATTATATATTACATGAAATGCATGTATAGCCCTTAAGAAAATGACAGACTTTCTTAGAAAAAGCAAATACTGTTTAAATAATGTTTAAAGATGAGGATAACGAGTCTCAAGTGTTAACCTAAAGTTAACCATGATTTAATGACTAAAAATACGTTTTTCATTTCTGTGTGTGACAGTGTGTGCATCTAGTACTGTACTTGCTCTCTTATATCTGAAAAGGCTATGCCAAATGTCAGCAGCATTTCAGGCATAGACCATATCAATCAGGAAAATTTTAATTTGGGTGGTCTTCAGTGAACATGGAAGACAAACCTTGGCAGTATTTTCTTTGGCATGGTTAACATCTCAGCCAAAATAAAAATCCCATCAGGTTGTGAGTTCCAATGCTTTTTGATAACATTTAGCAGGTAGCCTAGAACTATGTTAGAATTGACGTCTGGAGCTAAATTCACTGCTGTAACATAGACAACACAAAATTCTCTTGAGTGGTGGTAGGGTCTGCATTTAACTACATCAATTTAGGTGGTCTTTAGCGGACATGGAAGATCCATCTTTACAGATGTAAGGTCCACTTCCTCAGCCTCCCTGGGAAAGTCTATGCCAGGGTGCTGGAAAGGAGAGTTCGTCCGTTAGTCGAACCTCGGATACAGGAGGAACAATGCGGTTTTCATCCTGGTCGCGGAACACTGGACCAGCTCTTTATCCTCTCCAGGATACTTGAGGGTTCATGGGAGTTTGCCCAACCAGTCTACATGTGTTTTGTGGACTTGGAGAAGGCATTCGACCGTGTCCCTCGGGGTGTCCTGTGGGAGGTGTTGCGGGAATATGGGGTGTCTGGCCCATTGCTACGGGCCATTCGATCCCTATACAACCGTTGCAAGAGCTTGGTTCGCATTGCCGGCAATAAGTCGGACTCGTTCCTGGTGGGTGATGGGCTCCGCCAGGGCTGCCCTTTGTCTCCGGTTCTGTTCATAATTTTTATGGACAGGATTTCTAGGCGCAGCCAAGTGGCGGAGGGCTTTCGCTTTGGTGGCCTCAGAATCTCATCTCTGATTTTTGCAGATGATGTGGTTCTGTTGGCTTCATCGGGTGAGGGCCTCCAGCTCGCACTGGAACGGTTTGCAGCCGAGTGTGAAGCAGCGGGAATGAGGATCAGCACCTCCAAATCTGAGGCCATGGTTCTCAGCCGGAAAAGGGTGGAGTGCCCACTCCGGGTCGGGGATGAGTTCCTGCCCCAAGTGGAGGAGTTCAAGTATCTCGGGGTCTTGTTCGCGAGTGATGGGAGAAGGGAGCCGGAGATCGACAGACGGATTGGGGCTGCAGCTGCAGTAATGCGGACGCTGCACCGGTCCGTCGTGGTGAAGAGGGAGCTGAGTGTAAAAGCGAAGCTCTCCCTACCCTCACCTATGGCCACGAGCTGTGGGTAGTGACCGAAAGAACGAGATCGCGGATACAAGCGGCAGAAATGAGCTTCCTCCGAAGGGTGGCTGGCCTCTCCCTTAGAGATAGGGTGAGAAGTTCGGCCATCCGGGAGGGGCTCAGAGTAGAGCAGCTGCTGCTCCACATCGAAAGGAGCCAGCTGAGGTGGTTCGGGCATCTGACAAGGATGCCCCCTGGGCGCCTCCTGGGTGAGGTGTTCCAGGCATGTCCCACCGGGAGGAGGCCCCGGGGCAGACCCAGGACACGCTGGAGAGATTATATCTCTCGGCTGGCCTGGGAACGCCTTGGTATTCCCCCGGATAAGCTGGAGGAGGTGGCTGGGGAGAGGGAGGTCTGGGCCTCTTTGCTTAGGCTGCTGCCCCCGCGACCCGGCCCCGGACAAAGCGGATGAAGATGGATGGATGGATGGATGGAGGTCCACTTCCTCTTTCACCACTGACAATGGTAACGCCATCAAAAAGTGAGACATTCAGAACCAAATGGTGTATTTTAAAAGATAACTATTTCTTAAAGTCTCCTTAAGCTGTGAAATATCTGCCTTGTATTTCATTCATTTCCAGCTGAAATTAAAAAAAAGAACAACAACAGTAAAGAAACATCTATATAGGTACATGCATTCAATCATACAAAATCACTGAGTGTAATCTGTAAAACGAAGCAAATAACAGGTTATCATCAGTGGAAACCACTATTTTTGAATAAAGATAGACTTAAAATAGCAAGGGGCTGATGTTTAGATTCTTGGATGTTATTGCACAGATGGTAACTCACTGTAACACACCCAAAACAGCTGCTGCAAAATTTGGCCTTCTTCAGATGAGCAGCAAAGTTGTTTACCTTTTTCCTATCCAAGTCATCATTATTTTCTAGACTGGAAGTTTCTTTCATATATAATTCATTGTACATCAACTTGCCGTGGCATTTTGCTGAATTAGGAATGTACTTTAAATAGTGGGGCGTGTTGAATTCTGGGTCGATTTTGTATTTAATTTTCCTCAAACAAATTACAGGATGCTGAAAACAGGAAAATAAACTTAATTTAAGGCTTTTTAATAAAGGAGAAGTTTTTGTTTATCAAATGTTCTCCACTGTCTGCCAGGACACTGAGTGGGGGAAAAAAGTATTACACATTAGTTTCTTTAAAAGAAGAAAAAGTACAAAAGTAATGCATAAAGTTTACTTAATTACTTACTGGAGAAAGTAATACATTACTTGCTAGGGTCGTTTTGCATTATAATGCATCATCATGGTTACAAGTGAATAATATCAACCCTATGCTTGAGGTTCAACACCCCTGCATTACAGGGGTGTTGAACACCGAGCACTGTTCAGGAACATTAAGCATTTTGTGATGGCCTGAGGTTTGTTTTGAGCTGCTGTGAATACCAGCAATAATGCAGTAAACAGGGATAAATTGACAGACCTCTCAAAATGCACAAGTATGACTTTCTCATTTTCACAATAAGAGAAAGTGAGAGAAATAATTTTGACTGCAGGAGAAATGTTTCACTAATGAAGAGCAGCATTGTTTAATACCAAAAATGTTGCAGGTCCTTGACTAAGACTTTTTCAGAAACGTTTTGGGATTTAAAACGTATCTTTTTTTCTTTTTTTTTTCAAAATTCTGTTGACAAAAAAGAAAAGGAAAAGATTCATATCTTCAAAACTCATATCTTCATGCTTTGAACAACGAGTGTAAATTTAATCTGAATAGAGTACATTTCTTTCTGTGTCTTTAGCTGAGCTTTGTAAAAGCACAACAACATAATTCAGTGACACCTGTTGAAAACCTTTTGAAATAATGCTGATAAAAGGCAGCTTTATAATCTGTGAAATGTTTGGAATAAAGGTTTAAAAAGTGAAGAGCATTGGAAATCACATGTGCTCTAACTCATACTCAGACTGTGACTGCCATACTGAGTATTATATATGCATAGATTATATCTGGTTAATTCAAGTTAAACTGTTATAATAAAAGGGCGCCAGACATATGCACTAAATGGACAGAAATTAAATGGGTCATGGCCCATATGACTCTTCTTCTGCGCAAAATGAAACCTTTTAGTGTGCCTACCTGAGTCATTAGATTATGATAATGATGATAAAACACTGATAAGTCTGATAAAAACCATTAGAAATCTAACAGTAAAGGCAGCGCTATTGCAAACAAGACAAGAGCAGAAACTCATAAATCTTGCAATTTAGTGCACAGACCAATTTAATAGACATTTTCATTTGTGTTGATTATTTTAATGCTGAGTGCACCCTGAGTGCTGCTGTTTATTTCTAATGATGCTTTCCAGCTGCACATTTGAGCTCTGAAACCTCAAACATTACGTGTTACTGCCCCGTAGCCTAATAAAGGAGTCATAGAAATTACTTTAGTTTATGGGCAGATCAAAGAAAAAAATATTTTATTTATTGAACAGATGTTGGTGTGTGTTCTGTGTTCTAGTAGCTGGAACTGCAGCAGTGTAAAAGAGAACTACCAGCAGATTATAATCAAGAAAAAAACTTTTAGCCATTTTCTGCATCACCAAATTAATATATGCACATTCCAGTAGCAATCCGATGCACAGTTTGCACAAGTTTTACAGCCGGGTTTCATTTGTGATGTTGATAAAATACAACTTAAGAAACTGCAGTGCACATATAAAATGCATTCCCCTGGCAGTGAATCTATATTGCATGCTGTAAATAAAAGAATCAGCGGAAATGTGGCGCTTCCAGACAATTCTAAATAAAAACTCTGAACATAACCTGCTCCACGCCAGAATGAGTTAGCCAGGTGAAAAGAGGGGCATTTTCTTTTGTGACATAGAAAATTGACTTTAAGCTTAACATAACCTGCTGTTTCCTAATACACCCTTTGGTTTTTAATGGTTGGTGATATTTTGTAAACATATGACAGAATAATAGAGGCAAAATGATGTAACAACCAAAAAAAAAGTCGAAAGGGTTAAATAAAAAATCACAAAGAGATCACAGAGGGTACACAGGGAGGCAAAAGGGGACCATAACCACACAGTAGGAAGTGATGACGAATTATCTGACAAAGACAAGAGAGGAGAGGGGACTATTTAAACACACAGGGCTGATTAGAGAATAGAAAACGGAAGGGGAATGAGATACAGGTGAGAGTAATCACACAGTAAAAGTAACTTACACAAGGCATGCAAGAAAATCAAAACATCAATTAAAACTAGAGATGGCACGATACCACTTTTTTTATGTCCGATACCATAAATTTGGATATCTGCCGATACCGATATGAATCCAATATAGTGTTTTTTAATCAATAAAACAGTTTTTTTAATATCATGCTGCATTTTGTATAAGTTCATACTCAAGTTTAAAAAAACAACAACACTAAAGCTATTCTGTTATACCTGTATGTAAAAAAAACAAAAAAAAAACATTTCATAGTTCAGCAATACTGATCAATCTAATAAACTTAAACCTACACCATCCTCCCTATTCTGGTATTTTAAAGAGTACTTAGCGTAAGTATTAAGCAACCTAACTAACAGGGTTCCAACTCCCAGCAACAACAACAAAAAAAAATAAAAAATAGGGAACCACCCCTCACGCTCCATCTCATGATGCTTAATCGACATAATCAACCTTAATTTGATGCAGTGTGAAAAATAAAAATGCACAGAAATAAATTATTTTTCAAGAAATACTAAATAGATTCAACATCTTTCTTTAACAGAACTGCAGACTGCACAGCCTTCCCAAAGGAAAAAGTACTATAGCTTACTAGGGTATATATTTGTCATGGTCTGGTTGGGCACCTGCAGGTCTCAGACAGCGGCTCCTCCTCCTTTAGGCGGAGTCCGGTTGCCCCTCCCTGGCTGACCACCTGTGAGCAATCGTGCCAGCAGTATATCAGACCTGCGCTCTCAACCATTCATCGCCTGAGTATCTGCTATCCCCATGTTAGTTCAGTGGAGCATCATAAACCTTGTCTTGACGCCGTGTGATGACTCACCTGTTTTTTCTTGTCCTCAGAGATAGCACCCGGAGTGGAGATCTCGTTCCCCTCGCTCCCGTCCTTCTGGACCTGGGCCGCCTGCTGCTTACACAACGTGGCCTGCCGGCCCACCGCTCACCTGCCTGCCTCCCCACGCCTCGACCGCTTCCGGGCTTTCCGCTCCACCTGTCCCCTCCATCTGAAACCAAGTAAGGCAATTCAATTCAACTGTGGAGGATTGGTGGTTGTCTGCTGGATCCCTCTGATCGTGATCTCCTCTTATTCCAGTGCCCCCGGTCCCTACCTAGTCCTGTTTCTACCTCCCCGCTGCCCCCGCTGTTCAGCCGTCTCCTAGAGGTGTCTAGGTCGCCCTCATTATTCACCGACGAATCCTACGCACCACTAGTGTGGTGGCGTCGCTTTGTTTTTTACCTTTGTTTACCTGTGGGCGGAAATAAATCATTTGTTCTCTGTCACCTCGCTTCCGGGTTGGTTTCTGCACCTGTGTCCATCCCTGTTCCCTCGTGCCACTGGGCCGTGACAATATTAGACTTAATAGTTACTATATACAGTAATGGACTTCTATTTATTTTACATCAAATTAAAACTTTGGGTGTCAGATAATTATTTAATAAAAGCTAGACATTTTAAATGAGAATAAGAAAGAAAAGTATGTCTTTGTGCCCCCTTTTCCCTGTTAATGCCCTACCTGCCCCCCTGGCTAAACTTCGCTAGATCCGCCCCTGCGCAGTTACCAGCTGTCAGCTACGTAGAAAAGGATCCTGGTCTAGAAAGTAATATTAAATAAATTCTAACAACAGCTTATCAAGCTTAAACGTGCTTCTGTTGTTTACCCGCTGGTTTCCTCTTTCTGGTGCAAAGTGGGCTAAGCTTAACGTGGGAATGCTTTACAAACATTCAGAGATGGACTTACACACTTGCTTTACTTCTCTCGGGGATAACTTTGTCGGGGATGGTTGGTAGCAAAGCTCCAAATGCTCAACCAGACCACCACAGGTCTTGCAGGCCACAGCCGCTCTATCATGTGATGCATACTGCTCTGAAGTGCTAAGGTTATGAGGCGAGTTACAGCATGTTGCAAGTTTTGTGAGGTGCTTTCGTGATATTTAATGGATCGGATTACATTTTTTATTTCTCTCCGATATCCGATCCAGTAATTTAGGTCAGTAGCCTATCGGACCGATACCGATATGTAATATCGGATCGGTCCATCTCTAATCAAAACATGAAACTCTGGAACCATAAAATAAAACAGTAAGACACAATATCAGAATGAAAACTAGAATAATGAAGAAGTTAAAGCAGATATCCAAAATATATAACACTGGAATAACAGGAACCAAAATAGCAACTCAAAGTCATTCAAACCAGGAAATAAGGACAAAAATCAGGGACCGTGACACTTTTTCTAAGCTTAATTTCTAAGCTTTATGTATGGTCCATTTTCTTAAGTGTTCCTGAGCAGTATCTTAGAATGGCTGTCCTCTATACGTCATCATATATCACGCAATGTTATGCGATTGACCATTAGGTTATTGCTCTGCCTGCTCTGACGTGTGAGAGTGCATGAACAATGCTCATAACTAAAGGTGAGGAAAAGAATATTTCCACAAATAAAGTGAGAGGCTCAGTGTTTTCTTCCTTTTTTTGTTCTTTTTTTGTCCTTTGTTAGTGACATTTAAATGTGGCCAAATCATTTCTAGTCTTGGTAAACCAAAATTAAGGACAGGCTTCAGGCACACAGATACCTGATTTATTGGACCATATATATTATACTTAAACTGTCACACCACAGAGGCAGCTCATAAATTCAACAAATGTGATCAAAGCCAATTCGTCATTTTGCTTTATTTTGAATGTCACTGCTAATATACACAGCTGCTTTGTGTGCAGCAGTTGAGATGCGAAGTTGCATCTCTGACATTTGCAGAAGAAATGCCACCTCAAAGCTGCGTGTACACCTTCGATGTGCTTAAAGCAAAGACAACAGAACAACAGCTTGCCACGGTCTGTTACCATGGAAATGTACTCAGCCTTGGTCAAAACTGAAGCCCTTGTTTCATTTCGAAACACCCCCTCCCTGTCACTTCAACCTGAAGCACATAAGATCGTGTATTGATAAAATACAATAGCTGTTTGTTTTATTCTTAGGAGTAACGTAAAATGGAGGTATGGATGATGGAGCAACCCCCATTCCATCCCACCCCCACCTCAGTGCGTTAATGTGCAGCTACAGGGATGACATGCTGTACTGGGACATGAGAAACCCAGCTAATACTGTTGCCATGACAACCCAGCCAGAGGATAACTGTTTTACAGCATACAGTATAACACCACCCACAACCTTGGTGCCTCAGAAATATGTTGCTTGTCTCTTGCTCAGTATAACAGGGGTGAGTGGCTTTAGCAGTCAGTTGGGATTTTTCATCACCCACCATCATGATTTGACATCATTTGAAAGTGCTAGCTTTCCCCCCCATCAGAAATAAAGAACGGTATAAGGGACCAACACTAATGAACCATTCTATTGTTAATTGTGCACAATGAGAGCAGAAATTAAACGAAAATGTCACATCTGCATTGGAAATGTCATTGGTTTTAAAGGGGTGCGCCCCAACTGGTGACATTATCTCAGTTTAACTTTAAGAGTAACTAAACATGGCTACATTTTATTATGTGAGAAGATTATCCTCTGGGAACCAAATCAGTATAAAAAAGCGTCAGCCTTCCTCCATGCACTTTTTTTCAGTAACGAGTAATCTAACTAATTACTATTCCTATCGTTACAGTTACTAACAAGAAAATGCGGTCCGTTACTATTTTTCAACAAACAGACGGTTGAAGCTGTGTTCAGCTTACCGCATCTTATATCACGGAAGTAGCTGCCTACGTAAGTAATCTGGACCCTACAGCTTTAAGCAGCTGCGCGCACTCCCGTGGATGGTAATCACGATCACTGTGTAGCACAGGGGTGGGCAATCTTAGTCCACGAGGGCCGGTGTCCCTGCAGGTTTTAGATGTGTCCTCGAACCAACACAGCTGATTTAAATGGCTAAATTAGCTCCTCAACATGTCCTGAAGTTCTCCAGAGGCCTGGTAACAAACTAATCATGTGATTCAGGTGTGTTGACCCAAGGTGAGATCTAAAACCTGCAGGGACACCGGCCCTCGTGGACTGAGATTGCCCACCACTACCCAAAAATAGTTATACCAAGTTTGTAACATCATACTCAAAAAGACTTCAACAAAGTCAAATTTTGCAATAAAAAATGAATTTGATCCATCTTGGAATAAGGCTGACAAATGACAAAATGTGGAACAAGTAAATTGCTGTAAATACTTTCTTCATGCACTGCAGTTGCAGAAAGACCATTTACTCGAGCCCCACTTCAGTGCACCAACAATTACTTGTTGATTTTCAGTGCATCTTTTAAAACTGAACCCAGTATACAGAGTCCTTATCTTGCCAAATATAACAAAAGTGTAGTGACTTTTTTGCGTTGAGGTCCTGCTGTCAGTTGTGAACTTTTAATATAATAAAATCGCTCTTACTTTTTAATGAAATGCACTGCAGACCTATTTAACTTGGAAGTTATCCATCCATTCTCTTCTGTTTATGCTTAATCAGGGTCGTGGGGGGCTGGTGTCTATCCCCGCTACCATAGGGTGAGAGGTAGGGTACACCCTGGACAGAGACAGACAGTAAGATCACAACTACTGTAGTGGTTTCTGAGATTAAATTGAATGGAAAAAAAATAGTTTAAAGAAATGAAACAATAAAATCAAACCATTCAATTAAAAGGCACTTGCTTAGCATTTGATTTTGCAATACCTCTCTGGAGTAAACATTGCTTTGTTGTTCAGGATTGCAAGTGCAAGTTCCTGTCCATGCCTATCTGAATCATTCTGATGTCAACTGAGTTGATTGTGTATTACAATTGCCGTATAAAAGGCCTGGGCACTGCCAACTTATGCTTTCAATAACTTTCAAGATTTGTCATTTCCACAATATCTTCCATAATGGTTCAAGTGGGTAAACAAGTCGATATTATTTTGAAATATACATAAAATCATGTCATGTTAAGAAAGCTCATGCACCTTAAATCTGCACCAGTGTTGCTGTGTGAGCATTTCTGAATCATGGCTGGATTTTAATGAGGCCAGGGCAGGCAGTCAGGCCTTAGCTAATAGACCTGAAGATGAAATATTGTCCTGTCTGTGCTATTGATGTCTCCTATATGAGGTGGCAGATTCAGGCCATTCCCTGTGTACCTTCTGTCATCATTACCTTCAGTCCAAGGAGAAACATATCATAACAACCACTGATAACTAGCAATATAAAGGAAAGAAGTGAGACAAAGCTGGCACATCACATGCTGATAGCTCACATGGATGAAGATTCATTTTGGTCAACCATTCCTGTGTGATGTTATCGGCTGAACTAATGGCCCATAAGCAAGCTTGATTACACAAAGGTGGTGCAACTGCCTTGTAAAATGATAACAATGCTTCTGCAGAGTGTCACTTCAGTAAGTCATTTCTACATAAAGGAAAAACAAAATAGTGGCAAAAATATTGGTATAACAAAAAGCAATGAATAGCAGAAAACCTCAGAGTGGAGCTATGCTCGCAAAGTTGGTAGTGTTACCATGGGACATTCATAACCTTCAATAACCCTAACCCTGTTAAGGAAAGTAAAACTAAAAAAGGAGGCTCCAAGGATGACTAATTAAGGTTAAACAAATCTGTTTTTGTTGAAAGCAAACAGCAAGATTGTGCTGAGAAAGGGGGAATTATCTACACTTTTTGCTGCAAACGCAAAATATCAAAATATATATCAAACTTAAAAAATACAAATTCTTATGTTTATCAGGAAGTTCCTACATTTTTTTTTTAGGAAAAATGCATTTTGTGGGAATATAACTACATGTTTAAAAAAATCCTTTTATTATTAAAGAAATTAGTATTAGTAGTAGTTTATACTTAGCACAACCGTAACACTTTATCTTCTTTGATTTTTTAAATTTTTAACATTTTACATACTTCTTTCATGCAATAGTATAATTTAAGCATTTTAACTGTGGAGGCTTCTCCCCCTTGTACAAATAAATGTTTTAAATATAAATTGTCGACCACTTGTAGCAATGGGGACATTGCTATTCTGGAAGAGCTCATGCCCACCAGGATAGAAATGTTTCAACATAACATAAATGGGATCACTCAAAATAACTTGATTTGCAGTAACCCTTGTCTTTAAAGGGTCAAGTGAGCAAAAATGATCCTGCCAAAATGCCCCTGATGGCATGACAGAGCCACCGGTTCCCCTTCACTGGAGAGGTCCAGGTTTCCTCTCTGGGGTTTTCTTGAATTTGTCACCTGTCTTTATGTCAACAAAAACACTAAAATGGCTTTTGGACTAGAAAGCTAAATTCATTCCACTGAGTCATCCACCAGGCAAAACCCTCACAAAATGTTTGGGCTGACCAGATGCGTCCAGTAGCAAAGCCATCTGATCCAACTAAGTAGCAGATGGTGAGCAACCTCTTTGCTATGCCCAAGTGTTTAAATCAGCATATGTGAGTAGAGTGGCGACAGAGAGGTGCATGGAGCAGTGTGATTTTGCCCAAAGCAATGAGCAATCCCATGAGCCTAATACAAACACTCATGAAAATGGATCATTGCTTGAAATTCTGGGAGTGTGTCAAGATACACCCAGAATGACAAGAATGACATAAAAGGAAAATGATGTAGCATATACAAATGTACACATGAAGCAGGTCTCTGCCATTTGACAAAAGGTGGAAAAGATGGAGCGGGAAATACTTCACAGATTTTCAGAAGCAAGAACACAATCAAAGTTGTTGGAACCATGAGCTTAGTAGAACAAAAAGATAACCAAACACCTTGCATGACATAAAGTGGGAAGACTTAGTGGAATCAGAAGCCTTTGAAAATTAACGGTGTATGTTTATTTCCTTTTAAATTGCCAAATGTACAGTTAAGAAAAGTACCACTTCACAGCCTCAAACAGTCATTTTACTGAGTATTTGCAAAAGCTACTTTTGAAGGAGAATTACATAGTAATGTAAAATGTAATTAGTAAAACTAGATTGGAATATAAAAATAAATCATGTTGTTCTGCCCAGACAGCCTGACTCACATGGCCAGTAAATGTATCTCGTTGATTTCTATTGACAAGTTTCTCACATCTGAGTATGTGCGTGTGCAGGGTGAGATTCTTATTGATTCAGTGCGCTCTGGTCTGCAGTACATGTCACATTTACAGGAACCTTTTTATGTGTAAAAGAAAGATTCATACACTTCAGTGTCCACGGCGCCTGCGGGCGGTGACGACGATACCCCATGAGCCATTCACGGCTAAGGGATAAAAAGCACAAATAAAGGCAAAATCGTTCTGCCTGATGATGAAAGTGCATTCACTTTATTAGTCGAGCTTACATTCATTATCTATAAACTGTATATAGTTGCAATAACTGTGGCTCCTGGGTGTCTGTCTACGGATTCTACTTGCAGCTAAACATGATTTTAATATGATGTAATTAACTATAAGGCATGATAGAAAGGCACACATGGCATGAATGTGAGAAAAGGAGGATTATCTTAGGGAGCAGAAGGAAGTCAGCCATCTTAACGGAGACGTGTGAAATTCATTAACACTCAGAAGAAGTAAGGTGACCTAAAGGCACTTCAGCACTAAGCAATTTAAGCTCAAAACTGTTTGATGTATTATACTTCAAGAATTGTAGCACACAACAACACTAGATTTAACCAATACATTTCAACTGTAAAGGTTGTTGTACTTAAAAGTAAAGAACAAACAAACAAAAAAAACAAACACGTATTTGCCTTCATATCCTCTGTAAGTTTTGTTGTCTTTTTTTTTAGCACAGTTTCTGTGATGTGCCCTCAGCTCTGGCAAACTAAGTTTAGTAACGTGATATATATATCTCCCTAAACAGAAAAAACAATGAAAGCACAAATGGTTGTGCAGTGCCTTGGGTGATATAAATCACAGCCCAGCCAGGTCACATATGTGTGTTATATATAAGCAAACAAATCAGTCATAGGTAAGCAGTGTCAACAAGTTATGTTTATGAAAACTTAAATAACTCTACATGAATATTTCAATAGCATAAATACAAAGCAAGAGATTCCAAATAAATGACACAGTAAAAGATAACAATAGATCAGCCACTTTTTATTTAGAAAGAGTCCCAAAAAATAAACAAGTTAGCACACATTCCATATACAAAATGTCTGTGAAATAGCCTGAATATGCAATGAGACTGATTAGCGACTATGGTATACCGTATGCTTCTATACTTGATAACAAAAACAGTGGTAATAATAATAGTATAGTTCATCTCCCTGCTGTGTGCAGGAGGGGGTTTGTTATAGATCTATTTGAAAGTGGGGGGAAAAAATCTTATAAATAGATGTGCTCATCTGCATAACCTGTGTATCTAACTTATGGTGAGTCTGGACAACTAAAAAGTAATATTGTATCTTTAAAACAATTAAATGTAGCATTGAGTACTGCAAAAGGAAATCAAGTACTTATGATAAGGGATACAATTTGTCATATTTGAACTTTTATATAAAATATATGTTTATATGTATATATTGTATATATGTCTTACATTGTATTTCCAATTTCAAACATTTAACCTCACAACTTCAACATTGAAATGAAAGTGTATGTTTGGCAGTAATGAAATAAACGTATGAAGTATTTGCGGCAACAACATGCAACTTGTGCTACTCCATTGTCCGATTAATGCAAAATACATGGAGACTTGAAAACAAAGCAGAAAGGCTATTGTATTAGTCATTGCCACCAACTGTACATCTAGTTACAAAAGTTACAGAATGTATCAGAATCATTTACATTCACTGAGATGACAGTGATTGAGTATATTAAGACTATATTTATCTACTGGCACTAGAATTTGGCACTCTTACTTATTTGGCATTTTAACCATCACGTAAACCATGTGAATGTAGATGCTTCTTTTTGATGTCACTTTAAAATGTGATGGAATAATACCATACCATACTATTTTTTTTGTTTTGTTTATTCATCGCGTGTAAACATATTAATCTCCTCTTGAAAGAACAACAACCCCGGTCCTCATCAGAAAAAATACAAACAGCAAAAGCACTGAAGCAAACAAAGAGACAAAAGTAATAAAGCAGAATTGCTGCACCAAGTCTAACAAGAAAAACATAGAAGGATTGATTCCAAATGCCAAGCATTGACATATATTTCATATCAACACCAAATGTTAAAGAATAAAATATACAGGAAAGTTCAGAATAGGAATTAATTACATGATTTTAACATCTCACCCCCATAATGCAATGTATTTGGCTTTAAAAATATCGAACTAGAAGCTGTTTAGTATTTTTTCTTTCTGTATACTCACACATGAAGATGTTTTTATCCAACCAGTATGTAAGCAAGTTTATTTAAAAGCTATTTTGTGAAAATACATAAAAATATTTTTTTCAATAAACGTTTTTAATAGATTTTCTTAGAAAAAAAGGACGATTTCACATCTTAATGCAGATGAAATCAAGTGTGCTTGAAAATCCTGTTTTGCGGCGGTGGCTACAGAAACGGTGTGTTTTTGACGACATCTTCCCCTGATGAACACACCCCCTCACTTTTCAGACACACATAAACACAGTTGAGATGACTAAATCTCTGACTCCTAGAAGCAGTCATTGCCATCAATCAAGCCCTCTTTTCCATCTCAGTCCAGTCCAAACAGATAGACAGGAAAGCATGGTGTCATCAGTTTAGAAAAAAAAAAGCCACCCTTTAAGATTCTGAGATGGAATTCCAGCCACAAAGGTAGGCGTTTTATTAGGTGAGAAATAGAGACAGAGAGCAACAATACAAGTCTTTGTGATTGGCAAAATGAAGTCTCCATCTCTTATCTTTCCTTTTTTCACCACACAGACAAAAATAAAAGAGCCGAAACAAAAGTAAGGAGGCGAGGACAAAAAAGAAAAAAAGAAAAACAAAGAAAAAAATAAAACGCTCTATTGAAACCATTGTAAGGCACTCAGAAGTTTCGCATTGATCAGGACAGATCTGTCAGGCTGACGTTCAGTCCCATGTCAGGTCTCACATAAGGGACGGCGTGGACAGCTTTCGGAAACTCTGGAGTCATCACCCGACCATTCTCCCCAGTACTCCCTGTGACGGAAAGTCTTGCTTTATTCCTCATGGCATCCCCAAAGGTCATCTACACAAACACACAAAGTCACGTGTACACGCAGACGCAGGCCAACACAACCATTATCACATTCATGCACACAAGGATCCATACACAAAAAAGAAAGCAACATGTTAGACACTTTAAAGTAATAATACATCTATAAGCTTAAATGTGTATAAATGTTCAAAACACGAGAATGTAGATGAGAACTGAAAATGATCTCCATGAATAACACAATGCAAACAAGATGCAAATGATCATGTAAAGGCTTCTGCATGGTCATTGCAAGCATTATTGCTGAAATGTGTTACTAGGACAGAGGTATCAACAAGCATGGCCATCAACAGTCATACATGAAAATGGTTTCAAAACAGTAAGGAAACTTAAATGGACAAACACAATTTTAAGCATTAAAAAAGGGGGATATCGCTCTCTCTCATTAAATCATAAATCACCAGTACATACGATCCTTTGGCCAACCTCTTCATTCACTAACACTGAAGGATGGAACGGATGGAGCCAAAAAAGCGTGCATTTGGGGGGAATTTATGAAAACCTCGTTCCCTACCCCCTAAATTTTTACACTTTCGATCCCATATACGTTGTAACCTTCCTTATAAGTTGCAAAATTCTGTGAATTCTGCGAGGAAGTTGGGTTAATATTCTGTGCATTCTTTGCCACCTTCATTCGTTTCGCCTCGGCTCTGGACTTGTAACAGAACTCAATCAAGGCCACCAGCATGGCCAAACCGAGTC